>NC_058508.1:17677622-17985122 GCF_020382885.2 Scatophagus argus
TCCATCTCTGTGATTACAGCATGTCTCCTTTCCCCTCTCTGTACTATCCGTCTTCTATCTAAGGCCCAAACACAGCTGTCTGCCGGGCCCTCTGCGCTGGCTGTCCGAAGAGGAAAGCAGGCATCAAGAGGTTGTTAGAAAGAAAGGATATGTGGGATCAGACAGGTTGTGACACAGAGCCTCAGAATTTGTCAGTTTGTCACAAACACTTACCTACTGCGTCCACAAGATCGTCTCCCACACCAAAACTGCTCGTGCAACCTCAAAGATCATGTCAGCTGTAGTCTGCCTAGAAGGGGAGAAAATGGGTCCAAATGAAAACTCAAATAATTTCTCAGCAATTCCCAAGCCTCCTTTGCTATCCTCTCTATGTCTCCGTTTAAAACAAGCAGGAGGCCCTCCAGTGATGACAGAGAGCTCTGGGGGAAAGAGAGAGAAAGGGAAAGTTTGATGAAAGACCATGCACGAAAAGAAATAGTAAGGCAGAGATGAAATAAAAAATGTCACACTGAGACATCATGGGACCATCGAACAGGCGAGCATGTCCAGCAGGCTTGGTATTCCATGTGAGAAGATGATGGAGTGCGCAAGCAGTGGCCTCTGAGGAGCAGCCATGCTCTGAGGGCAACAACATCAGCAAGGAAGCCAAGTCCCAGCAGTGAAAAACAACACTACTGCCCTCTGGATTTCTGCATTTTCAAGTCTTTTGAGTATCCAATTTAAACTTGTCTGTCATCAGTATGAGGTGTCTTGTAGTAAGAGTCACGGGCATTCATCTGAATTTAGAGCTAGCTTCCCTGTAGAATCACATAATTGATATGGGGCATCCTAACAGTGACGAGGCGAGGATTCAGGTGGTTGCTGCCGCCATGACTAAGAGGGTGTTTCTGATATAAAATATATGCTACTCTGGGCAGAGTATCCTGTGTGACTGCAGTGTTGGCTGCCTATACATACAGCTAATGTTTCACCAAACCCGCCTGTTGTGGGACTTAGTTCTTATTCATTTAATTTCAACAACCCTATTCCATTACAATGTTGCAATGCTGGCATTGCAGGATTTCGCAAAATTACACAACTACATCCGATGCCAAACTTTTTAAAATTCTCTTGGGAACAATGGAATCATAAAACTCAAGAGAAGACTGGAAATGGTAAATAAGATATGGTTAAGATATGGTTAAGCTTAGGCTGTTTTTCCTATGAGGAGATAGTAATAATGATTTGCTGTTTAGCTAATGTTAGCCTTCAAGCTAACATGTCTTTATGAGATTTCTGTCTTTTTGTGTCTTATCAATAAATTATAAGTTTACTAGATTAGTTCTGATGTAATTCTATTTGCGTAATATGTTTTCCTGCCTTTCTGTTTGGGCTCAGGGTTGGAGTAGGTGTACATTAGACCGATCTGTGATGCTGTATTGTCAGTGTTTTAAACTAAATGTTTTATTTTTAAAGTACTTGTAGGCAAAAGTCACCTTCATCGAGATTTCCAAAGTTACTATCTCTTTCAAAGAGGATGCAAAGAATGGTGTGACCGTTGCAGAAAAAAAGAAAAGAAGAAGACATTTTAGCTCTGCACCTCCTTCTGCAAACTCAACCAGCATCGACCAATGGGAAATCAATGCACTGAGTGCTGCTGTGAGTGTCAATGAAATGTTCGGAGGTGCAGTCCAAAAAATACACCCACGTGGCTTCAGATTCAGACAAACAGAAGCAAATGAGGACACACACACACACACACACACACATAAAAGGACAATTAAATAAGCAACAAATCAACGGGGTGTCTTTTGAGTAGATTACTTCATTGCCAGGGATATTTTTCAGACACATGAGATTGTCTTCTCTAAGTAAGAAAAAAGACACAAGAAACCAATTTTAATCCAGGGATAAACACGAGACACAGAAAAAGTTTTAGGGGAAAAAAAAGTGTTGCCTGTTTCACTTTACTTTGCCAGGCTTTCTTTACTGTCACACCAGGCTAAATGGAAGATGCAGCTCTGTACTGTAACACATCGACTGAAATATGACTCATATATTTCTGAATACCATCTGGGTGTTCTTAACATAACCCCAACCATCTGTGTCAGCACACAAGTCCCTGACAAGAAATTCGAATTACAGCGGCAAATATGATTGGGATAAAGTTTAACATCATAAAACACATTTGTAGCTGAACAGAGGAAAACAGCAGAGTAAGTGAGAGAAAGAAGAAAGGAGAGGATCTCATCAGAAATAGTAATCCATAGTACAAGGGTAACAAGACACTGCAGTCAATACGTTACAGTAAAGGTAGTAAAATATGATTATTTGCTTTCTGGTGGAGAATTAGTTGAGCAGATGGCAGACTCTCATATACTATATGTCCATTAAATATGAGGCTACAGACAGCAGCCTGTTAGCTTAGCTTAGCTAAAATATGACCGTCAACTTTGCTGATGTTGCAAAGCCAGACATCAGACATGGAAATATTCACAATACTTGAGCAAAAGTAATGAGCAATGCATTTTCTTCACTAAAGAACTTTAGGCTGTGGAAGATCATCATCATTTTGCTAATGCTATATAGCCTGCACTGTGAATAAATGGCTTGAAAGCAAACCAATTAGATAAGTCAAGATTACAATGACGAAGATAAGCCAGGGTCACTAGCTGTGGCCCATTTGCCTCTCTGATTGTCTCCTGAGCTGCTGCCTTCTGTTGTCTCGCTCTTGCTCATGCTGTTCATTTCTTAATTTAGCCTTCACTAAACCCAGGCAGATTACAATGGCCTACAACGGACCGTGGTGTACTCTGGCGCTGTGCTGTGCTCTACAAGCAGGAAGTGGAAAAGGGACAGGAGGGTAAATCAAGATACATCCCTGTGTTGATAGATGCTGAACGGAACCAATAGAGAACATGGAGCAAGGTCGGCATCCATTAGCCACGGACTGAAGTCACAAATGGATAACTTCACAACAGAAGGGTCAGCCTGTGCTGTTGCTGTTAGCACCTCTGTCTCAAACTGAATATTTTATGGTGTCTGCCAGCTTAACATGAAAACATACACATGCAGAGAGGCATGTGGACATGCTAAAAAACCATGTCAGTGGATCAGACACAAGCTGGTCTGGTTTCCTGTATGGATGCCATATATATGATCCATGTGCCTTTGTATGAACAACAAGCTTCACCAACATACACAGCAGTAAACATACAACTCTGTCATCTTTATTGATAATAAGTGATAAATATGCAACCCACTGGTGTAAAATTGAGCTATTTATCACATATAATAATTCATGTTAATTTTATCACCGCCCAATTCAATAATTACCAATATTATAGTGTCAATATTAACACCCAATCCCAGCATTCAGAAGCATGAATAAATAGCATAATTCTGGTGTCATGTCATGTGTCACAAGTGCAATGAAACAATCTAAATATTTCACACCAACAGATATTAACCGCCTCTCACACAAACAAATTCAACACCTGCGAGGTGAACTAAACAGCAAGGCCATAAAGCAGCCGCCACGTGCAGGAGAGTTTCTGCTTAGCGAGCAATGGAAGACACATGCGCTCTCACAGAAACCAAGGGTACTGAACCTCTCATCATTGGTCACTTTCAACGTGATCACACCCTCCTTGAACCTTGACTGACAGATGAATTTGTGGTGTGAGGACTTTTGCAAGTGGCAGTCAATATATACACGTGTGAAATAATACAACTTGTTTTATCACTCTCACGACTTATGACATAAATTCAATTCCATACAGAACCAACACTTTAGGCATACACATACTTTTAAATTCTGCAGAAAAATGAAACGCAATTTCAGGCACATGGATTCACTGTATCTAACACAATGTTTTCACTTCACGCAGACATCGGTCTTCCCATCTGCCTGACAGGAGTGAAGGTCTTGCACCAACAAAACAATGGATGGCCAAACAGCTTCTTAGGTTTAAAAGCCAGATCTGGTGCCTTTCACTGCCGCAGTCCTCCAGGATCCCAAATCTGTGGGGCAATGACGGCGCCAATGTCATGCTGTCACCTGAGCTGAGCCATTATTACACAGGCATTCTTAATAGCCCTATAGATTAAAGTCCAGAGGAACAAGACACCAACAGATTAAAAAAAGAAAGATAGGAAAGAGGATGATGAATTGCCTCAGATTGCCAGGCAATCATGCATAAATTACTAGGATGTGCTTGGGTATAATAACTAGCGCTGTTTTAAGTGATCGCTCACTCTTGTGGAGCTGTTCTATAAGGAGGAGGGTGTGGAGGCGTTGGGGGAAAGAGATGGGTGGCGAGTAAAGAAAGGAGCGGGTCGCAGCTGTCTACTCAATCACATCACCGTCAAGGGTATCGCCCTGACACTGTCTCCACTCTGTGCCCCCAGCATCCCCACAAATCTCCTGATAGACAGACGTTGCAGTCAAACAGCACCCTCATCCCCTCAGCCTGGGCCCCCAAGGTTCCCTGAGCATGTCTCTGTGGCCCCACAGACTGCCACCAGGAGCCCCGGCAACATCTGATTATTCAGGATGTAGGCTAACAAGAATCTGCCATGTGTATCTCAAAACAACATGTTCTGGTTGTGAATACATCATGAAGCAGGGGGAACAGGCTGTCTTCTGTGTCGGTCTCTCAGGATGTATTGCACTTTCAGTTGCTGAGGAGATTCAGGGGGAGCGGCTTCAGGTAGGAGGATTGAAACCAAACTGTTGACTGTAGCATCTGGGCCCCTACAGCACAGACTTATAGAAGAAAGCAGTATGTAGAAGTTTCACAGTAATATACAGTGAGATACAACCACTTTACAAAATAAAAGACCCCTTAAAATGCGGTTTTTGTTTGACTAGGAGGATTAAACCTTAGAAAATAAATATTTTAATTTTATTTTTGCTTTTATTAAGTATCCAGTGGAGTTTCAAAAAAATGAATATCATTAACTCAGTAGTGGATGTAATCATGTTTGTTGTTGTGGGTAACCACGTACTTCAGATTTTTAGCGCTTCGTCTTCTCATTATAAAAAACACAATGAAAACTGAAAGCACATCCTATTATTTTGAAGTATGTTATTATTGTTAATATGTTATTATTGTGTTACATCAGTCCACGTGGCATCACCAAATATCTAAACTTAGTGGCACATAATAAACAAGTGAAGAGTCAGCCAGCCTAGAGCCAAAGAACAAAAGAGCACCCAGCAACCATAGATGCTTTTCCTATATATACTCATCTCTCATCTCATTTTGCTCCTTGTCCATAATGTTTACCCTGCCACATCAGTGCTACTGTCTGTGCCATCTGCAACAACTAAACAGCCAGTGAACTTGGCAGGAGTTTAGGCAAGCCATGGTTGACTCTCCACCGGAGGGGGCCTCACAGAGATCTTCCAGACTGGTACAGCACTTCAGGGCCCAGACATTCGTCTCCCTTCACCACATCCCTCTTCATCAGCATCACTTGGTGTGCTTCTCACTCAAAACATGATACTGCAGTCCTCAGTCTTTTAAATCCCTCAGTGTTTCTTTCTCTCTCTCTCCCTCTGATTGCTAATAGCCCAAGTGGTGTGGTAATGCTAGCGCAGCAGGGGGCAGGGGAACAAAACAAACTTAGGCCACTTTACTCAGTAGTATTCACAATGGTAAATTAGGCAGAAATACAAAAGTGGTTGCCAACCATCAGGCCCAATCAAGTAAATGCACACAAATGGAGAGCAGCTGAGTGTGTTTCTCCTCTGTGACTCATTACAGGCCTCACAATAAGCACAAAATGTAGGTGAATGGGCAACATTGTAAAAGGATACACTGGTTATTTCATGGCTCTTTGTCTTTATCATATCCTTTACTCCAAACCGCAGAGTAAGAAAGGAGGATTAATAGTCCCACTTTTTCCTCCCATTAATCCATGAATATGCTATAGAGCAACTCCCCTCCTTCCTCTCTGTGTTTTCTTTCCCTCTTTTATATCCCAAATGCCCCTGAGTTCTAAGTAGAAATACAGAGCAGTACTTGCATTTGTGCAGATGGGGGCTCTCTTCAGCAGTGTCTGAAGAAAATGAGAAGGTAAAGTTGACGTCTGTCAGGCCTTTTCTTTAAATAGCAAGTGGCAAAGAAGCAGAGAGATCAACAGCGTATGTGGGAAAAAGACGGATGGTCTTTATGCCAGGAAAGCTGGGGCCGCGGGGATTAGTCAGGGAGATGGGGGTGCTGAGTGCCCAAATAAAAACATGCACTCAACCCCATCAAGCACCACATGCATGTGCACACACACAGACACACACAAATGGACACTCAACAGATATGGGGAGCTCATCTGGCACTAACATACTTGGTGCACAAGAGCTTAAACAGCAGCCTGAGGTTCATCTTAGCTTAGATAAGAGTAGCCGAGGTTTACTCATCTGCACCGAGCTCCAAGTGCATCACACCAGAGGCATCACGCTACACACAGAGTAGAAGCCACTAACCAAGGAGCCAGCTGCCAGCTCATGGACGGCTAAACTGCTGTGGTGTATTATCCAGGCTTGGCACCGCAAACGCATGGTGCTGCCATCACTCGTCTCTGCAACATCACAAATATGCCAGGCGTGCACACAAAGCATGCAACATGAAGAGGCTGCTGACCTGAGAGGTTTAAGTTTGCCTTCAGGGTAGAAGCAGTCGGTATCTAACACTCACATGTAGCACTAACATACAGTACAACAAAGTACGCACTAAGTGATCCACAGAGACACACAGAGGACAAACGGGATCTGTGTCTGTTTTAAGTCGCAGTTCGCTACTGTGCCACCAACCTTGAAGAAAGGAACTAATAAAAGTGTGCTTTTGTACCCGTTCCTTGTGTCTATTTAATTTGTCCTTTAAATGAATTTCCCTAAGGTGCTGTGTCTGAGTGGACATGCATGCAGCTGTAGATTCTAGTGGAAACGGAAACCAGGGTATAGCACAAAGAAATTATGCCTGCCAGTGAAGACTCATTTGGAAAGCCATTCAAAATAAAAATGTCATTTATCATCCATCAAAATGACCCAAGATTTTCATCTCATTTTTGTTTCACTGTAGGTCATATTTGTTCAGCTTCTTCACCACAACCCTTTTCATTTCATAGCAAATCAATGAGGGTTCCTGCCTAAACCTGCGGTTTGCAATATGTTTTAGTCACAAGTCTCTGCATGTAGGGTGAGATATCTCATATCCCAATGTCCTGCCTTCCTTTGATCCTCTCCACTAGCCAGTTTATGTCCACCACACTGCCATGACAAAAAGAGAGTGAGGGTGGCTCGAGAAATTGAACAGATTGATAGCCTTCTATTTGTACTGATTATTATCTTGATTCAAATGGACCAGTCAATAAAAACACATACAGAAGTGCCTCTCCTCACCCAGCATAACAAGTAACAAAGGCAGAGCGAGAGAAGGAAGTGGGAGATATTTGAGAGAAGGGCAACAAGAGGAACAAAGGGCAGGGAAGAAGGAAAAGGGTGAGCTTGTTAGTAAAAGGAGACAATATAAAAAGCACTGAAAGAGAGCTCAAATGGACACAAAATGGATAACACACACATTCAGGTGGCAGGCATATGCGTCCCTGAGTTTCCTTGAAAAATGTGTCCCTGTGACATCAATGCAACTGGAGCAGTTAACATGCCAGTCTTTGCCATTTTGCCTGCTGTCCATTCTGCACGCCAAGCAATAGACCGAACCTTGCACTTGGTGGACGGAAGAATGGAAAGGGGGATGGAAAGAAAAACAAAAGCGATTGATATAAATGATCTGCCGGCCACGAGAGGCCCCCAGGCTGGGGCGAGTGAAGGTCCGCTCGATACCAATTGATCGTGGGAGGCCCAGGCATTCGTCTTAATTCTGACTAATTAGGGCAGAGGCTGACGAGGAGGGGGTTAGAGGGACAAGCAGTCGGTGTGTGTGTGCATGTGTGTCTGTGCGTCAGTGGGACCTCCCAGATTACAAATTCAAGCCCCCATGTTTACAAAGCGTGGAACAAGTGTAGGATTAAGGAAATCAGTTTAGGAAACAACAACCGCCGCCACATTAGTGTTGCTGCCAAAATAATTCCCCTGTCTGCAGTGGGTTGCCTGACAGGCAAGATGGGAGTAAATCCTCTCACTTTTTTTTATCTTGTTTGTGTGAGAACTGCTGATTATCTTCTGCCAGCACAAGTCTGGCCTTTGGTAGCCAAGAGGCAGCAGAAGAGAGATGCTTTTCTTGCCTCACCCATTCCACAGATAGACATCAAAGCCTTTTAATTGGCGAGAAAGAAAAGTTAGGCTTGATCATTGCAGCGATTGGGGGGGAAAGCATGATTTAGGTGGATGGTCCTCAGTGTGAAAAATGATGGGATTTAAGCTCCTGGTGCAAGAGGGAAAGACACAGGACTGTGGACACTTGAGGCAAACTTCTTTAGTGTGCAGTTCTACAGTAGCAGAACCTGTGAACAGGAGATCTGGGCCGGGAGGTGTCTCACAGTTTAGAGACAAAATCCTTTTAACAATCGTAACATTTGGGAGCAGACACTGAGCCGCTGAGTGCCAGGCTTAGACTCAGATTTCTATCTGTCACTCCCTGAGGATGTCAGCAGTGTGAAGTGGTCGGCGGCAGGAGGGAGGTATCGCCATGAACGAGGGGCGGCAGCTGGGACAATTCTTCCTGACTGGAGATCACAATCTGATGACAGACACAAACACACACACACAGACATTTATGTAAAGGTGCATGAGCCGGCCTCATGCAGGACTTGCCGCACGGACAAAAGTGACAAAATATCAGTGAGTAAAAGTGACAGACAGGCAAGCGTATCTGTATCAGACAAGATCCCTTTGTTGAGAAGACACAAAAAAGCTCAGACAGGCCAGGCTGACCTGCACCCTTTGTCACTCACTCTCAAAGGCCAGACGAGACTGACAGATATACTCGAATATCAGCTTCTCGCTCTTGTTCTTTGACATATAAACTTCACTGCCCTTTGCACCTCCAGCACCCTGTTCCCTGCCAGCTATTCATATCCCGGCCTGCCTCGCTTGCGCCACCAGTCCCCCCGCCCCTGGTCTCTATCACACAAACTAACTGCGGTATGTGTGGATATCCTGAACCAGACTATAAATACCTCATTGGCTCCAAACGCGGTGTCATTTCACTCACATCAAATTAACCAATCAGGGTGGACATGTCCCCTGAATTCTCCGCTCGTCAGCTCAAGTGTGATGTCCTAATGACTGCCTGGCCGTCGATACCGGTCCACATAACAGTGGGCCCTGAGGGGGACAATTAGGGAGAGTAGGAGATGTTTTCCTTGATAAATGTTGTCACTGCTGGTATTGGTACTAATAAGCTGTAATTTGCTCTTGTACACTCTGATGATACACACTGTAACAGCACAACTGCAGACAGATGGGTGAGCCCTACAAGGCTTTACGTTAAAGTGACACAAATGCTTTCATTAGATCACAAGGGTTGGGTCCACAAATGTGTATGCAGTGTTCATGAGATTAGGCCTGTGTGACATACTGAAAATTCACCAAATGTGCAGTATTATGCAGAAGAAGAGCGAGGAAGAGAAATGTTAATCCCACCAAGAGGTTTGCTGTGATATTACAGCCCAAGTGGCAGCATTTCTGAAAACAGTGTGATAAAACTGGTCGTGGCAATGAAGAACAAAAGAAAAGAAGTTTCATTTTCATGGGTAAATGTTGGTTTAAGTCTTTATCTGCTTTATAACTCAGGTAGTACTTCTTCTTAAGCTGAATACTGAAAATGAAATCATTATCTTAAGATATCAGGTTACAGATGGGTAAGTTGAGGCATTTTGCAAATACTTTAGCATTACTTCCAGCATCAGCAAATCGGCAAGGAAGGTGTTGTGGCTATGGGATAGTTTTATTTGACGTGTGCTTATAACTATTAGCATTATTTCGCATTTAAGAATGATTTAGGCTATACTAGAATATGATTGTAATGACAAAAGCCCACAGTCCAAAAACCTAAAGACATTACATCTGAAAACACAGAATCACCTCCTGAAGATTTAACCTGGAACTGTATAACTTAATAAATGACTAATGATTAATCTATTATCAAAACTGTTACAGGTGATTTTTTTTCTTTCCCTTTTTTTTTTTTTTGCCAATCAAATTATCAATAAATTAGCTACTCGTGTCAGCACTGCTTGATGGTGTCTGATGGCTTGTGAAAAAAAATCTGTGCATGGATCTCCTCTTCAGCATGCATGAGTGTGCGTTAAGCTCTCTCCCTTTGGACAAACCCCCACCCCCCAAAAAAAAACAAGGATCTCCTTACTGGCCACAAGCAGAGGGACCAGATGAAGAATAGGAGACAGATCATCATAACGACTCTGTGAGAACACAGGTGGTGTGAGACTGCGCCGCACTGTCTGATGTGTGGGTGAGTGACGGCTACCGGTAGAGCAGGGCTGACTCTGCCCATCAGCAGACGCGACATCGACGCCAGTCTGCAGCGCCATCCCACAATCAGCGTGAACAACTGAGCATAAGCCTCCCTCGACTGCCCTCCCTCTCTCTCCAACTTTTACCTTCCCCTCTGTGACACCACCCTGTCAGCGCAGTGACGGGAGGATGTGTATTGTTGCCAGCGTGACAGTGTGGTGTCATCCTAAACTGTCATGTGCTCATTCGCTTGAGTCAATATTTACCCTGATTTGAGTGGGCTTGTTAGGCAGTCATCTGACAGCAATTCATCTGATTACAGGTTTATTCAAATGTGGCATAGATGGGGAGAAAATCCACGGGAATTTGCTGGGATTGGCGGCGCATTCGGGGAAATGTAGGAAATTATCGGAGCTTGCACTTAAACACCTATAGGACTGACAGTTATCACCCTGACACCGCTTTGTAAGAAAGACGGGGAAAATTGCATTCAACAGCAAAATAACAACTCATTTTAAAACGAGGTGACTGATGTGTCACAGTGGATATTGCATGATGGCTACGGGGGTTGTTCCGCCTTCCGTAAGCACACAACACAGTCAGCGTTTCATGCATTCATTTACAGAGACCTTTAAAAGTAGCCTAAGTACAGCTAAATCTACAGTATCTATTTCCTCTCCATATCATCTCTCCGAGAAGCCCCCGAAATCCATCCTTTATGCCCCATACCAAGCCAGGTCTTCAATTTAATTCCCCATCTGTGGCCAGCTTGAAATATTATCCAAGAAATGAGATCCGTGCCCCTGAATACAGAGTGTGAAGCTGCACATGGAAACGGATGGAGACGTGGCCTGATTCTGAGGCTAAGAGGCATGCCTCGGTAGGGGGAGGAGGAGGCCTGGATCCCCTCCCCAAGTGGCATGGCTAAATATTTGCCCTCCACCACTTGGCTGTCTAGACACATCCACTCAGCCCCCTTCCCATCACTCCTCTGCTCAGAAGCTGCGAGAGCTGGCGCGGTCAGCCAGGCAGGGCGCCAAACCCACGACAAAAAGTTTCTCCTCACTGCCAGAGGTCACGAAAGTTCAACAACCTGGAAAGACTGGGCTTTGCATTATTAAAACCTCTGGGCCAACATGTAAGGAGTCACGTGCACACCAAGCGAGGGACAGGTGGAGAAAAAAATGCTGTCAAATGGTCTTTGTGCTTCCCAATGATTTGGAGAAAGGAAGCCTCAGAACTCGGCGAGAAGTCTCTGCAGACTTCTCTGGGTTGGTGTTCCATATTCATTACCTTTTTTTCCACCCTCACATGCTGGGGTTTTAATTGCTCACAATTCAGACTAAAAAGCCAGACGAGCAGAGTGAAAGCACAGTGTCTCCCGAGAGTGAGATGTGGTAACTCCACCACCAGCACAGTGAACCTGATAAACGCATAACTACTAATAAGAACCCTCATTACACATAACCAAATTACTCCCTCGGCTCTCAGCTCAACTTAATTTTTCTCCTTTGAAGAGTCACTGGGCTCCAACAAACTGATGAACCAGTGTGTATCACTGCTGTGTAGCTGCTGAAGTTCGAGTCCAAACAGTCCCGTACAGATTATTAAACAAGTCAGACAAAGCATTTTTCATTTAACGACTGGGCTCTTGAACTGTTGACTCATGTCAGAATTGAGTCACAAATCTGGTAACTTCACACTGGGTGAGAACAAATAAACAGGATTTGATTTTTACTCCACTGACTTATTTTTTCACCTGGGCTTACAGCTGGGCTTAGAGCTGGGAAAGGATATTCTGGATATACCGGCTGATTAGCAACTTGGCAGTAGCCACACCCTAAAGTATACCCCGCTTTATCGTCTGCTTTACTCTGAGGCCATATCCAAACGGGTATATTGAAGAAGACCTGAAACTATCGATTAAGACCTTAAACTCATTAGGAAACTGTTTACTGAGACAATAAATCAAGTGAGAAGTAAGTTTAATAAGTTTACAATCTCACTTATTTTTGCATCTGAAAATAATGCAGGTTTGCAGCACTTCCATAATGACTTCAGTTTTCAAACCCGGATGCTCTGTCCACTTACTATACAATGTGTAATCATGATATACAGAGATCAAATGTCTTTAAGCTAAGAGCCAGGTAACGTTTCCGACATGGAATCAGCGAGCTCTTCACACAGCAAAATGTGATGAGGCAATCTGGCATGCAAGATTTGATATCCTTAATGTTGTCTTGCAGAATCAATAAGCTATCAGCTATGTTAAATCATAACAATATGACACTGATGGATGAAGAGCAGATTTTATTTTTGTTCTTAAGACCACCGACATTACCAGCTACTGTTGCGTTAACGTGAAAACTGTCTCTCTCGCTTCTCTCATTACTTCTCTCCACCGACCACAGAAAGATAAGAGTTGGCGTGCCTGTAAAGTGTGTGTGTGTGTGTGTGTGTGTGTGTGTGTGTGTGTGTGTGTGTGTGTGTATGTGTGCGTGTGTGTGAGTGTATGTGGTTGTGTTTGGGGACACACACACACACACACACACAAGTGAGTAGAGTCTGTGGGCGTATGTGCATGTGAAAGCGAGCTGTCAGAAGGGAAAGAGAATTAAAACAGGAGAACAGGAGTACAATGACTCAACAATAACAAAATGCAGCATAAAGTATTAATACCATTAGCATTGTCTTGTTGTGTTGTTGTTTTGTTTACTATTAATAGATATTTTAAACAGCACCGGCGACTTTTCCCTCGTTTGGTGCCCACCCACCTGTCAAGTCTCACAGGTTGATCACTGACGTCATCCTGCGTACACCATGAAGTTATGAAAATGATTCAGAGATTACCAATAATACTACTGATTCTATTAAATGAAACATCACATTACTGTGGATGAGATGTGTGAGTCCAGTTTTCTGCGCTACCGCATGCCACAGGCTTATTCAAGTCAAGTAAATTTTATTTATGGAGCCTCTGGGG
Organism: Scatophagus argus; assembly: GCF_020382885.2. NCBI lineage: Eukaryota > Metazoa > Chordata > Actinopteri > Scatophagidae > Scatophagus > Scatophagus argus. The sequence goes on from NC_058508.1 coordinate 17,691,020, forward strand.
ATGTTACAATCTGTACAGAATATTGTTCAACAGAATTAACAGCAGTTTAAACTTTCATTGTTGGTACAAGTCGAGCCACCGTGTGACGAGGAAGCAAACTCCTAAAGAAGAAGAGGAAACACGCCTGATATACATGCTGTTTTTCATTGCTCTGCTCTGTCTGGTTGTTCTGGGCTCTGGTTATATTCTGTCACATTAACGTTGGGATAGGGGATATGTTGACAGAGAGAGGACATTGCATATCGAGACTGTAGGGCTTTTCTAGGGCTGGTGGCACTGGGACATGAAGACAAGTGTGTATTTGCGTATGTATGTATGTGTGTGTGTGTGTGTGTGTGTGCACGCGTGTACAGAAGGATAGGGTTGCCTGTGGAGCAGAGCATGTGGATGCCCACCCACTCAGCAGCCTCGCGGCCCTCGTCATTTCGCATCAATCCACAGCCCCTCAATATAAATAGGACAGGCGTCCTAAAGCTATGCAGTATTAATAGAGGCAATGGCATTATGCACCGACCCTGGACCTCTCAGCTTGAAATATGACGACGCCAGTCTGTTGTAACTGCAGTTTCCCCTAATTTGCACACCACTCTGTTAACAGGGAACTCGAATTAAAACTCGCAACTTGCTTTTAAGATCTCGTTCTTACACCCTTTTTAAAAGCGTTAATAGCTTTATAGAGAAATATTTACTTAACAGTGTAAACTATGCTCTTAAAAGGGGTATTTTCTTGAGATTGCGATAGTCAAACCTCTTCTGAACCGAATTTAGATGCCTCAGTTACCTTTCAGTAATTACAGACTCGTATCCAATCTTTAATCTTTTAGAAATGCTTGTGTTGCTTTTCATTCTGACACTTAATCAAACTCAACCCCTACTTCTTTAATCTCTTAATTTTCAAAACTTTACTTCAGTTCATTTGTCTAGTTATTTATTTAATTCATGGTAGTGTTTCCACAGTTCCTGTTTTAAAAGCAAACTCGAGACCCACCTTTCTGGCTTTAAAATCTGGCTTTTATTTGTCTTATTAATATATATTATTTATGAAAGAGTGTCCTCAGTTCCTGTCTATACTGATTGCTCTGTGTTTAGATGGGGATGGGGGGGAACTATTGTTGTTATTGTGTCAGGCACTTTGTGTTATTTTGCTTGTTTCCAACAGTTAATAACTCTTTACAGCACTGAGTTGCACCTTCTTTAGTCATTTTTTTCCACTGCAGAATTCAATTCATTGTTAGGATTAATGCTTAACATGCAGCTGGAACACAAAGTCTTTCTGTCTGGTCCAATTTAAAACATCTGCAAAACACTATTAGAGCAAAAGCACAAAAGAGGGAAGTCCTGAGCGTGTGCACCAACTCATTGGTCTGGTTTCACAATTGTTTAAGGGTGTTTGATGAAAGTTAGTTTGAATTTCGCCTGTAGACGGCACAAGGCGAGCTAAATATGTGAGCAAATGAATCTGGGCTGTGAGGAACTGAAGGAGGTGCACTAAAATACAGAGTACAGTTCCACACGGTAGCTTCCCTGTGGCGTCACAGAAGCTTCACACTTCATTACTGCAAGGCCAGCGACGTGTGAAGCCATTATGTATTAGCAGTAGGAAGATGTGTGTATGCTTGTGTGCGTGTGTGTGTGTGTGTGTGTGTTGCGGGTGCAGGGGGTGTGGGGTAACTAATAACCCCCCTTGCTCAAAATGCTTTCTGGAAGCAGGATCAAGCCATTCACATAGAAACATTGTTTAATATATTCAAACAGCTGGGAGGTGTTGTCTGTTGTCCCAGTGTCAAATGAAAGGGGATGAACAAACAGCTGGCAGGGCATTTTTTTTGCTCCACGGCTCTGCTTACAACTATACTTAACAAACAAAGTCTGGTGAACGTGCATGAAAAATTTACAATGAATCACACACTAAATAAGCTCCAAACTATTGTCATGCATCTAAATCCAAGACTCAGCTGTATCCTCTGCCTTCAGCAGAGAAATAAACAAATCTGTATCCTCTACTTCCACCCAGAGGCCAAAAGCAGAATGTCACTCTTGTTTATGCTGTTCTTGATAGCCACACATCTGTATTTGATCTGTGCGTTCATTTGCACATGCAAGGACACCAGTAACACAAAAGGTAAAGCTTTGCCAAAATTAAACGTCACCTTAACCAATTCATTGTTCTTATGTTTTACTCAACCTCAGTGCCAATAATCCAGAGCAATAACCTTCTCAAACCTTTACAATCAGGCAAATTATTCATCAAAGTAGTCCTCCTCTTACTTAGATGATCCAAACAAATATATTTTCAGTGTTTTTCTATGTTGTGATAATTATTATGTTCTGCCAAAGACTGCTTGACTGCCAGTTGCCCACTGAATTTAAAGAGAATAGCTAATTATTTTGAAATCAGCATTTCAATTAGACCAGTGCTGGCATGCCTCTAAGCGAGTGCACAAGCACTTTTGTAAACTGTGAAACAATCAAAAATTAATTTTCAATCAAGAACTTTGGAATTTGTGGCAGCATCCCAGGGCACTTACAGTATCTAAGTGCCAACACTGAGCATTTAGCACTGATTGAAATTTTGGCTGTTGAAATTAATTCAACAAGCCAGTCTAGCAGTGTGACAAAATTATCACAGCCATTTTCATTCAAATGGACGGTTTACAAGACCTATGCTCATAGACTACAGGCTGTAATTTAGCTGGGAGGTGCAACTCATGAACTTTAGCTCTCAAATTAATTAATGTGGAACAGGCAAACATCACAGAGCAGTGATGGGAAGAGGTTAAAAGATGTGGTGATTTGGTAAGAGGAAAAAGTAATCACAAAGGATGGGGAGGGAAGAGAGGGAGAAAATAAATACATAAGCTGCCTTCTGAACATCGCAGCGGAGACATGGAGGGAATGTACCCACCATGGATGCAAGTAGGCTATTTGTGTCTGTCTCAATATTTCGTGGGCAAATATCACACATGAGGCAGACAGCCAGGAGCATTTGGATAGCAAACATTACAGTTTGTTTGTAGGTCTTCTTCCAAATTTACATTAATATTGTGGTGCTGCATTTTTCAGAAATGCAATACAATTAAGGAAAATTGTAAATCGACATAAGCAGTTTTCTAAACACGGTAACTAATCACGACTCACACTGTAAATATCAGGAATGAAAGGGAGGCTGATCCTCCTCGACCATTTTTGTGTTGGACCTTGACAACTACAAATAGTTTGTTAATAGTGTAAATACACCACCTGTGAAATTTGTGTACAACTTATTAATATATGACACTTACTCTCGGCACTGGGTAATGGGTAATTGCTGAGAATAATTTGAAATGACCAAATAAAAGTATTTGTTTTTTATTGTTATTATTATTATTATTATTATTAATTTCACATTTTTCACAGGCAATGACAAAGGACAGCCGTGCGCCACCGAAAGACCCCAAAGGGCCAAGATGGCTGCGCCCGTGACAGACGCCGGGGAGTTTGAAAGCTGGCTAAATGATCGTCTAGACTCGTTAGAAGTAGACCGTGAGGTGTACGGGGCTTACATTTTAGGGGTCTTGCAAGAAGAGGAGAGTGACGAGGAGAAAGAAGATGCGCTTCAAGGAATTTTATCCGCATTTCTGGTGAATATTGAAAGCGGCATGTCCCGCTCAGCCACTGAATCCATGTTTTTCATATGTTGCTGTCTGTCTTGTCTTTACGCGGGCGGTACCAAGTGACAGCGCTGATGTCAGCTGTTACTTATAAGGCAGATTATCGTTACGTTGTACGCTGCTGTGTTTTTTTCCCTCAGGTCCAGACGTTACAGGCAGTGATAGGGGTTGTTCTCTCCTGCCACACCAAACCCCATTCAAAAATCTGCAACTTGTAGTAAATCGTGGTCTTGATCAACACTGGCGGTGGCATTAAGGCAGATATGAATCAATGTCTAATACAATTCCTGAAAGTGTTTCGACAAATTCGGCTAAGAAAAAGAACCCCTAAATCCATGCTGTTGTTTTTGGTACAGCTAGATGTTGGCTGTTGGTTTTTGTACATTGAGTTTAAACTGTCAGTTTGGCAGACTGTCAGTTAACCAGCTGTTACACTATTATTGCCTCAGGAGGGATTAACATTTACTGCTCACAGAACTCACATAATACAAAACCCTTTATGTGCTTTTTCCCTATACTGTTTGTGCAACTTGTCAGAGATCTGTATCATCTTCTGGTAAACAAACAAGATATTACATGACTGTATGCCTCGCACTGGCTGTGAATGAATCCAGTGGGCACTGTTGTCCTGTCGAAACAAGGAGCCATCACACACTACTGGGCGACAGTTTACCACTGTCAGATTTTACTGTTACTGGTACATTAATGCTACTTGTCCTTTGTGTACAGGATGAGGACACCATGGAAGATGTCTGCAAACAGATCATCAAGCAGTGGACAGAGTGTCGCATAAGATCAGCAGCCACAAGAGAAACTGTTGATGGTATTTATGTAACTTTGATTCATTTCACATTACCGGTGTCATTAAAAAGTTGTTGTTTTTTTTTAATCTCAAGACCTTATTAGTAAAAATATTATACAGGTATAATGCGGCCTTCACTCAACAAAGACAGAACAAATCTTGCAGTCCACCATCTTGCCTAAAACATACAGTCATGAGAATTCATACAAGCTTTTCAAAATACAGCAGTCCCAAATGAAGCCAGCAGGTTGATCAGCTCATTTAAATCTTGACTAAATAGCAAAGACAGCTTGCTCCTGAGTCTGTCCTCTATACCAGTTAAACATACAGAGGGATTCGCTTTTTCAGTTCTTAATTGTTTGCTTTGAGTTTGGAGCAGAGTGCAAGACACTTTTACGTCGGGAAGAGATTAACATTTCCTGAACAAACTAAACAAAAACATTTCCTGAGACTGCAGAAAGTTTTTGAGGTCTGAAGAAGTGTTTATGCCACTGAGTTTGTTTTGTCAGTGTTATTACTGGAAAGAGATTGTTTACTGTGTACATAACCATAAGGATCTGAATATTGTCTGGGCTTCTAGCTCAGATGTATACCCTCATGGCTCCATCTGTTAATGTCAGATCATGCTGACAGTAAAAATCTGGTACTTCTATTGCAAGCAAAGGTACTTAATGCTATTATGTTTTATTTACCATTTGGCTATGCTTTATCATTCCTTTTCTGTAGCTGAAGTCCAGGCCATTGCCAGTATGATAGAAAAACAAGCCCAGATTGTGGTGAAACACAAAGAGGTGTCCGAGGAGTCTAAGAAGAGGAAAGAAGCCCTCCTTGCTCAATATGCTAACATAACCGACGAAGAGGAATATCCTTAAATTTTCAAATTACAGGTACAGTAATGCCAGAAAGGTCCATATGTTTCACTTCTATTACCAGTGTTTCCTTGAACATGCGGACAGACCATGAGAAGAATGCAAATGTTATATCTCAACCAATGAGTTTCCTTCAGACACATTCAGTCATGATGCCCAAGATGTCCGTTCTTTCCTTGACAAAAGCACTGAAGCTGAAGAAGAGGAGCCAACAAGTGGAAATAACCTGACTGGAAATGATAACTGTATCCTTTCTTGGGCCATTTATGATCAGAAGTTATTTAAAATGATATGGCATTCATTGTCACTTAGTTAATGCAGCTTTGCATTTTAGTTGTGGCCCAGTTCTTTCTCACACTTTTTGAACACAAACCAAATCAAGCCCTGTTAACTGACAGAAGTTTTTTGTGCCTTTTTATGCTGTTGATTTGTATATTTATGTTCTTTAATGTCCTAAATATTTGGAGACCCAAATATTCCTAGTTTGCACCAAGATTTGATTGGCAGCTTTCACACTGGCCCAAACGAAGTGCACTAAATAGGAAAACAGACTTGAAATCTTTTAATGGAACCAAACATGTTAGGTGGAAAAACACCCTTATAGTAGTAGTACATAACCCTGACGGCAAGGGTTATGTACCCCCTATTATTTCTACCATTTTAAACTCCATAGTGGTGCAGAGTACTTTTGCTTTTTACCGAGCTGCCCTTTACTGAGAGTCTCAGCCCTGTTTAAGAACACCAACGTGGAAGAGGTGATGAACAGACAAAGACAGAAGCGGGTCCAGGCTCGTGAAGATGCTCAGAAGAAGAAGGAAATGGACAAGATGCTGCGGGAGAAGGACAAGCTAGCCAAACAAGACAGGAAAGAGAAGGAGAAGAAGCGTACACAGAAAGGCGAACGCAAAAGATAAAAGTGTCAGTCAAGTGTGACAGAAGACTTTATGTAAAAATATTTTGCTAAAAAATACAAAAAAAAAGAAAGTCATTGCCTCTTTTTAGCTAAACCTCATTGGCACTTTCAGTTAGTTAGCATCATCAGACCCTCCTTGTTAATTACTTTATACAACTCTTCATATGTGTAAAGAACAATGTACTGGAAGTTGTGCAAGTCCAGAATCCAATTTTCATGGATACTGATATGATATGAGCAGACACAGACTTTAAAGAAATATATCTGCAAATCTTTACATGTTGTATTGTCAGTCCCTGCCAGTATGTTGCGACTGTTGCTTTGACAAGGTTACCTCTGAAATTGTAATAGTATAGACCTGACACATAATTGTATTGATCATGGTAAAAATGGAGTGCTTGTAAAGCAACTCAGTATACAGTTTCTGCCATTTTTCTCTGTGCTGGTATCTTGCAAATGCCTTTAATTTCTGCACAACTCCTAATTCAATTAACATTCAGTTCTTTTTTTTTTTTTTTATTTGGCTTTCATTTTGATAATTTAGGGTTTAGATTTTCTGTCTATGCATTTTTTTCTGAAAATAACAGCAAAGGAGCGGTTGCTAAATTATACCTCAAATATATCATGTACCATAATTTGAATGTTTATAATGAGGGTTCATCATCTTTTTAAATTAATAAAAAAAAACAAAAACATTTTTGGAAATTTGGATTGCTTTATTTTTAAAGTTTCTGTGTAAAGAACAAGTAACAAAGAAAAAAAACACAATGAGAACATTAAAATGAAAGGGAACAATTCGTATTCAAAAAGCACAGCCACATGAATACTACAGACTAATGCTTCCAGAGAATTGTGTCTTCGCCATCCATTACAAAAAGGGACACAAGCTTTTGTCCCTAGTCGACAAACTGTCTCACTGATACAAATAATAATTTACTAAAAATATCTGAAAATAATCAGATGGAAAATGCAAATACATTTAAAACTTTTTGAATTTTAGTCCAAACTTTTGACCAACTTTAAGACTAAAACAGTTTTCTGATTACAATACTGAGTTAACAGAAAAAGTAAATAAGTTTCAGAAATTAATTGGAACACTTGACAAAATATTTTATAATTTAGCATGTGCATATTAAACTATTGATGTACAGTTAGGCTTCAAAGACTAAACTGCAATCACAGAATTATTTTTTGACTTGTCCATGTTACATTTCACTGATAGGAATCATATTTGTTAACACTGTACGTTTCTAATGGAAAATGTGATTCATACATATCAATTTAAAACACTGAACTTTTTTTCAGAAGTTTGAGCATCTTTGGTTTCAGTTCAAACTTCACTAAATTGTGGATAGATTAAACTTTTTTTTCTGATTACAGCATGTTAATGTTAGATAAGAAAAGCTGAAGCTCCAGAAAATTAATTGGAACATTTTAGAGAATGTCTTAATATTTAGCATGTTCATTTTAAACTCCTGCTCTAATGATTCAATTATTGCGTGGGAATACCCAGAACTGAGGTTCTCTTACAGTCCAATAAATAAGTTAAAGAATGAAGAATTCACTGAAATCTTCCTCATAAATAGTGCCTTTAAATACAACGGTGATGGAGCACGATACATGTTAATTTGGAACTGACACTAATTAAATGAAACGAGGTTAAAGATGCAGCAGGACAAATCACATTTCATGCCATTCCTACCCAGAACAAAAGTTAACCACCTGAAGCTCCTGGGTGTCAAAAAAATGCAGGCTTCGTCAAGCCTCAAATTGCAAATCTCATATTCTGGAGTGATCACTGTGTTGCAGGTAAAATGTCACGATAGCCTTGCAAGTAACATTTGGTTTTTAACATCACCCTGTTACGTATGGGGTATTTATAATCAGGGCACTGAGTGGAGTGGAGTGGACTAAATTTTAACAAGACCTTTAACTCATCCTTATTGCCTGCTGAATTATATCTTAAAAGAGTATCCATCAAATGGAGAGGGACATCTCTCTGTGCCCGTGGCCTCCCTGTTAACATGGTGGTCAAGTCTCTTCACAGGTTTTGGTAGTGTCAGCTGGAGAGCACACCACAGGGCTGTGCGGAGCTTCCTCGTGGTAGCAGCTAGATCCTTCAGAGCAACGGCCAGCAACAGGGTGTCTGTGACACAGAAGTGAGTTAGAACAGACAGCAGACAGAGGAACATAAGCCTACCACTGCAATATGAGTTACCTCTGTCCTCTGAGACATAAGCTCTCTGCTGCTGGTGTTTGGACATGTTGGCGATCTCCTCCTTGCGTCTCCTCTGGGTGATGGAAATAGCCATGTGATGCCTGTTCAGCGTCGTGTGGATGTTGATATGGAGGGGAACGTTGCTCAGACTCTCCATTCTATCCAGAAGGTTTGCCACCTGCCAAAACACCAACATAAGTAACCCCCATATGAACTCTACTCTGTCGGATTTCTTGATGTGATATTCTACCTACATTACGGCACAACAATAGCAATATTGACTCTGTAGCGTATCTATGCTTTATCCATTCACTTAATAATGAAAAACAAGGGTGATACACAGTTTAACATTTAAAAATGGTGTAAAGTCTTTTTAAAAATCTTTTAAGTGAACTAAAATTTACAACCAAAGCTGGGTCATATACCTTTGAATGCTAATCAGTGGTATGTTTTGTCTCATTGAAAACTTGAGTGCTGTACTTTGTATGTAAGTATACGTTTGTAATTATATTCAGGATCCAAACTAAGGAAAATTAAACAAAGCACCAAGAGCCTGCACTCAACAGAATCAGTTTCCTCTGGATAGAACTAATGGCTGTGTAAAAGAAAAGTGAAATTTATCAAATTCAGAACATAACATGGCTGCCGTTACTGAATTCATCTGTAGATGGCAGCATGGAAACAGTAAATTCAGGGGTCTCACCCTTGCTTGTTCTCTCATCTGATTGACAATGAGGTGGTCAACTCTTGTGGGGTTTGGTGGAGTTTTGAATATGTTTGTGTTAGTCAGTGCTGCAGTCCTTTTCCCAAGAAAGGTCTTGGTAAGGATGACCTCTGTCTGTAATAGAAAACAAGTGAAAATATATTGAATAAATTCAAATAAAAATAAAAAGCAAAATAAAACAGACCAAAACAATAAAACTAAAAATATACTCCACTGATCCCGAAATACTTGGTCCCAAACTGATATTAATATTTTTCCCTTTCTCTGCAGTGAAACTGTACAGTGGACATTAAATTACATTACATTAAAAAATACAACCCTGATTCCAAAAAAAAGGTGGGAAGTTGTGTAAAATATAAATAAAACAAAATGTGACCTTTTGCTAATCCTGCACATATGCTTAACAGTTGAATGGGTGCATATTAAGAAAATAATATATAAATATATATAAATAGTTTTTGTCAGCAAATGACTGGAAATAAAGCAAACTACACTGCCAAAATGATTCAATCAAAAAATATTGACTGACTGACATTAATCTTGAAAATCTCTCCTGGATATCTTACTTGACACAAAGTCAGATTTTGATAGCATACCCTCTTTCTCTCCTTCTCCAAAAATCTCCACTGCTCAAAACACTCATTCAGGTAGAAGTAAAGCTGGATCATTGGTCCCCCTTCATGCATCACCAATGAAGTTGTCATGGCTGAGGCGATGCCATGATAGGTGCTCTCCCCTCTGTGGGTCATCATGCCACTGCCAAAGGAGTTGAAAGCTGCAGACTCACTGGCTGACATCATATCACCCATATCCATGCCAGGAACACAACTTCTGTAAGGTAGTGCAGGTCTGGGCATGCTGGAATGCCTTCTGTGGTCATTTACAGGATACATGAGAGGCATGAGCTGTTGTGTATTCCCTGTGCTGACCAGGCTGTTTTCTCCATCAAATCTCTGAGGCTGCATGTTTCCCAAGTGGTCAAGGTTTTGTGAGAGGGCCTGTTTCTTATCTCCACCTCTCATGTTACAGTTGGTTAGGGGTCTTGAGGGGAAGCATTCCCCCAGATAGCCAGACATATGCACCCCCGTCTTTTCCTTCTGTACTTGTTGTTTGATTTTGCTCTGCATCTGGCTCTGCTGGATGTAATACTTCGAATACTGGTTCATGCTGGGGACTACAGTGTTCTCCCTGTGCATGGTCAACTTGAAAGATCCAGAGAATGGCTTTGGCTGCTGGACGTACTCTGTACATTGCGAGCTGAGAGCAGGTAAATCTTGAAAGTTCCTCCCTAGTCCATTTCTTTCGATCGGCACAGTCCCAAATTCTCCCATCAGCTGTTTTGGAGTTTGCACCGCAGGAGTGCTTTGTGCTGACACAGCAGGACTGATGATTTTCCATTCTTCATCCATGTTGTCTTCATGGTGCATGCTCTCTGTCTGTCTATGCATGTTTGGAAAGTCCCCATGATATAAGCTATCATGCTCACCAGCCATGAGCGACTGAAAACTGCTGACCAGTTGATTCACGTCTTGCGGAACATACTGCTCATTACTGATAGGCTTTGTGCTGCCCTGGATGTATTGGTCTTCGTAGTAAAGATGAAAAGATGGGCCGTTCATTTCGCTTTGAGGTCTAAAGACATCATTGAGGTCAGGAATGTTATTCAGAGACTGACTATTCCCTCTGTTTTTATCAGCTGATGTGCTGTCATATTTGCTTTGCTGCATTTGTGACATGTAGGTGTTAGCCATGTTAGGCACCGGCAGACCTGGTGGCAGTTTCTGAGGACGGACGGTACAGCTCTCTCTCTCTCCGTTAGGCAAATTATAATACCATTGTTGGCTTGCAGCAAGGCCATTGGAATGCTGATAAAAGTCTTTAACATCTTTGTCGACTGACTGTTCCTGTCCTCTACTTAAAGACTCATAGGACACATAGTTCAGAGGAAAGGAAGGGTTGTGTTGCGTTTTAGCCTCTGATTTAAAATACTGTAGCAGCTCTTCTCTCAGTGTCTTTGGAGACCAGACAGGATTACATGTTGGCAGGCTCCTAAAAGGAGATTAATGACTTCCTTTAATGTTAGCATGTATGAAATAAACATATGACATATATGATTTTTTTTTAAATATATATTAAAAACAAAAATATTATACATTTTTGTTTGTTCAACTCTGTGGTGTCACAATCATAAATCATACAATACATAACCCTATAATATGAAAACATTAAACCATGACATACCCTTCATTAAAGTAGCTATCCTGTGAATCTGCTTCTTCCAAAATATTTGACACTAGACCTTGTAGATCACTCTCCCCGTCGCAGTCAGTATTATCAGTGGGTTTCCTTCAAGAAAAAAAAAATCCCACTCTAACTTCTTTTTATTCATTGCTTTTCTTCCACAACAAGGCACCTAGTACATTTATAAACTTCAGAATAACAGAATAAAATCCAAAAACTTGGAAAAATTTTTTGAGCGGACAGAATAGCAGTGTGATTTTCCTAACACCCCTTTCCTAACACTTCAGAGAGTGCAACAATGATTATTCACATACTTATCCTGAACATACATGTAGTTAAAATTGAATACCTGCTTTTAGTGCTGCTCTGGGCACAACTGACAAGGCCATAGGGATCATCATCATGAGCATTGTAAGACCAAGGCATGTAAGATGCTGTGTCCTGTTCCTGCAGCGAGACACTGGGACTGGAAAAGGGCAATACCACGCTACCATTGTCCCCACTGCCTACATTTACACTGGCCTGAAAGAATGAAGCAAAAGTTACTCTTAAATTCACCTGAAAAAAAAACCTTTACTTCATTTTTGTTTCTCTTACAAAACAGATCAGTGCCAAAGACTTACTGAAACAATTGTTGACGGCTAAAACTATTTAACCGTTCTGACGAAACAGCATATAAAAACACAAATGAGACATTTAAAGCTAAAATCATTAGTTCATTAAGTGATCGCTCGATTGGTTGTCAACAAACCATCAAGTATTTTGATAATAAAATCTATTCAGTTTTAAGGATCTGAAGCCATTTTTTGTCGTGTGTGTGTATGTTTCATATCACTGCAAAATGAACATTTGGGTAGTTTGAAAATGTGATTTTCACTACTTTCGGGCATTTCCTAGTCCATACCATCACTCCAGAAAATAACCAGATTAACTGGTTATGACAATAATCTTTCCATCAAAAATATGTCCAATAATCAAGGGCCTTTTCTCACCCATTATATAACTTAATGAACTTAATGATAATGGGTAAATATAATAATTCAATAGTTTCCCCCCATCATTTGTCCTATTATAACGTCTAACACTGCTGCATATATGGCATGTCATATGTAACTTAAACTCACCTGACGTTGGTATGTGGGAAAGAGTGAATTTGCAAATGTGTTCTGATGCCCGTCAAATGCCATTCTGAACTCCCTTTAACTTCACCTGATTCTTTACTCCATTACTGCTCTGGTAAAACACAACATATTCATTAATATTTGATATGGAAGCTTATATTTTGATCACAAAGAAAATGAGAGCTAGTTAACTGCTATTTCACAGAATACAAATCAACTAGCTAATTTAGCCGTTGACGTTAGTTGCTGAAGCTAGCAAGTTGGATGCTGCCTTGGCTATGTTACAGTAAAATCTTTGGCCCGTATTAAAACTGCTTTACTTCCGTTCAATTTAGACTAAGTTCGCCGAAATTAAACAAATTATGCGAGAATAAAAAAAATACAGGGCTAACCTACCTCATTCAGCCAAGTAACGGGAACTTTTGGAGTTAACAGTTCTCTTACATTATCCTCAAAGGCTCTCTGTTCCCCCCTCAAACCCACCCCCCTCCGAGATCGACCGCTCTATAGTTTAATATTGTCCTCGCGACCTGAACGCACATTGGCTGAGCGTGAGGAACGCAAGTTTTGATCCAATTAACATCAAGTAGGAGATCGAAGAGCATAGTAACATGGTGACACACCCTCCCCCCATATTTTAGGCTCTCACGTAGTCAGTCAGTCAGGTCATCACAGGTCACCAGTCGTTATGCTCACCTGGAGTTTATTCATGCACGTCTATTTATACAGATCGTTATTATCATTATTATTATTATTAGTAGTAGTAGTAGTTGTAGTAGTTGTTGTTGTAATAAGCTGCATAGTGATAATTTCTATTTAATAATCTGTGCATTCAGTTCAGTTCTGTTACACTTTTGTAGCTTCAGTTTTTGCTTAAGTATGTTGGTTTAAAATGTATTTGTTTCAGTTCATGAATTATGTGTGCATTTTAACAAATTGCTTCACAATGCATACTTTCACAGAACTTTGATGAGGAATATGAACATGACATGGACATGACAAGTCCAATTTGTGGCAAAGCCCACCCCCACCTTGAAAGTCTGGTTGGGCCACGCAATCCAGATGTGGAGTCAAGTTTAACAATGTTAGCAAAAATACGACCAGTACATAAGTGGTGTTACCTTCAAAATAAAAGCATACACTTTACCAATGAGAATAAGATGATGACCTGTTACGAAATTAATATGACTAATATGATTATAAAGTTAAACTTAATTGGTTCGGTAATATATCACATTAATGCAAGGTGGAGTGGAAGGATGAACTGATGTAATATGAATTACTTTAGTTTTGGTCAGGCTCTTAATCAAAACGATATAATTTGTTTATTATATTAAATGTCTGTGCTGTGCTGTTACCTTGGCTAAACTATCCTGCACTATCCCGTGTTTGTCAATTATGTTATTATTTTGAAAGGTACAAACGGAAGTTGCTTTTCTTATCGTAGCCGGAATGGTGGGGTAAACGGAGTTGTTGAAAAGAAAAAAGTCAGCTTGTAGTGTTCGCAGGAGACCAAAAGAGAGCAGCTTTCTGATCTTCTCTGCCGGAATTTTCACGTCAGAAAGTTATTCAGTATCTTAATAACTGATGATAAATACGACAGAAATTATTTCAAACTCGTCGGGCTAAAGTTGTGGTCTTAAACTTGGGAAGATGAGTTTTTGCAAGACCTGGTCTGTTGCGCTCCTGCTGCCTCTGCTGATATCAGCCCAGTACCAAGGGGACAATGGAATAGTCGTCCCGGAGCATGGCTTTTGTCAGCCGATTTCAATTCCTCTGTGCACGGACATTGCGTATAACCAAACCATCATGCCAAATTTAGTGGGCCATTACAATCAGGAGGACGCGGGGCTCGAGGTGCACCAGTTTTACCCTCTTGTTAAGGTACAGTGCTCTCCGGAGTTGAAATTCTTCCTGTGCTCTATGTATGCGCCTGTGTGTACAGTTTTGGAGAAGGCCATTCCTCCCTGCAGGTCAATCTGCGAGAGAGCCAAGCAGGGCTGCGAGGCTCTCATGAACAAATTTGGCTTTCAGTGGCCGGACCGACTGCGCTGCGAGAACTTCCCTGTGCTGGGAGACGGACAAATCTGCGTGGGCCAAAACGATTCCACCGCCGCCACCGTACCACCCATCATGTCTGTCCCGGGGACCCAGGACTTCACCGTGGTCCCTCCTCATGAGAGGCTTTTCCGTTGCCCTGCTGTTCTCAAAGTACCCCCATATTTAAATTATGAGTTTTTAAATGAGAAGGATTGTGCAGCACCATGTGAGCCATCAAAGAGCGGTGGGAATATGTTTTTCACTGACAAAGAGATTCATTTCTCTCGTATATGGATTCTGGTCTGGTCTGTGCTTTGTTGTGCATCTACATTATTCACAGTAACCACCTATTTAGTTGACATGCAACGCTTTAGGTATCCTGAGCGACCTATCATCTTCCTGTCGGGCTGCTACACTATGGTCTCCATAGCCTACATAGCTGGCTACTTCCTGGGGGACAGAGTGGTCTGCAATGACAGCTTCAACCCGGATGGCTATAAAACAATCGTCCAAGGCACTAAAAAAGAAGGTTGCACCATCCTCTTCATGATGCTCTATTTCTTCAGCATGGCCAGCTCCATCTGGTGGGTCATCCTGTCTCTCACCTGGTTCCTGGCAGCAGGTATGAAGTGGGGCCATGAGGCTATTGAGGCCAACTCTCAGTATTTTCACCTGGCAGCCTGGGCAGTGCCAGCCGTCAAGACCATCAGCATCCTGGCCATTGGGCAGATCGAGGGTGATGTGCTTAGCGGCGTCTGCTTCGTCAGTCTGAGCAACCTGGACCCTCTTCGAGGCTTTGTTCTGGCCCCTCTCTTCATCTATCTCTTCATCGGTACCTCTTTCTTGCTAGCCGGCTTTGTGTCGCTGTTCCGAATCCGCACCATCATGAAACACGACGGCACCAAGACAGAAAAGCTGGAGCGACTGATGGTGCGAATTGGCGTATTCAGCGTGCTCTACACCGTCCCTGCTACCATTGTTATTGCCTGCTTCTTCTATGAGCAGGCCTTCCGCACCCACTGGGAGCGCAGCTGGGTTAGCCACAACTGCAGGGCCTTGGCCATCCCCTGTCCTGTCCAGACTGGGCCACGCATGACTCCAGACTTCACAGTTTACATGATTAAGTACCTTATGACACTGATAGTGGGTATCACCTCTGGTTTCTGGATCTGGTCTGGAAAGACTCTACACTCCTGGCATAAGTTCTACACAAGGCTGACAAATGGCAAACATGGAGAGACCACTGTGTAGTAGAAAGAGATATCTCAGTGTTTGCTGGGACTAATTTGTGTATTATTACTTGTTTCTCATGTGATAGGTAAGTAGCACAGTGAGTTGCTATAGATTCTTACAGCATTTGTATTCTCCTCAGCTTTATAGCCACACATGCATGCCAAACTGAGGGTCAGGGTTTGACAAAAGGGCAAGCTGGATAAACAAGGACTGAACCTGACTGTCTGAACAAATAACAAGCATGGCTATGGACGCCATGTGCTGAAATGTTATCCACCCCCTCTCTCTTTTCTGAAAGCCACCATAAACTCAAAGGGAGTGATGATCCTGCAGCCAAGAACATAGAGAGTGGGAGAATGAGCAGTGGAAGAACAGCAGTTTTTGTTTTTTTCTCTCTCTCTTCAAGCATTTTTTTTTTAAGAAAAAAATTGAAATTGTAAATAGTATTTGTAAAAACATGAAATATATATTTGTATTTAAAGAAAGTAAATACTTTTCCTCACCTGCCAGTGTACATGTGCTTTACTTTACTCTAGTCATGCTCCTTTTTTAATTACTCGCTGGTTGTAAATTGCATTTTTTTATGGCTTGAAAGAATGTGTACATTTCAGTCTGCTGGATGATATCCAAGAAGCTTTTTCATTCTGGCCCCATTGTACTGTGACTCCTCTTTAACCAAAAACAGATGCTGAGACTGCAAAATGCACAGATATCATCAGATATCAACTATAAATCAAATGCTTGACTTTAAAATGCGAGTTCAAGGAGAAAAATAGTTTTGAGTGTTTTCCTTCGATTACTTTCCCAGTCCTGTTCAAATTTCCTCTGTGATTAAATAATGTCTTGATAACAAGTTATTTTTTTAAAAAAAAGAACAGCCATAATGTGTTTTCTCAATAAGGGGGGGGGGCCCTGTGTCACACCTGAACATCTGTTGCCTCAGACTTGCAGGCAGCAGTAAAAGATTACTGGAATTCTTAATGGAAATGAGCTTTTTCTTTTTTTTACATGTGACTGTAGCCATCAGGGAAATACAGGGAATGAATTAATTCCAAAACTGTAATTCGAACACAACTCTCCTGTTCATCACTTATCACCCAAATCATTAATATATTCTGAAGTATTTCACATCTAGATGTTTTGAGTCTGAGAAGGTGGTGCTGTAAGAATGTGGCACAGGGCTTCCTCGCACATCTATGCCAACATCACCCTGAAGTGCTAAACAAAACAAGAAACCTTGTTTTAGCCTGTTGTTAGAGAGGCTCCAGTTAAATCAACAAGAATGATCGGGTAAGAAACGTCGGCGCTGCTGCGTATAGGTGTGAAACTGTTCCTGCCTGCCTGTTTTGGTGAAAGGAAAACAAAGTTTTTCAGCTGTGCCGTAGTGTTGCTTCTCTGCAGCCTCTGTGCCAAGTTGGAATCCCCCAAGCCATGCATGGCTGAAACTGAACCTTCTCTGCGGTGATGTCATGAAGTAGATGGGTGTGTTGGAGAAAGCTGATCCTCTTGCCTCAGAGCAGAGGCTCTGGGCTAGAAGCAGGCGTTTTAAAATTTCTTCTTAAATTGCATGCATTCATGTGCAAGTGCTGCAAAGGCTTATAGGGGCACAGAATACATGTAAGCACTACGTTAGGATGTACCCCTGTAGGTTACAGTACAGTCATTGGCATGAGTGTCTAGCAGAGCTTTAATATCAGTGGACCTCTCTTATATCTCATGACCTGTTCAACAAGTCTGTGTTTGTCTTTCTTGTACTCTTATCTGGGGTCGAATAAAGACTTGTTGTAATAACAGACAGGTAAGAGTGATGAAAGGTAGGAACAGATACTCGGAGTGGAGAAAAACATAAATCTACACCCCTTCTGCCTCCACCCTCCTTCCCTCTCTCTGCTCAGATGAATGGGGGGAATGCGAGTGAGTCAGTGGAGCGGTGCTGGGCCTTTGCCTAGTGACAGACAGTCTCCTTTGCGCTGCTCACTTCAAAGCGCCGCTGAAACCTGACTAGCTTCTTGTAAACAGTGCCGCCTGGCCCGAAGGCCCACTTCCTGCGCTTAACTTGACTTAATGGCTGGCTTGTTTGGCTTTGTACCGAAGCAGAGAAACAAATGAAGAGTGAGAGAATGAAGACAAGCGGCATGGGGTGGGGTGTTGGTGGTGAAGCGAGTGAGATTGTTTAAGGGTTTACGGGAGGAGGGGTTTGGAGAGCACGACGGAAAATTCAGTATTATTTGGTTGCTTTTGTCTTTTTCCAGAGGAAAGGAAGAAAAGGAGAATCAAAATTAGGAGGGAGCCATGACTGTGATTTTGTGAATATTTCAGGGAAATCATTGGATATCACATCATCAAAACTAAAAGGAATCAGATGCTGTGCATTTAACTTATGCCAGGGGAAAAAAAGCCTTTCACAGAGTTGTTTTCTCTCAGTAAATCTGGGGAGTTTGACCTTCTCCAGAGAACAGATTTAGAAAAAAAAGACTTTCAGGTTTATTGTTAAACACTGTGACAAACCAACTGTATTAAACTATTTATAATAAATGCAGCTATCTTGGATTATATTCTCTTTAAAGTCGGTGCCCGGTGTCTCAGTGGAAGCTGTCTCCCTTGTTGTTGATCTCAGATCTTAAATCTTGCGTGCAGCCATTTCCTGCTTGCTTGAAGGCAAGAAGGGACAAGCCAGGGATCGAGGGTAAGATAGGAAGAATGCTCCTCAAGTTGATATTATGATGTCGCGCTTATTGGAAGAAGGCCTTGGCATGTAAGAAAAGGATCATGTTGTTAGTCACAAGCGCCAGCATTCTCACTGTTACTGTGGAGCCATTGTTTAGTTTGTGTGAATGTAATGTAATGTATAATAATTAAATGAGGCTTGTGAAGGGGCTTAAAAACAGACAAAGAGAATAAGGATTGCAGAGAAAAGAAAAATGGGGGGAAAGAAAGGGAAAAACTACCCATACATGTAGTAAGACTGTTTCTAATCAAATCTTGGCATAAACTCAAGTGGAACTCATGCTCTGAAGGCTAACACTAGATTAGTTGCAGTCATACATTATCCTAACCGGAGAGCAGCTGAGATTTACCAGAGCACGTCTTAAATCTATCTCTCTTCCTGTCCCTTGAAATCTCAACAGGAAGTGCAATATGTTCTTTCTCCTTCTATCATTGCTGTCATTTCCTCCTATCATTTGCCACTGTGAGTGGGATGGATGGAGTGTAACAAGTTGGCAGGAGACTGAAGGTTTAAATGTGCTTTTCAGTTTCTGACTTTGATTCAGGGCTTCCGGCCATAAATACTGACCTTACAATGGAGGTATCCTGCTTTTCTCCATTTGTGCTGTTGTCCATTAAAATCATTTCTATTAATGTGAAATTCAAAGCTATATTCCTCACTGAAAATATGATAAATGCCCATAAATATTTCATTTAAACACTGAAACATGTGGAAAAAATTGCTTCTCAGCAGCAATGATTGTTTTTACTGTTAAAGAACCACATTGCTACCAACTAGCAAACAATAATAGTATTATGATTTGTCCTCATGTGCCTTTCAGGCTTACATCAGACCTTACAAGACAGCTAGCTGTTCTTAAATGACCAAACAAAGCCTCTCATACCTAATGACCTAAATAGTCGGATCAGCATGTGGGCCACATCTTTGCAGCAGAGGGAAATATAGTAGAAGCTGCAGAAAGGAGCTCACCACCTCCTTTCCACAGTGCACACCATTTGTCAGGCATTTTATTGCTCTTAAGTGCACAGAGCTCTCAGGGGTGGCTTTGATAAGAAAACAAATGCAACAGGCTGGCAGGGAATGTGCGATGTTAGGGGAGTTTGTTTTGCCCTCTGTTCATCAGGGCTGTATGTGGCATGAGGGAAGAAAACGAGAAGCGCCTCAGCAGCCTCTCCAGCTGCTGAGCTGAAAGGTGCCGACAGCTGCGTGACAGATATTTTGGGAGCCTGCAGCACGCCTGGGATAATAATGGGCTTGATTGGGAGGAGTGTGTGTGTGTGTGGAGGGAAGTGAATGGTTAATGTGCATCCAGACACCACAGTGTGTACACAGCCATGCCACTCTCATAAACTTTCTTGAGGGTGATGGCACATGGATAATACAAAAATGGATGAAATGTCTGGCATTTTAAAATATTGTATTAGTATTGTATATTGTATTGTATTATTACAATTATTTTTGTATAATTTCCTTTTTTTTCCTCCCCCTGGGACGAATACACTGATAGCCCAAAGCGTACTGTTTGATGTGTCGTGTTTCATCATGTCCATGTGTCTTAATCTGTAATTAATCTGCAGGATATTGTCCATAACTGAGTATGTACTGGAAAATGAATTACACATACTCTGTCATATTTTGATGGATATGGATAGATGTGCAGTAACAGTAGATATAATGGCAACTTTGTTAACTTCTGTTTTGAAACTGTTGGGACAGTTCTTAAATGCTAGTGTGACTTGTGATCAAAGCCTTTTCTGATCCAAACACCCTGTGGATGTTATTAAATATAATATACATTTTTTGTGGCATAACAGTGGACCAAAAGGAGTTTTGTTCCTGTGCAATAAAGGCTAAACAACAGAGTCTAGAGAACCATACAATTCAACAGCTCTGGAAGTAATCATTGAAGTTATAATTGATGAGTCAATCAACCCCCTGCAGATACATTGCAAGGCAATAAAATCATTGTTTGGCCTATTAATACAATACTGGAGCAGTCTGTGTACCTGCATCTGCAGGTAAACAGGGTGTGTTAAACAGAGTGAGGTAGCTTCAATCCAGTCTGTGGCTATAGTCACTCTCCTGGGGGCCCCAGAAAGGCCTCAGGCTTCGATGATGACTTATTGAATCGGCTCCTCTCTGGCGAGCGCCGGCCCCCCTGTTTTAATGGAGGCGCTTTTAACAGCTCTTTCTGAGGAATTTACAGCCTTGGCCCCATCCCACTCCAGTCCAAGAGAGAGAAGGTGGGGAGGGAAGCACACTGCAGCCTTGTCCCGACAGAGCCAGCAGTGGAAATGTACAGCTTCAGGCAAGGTGGCAGCAGAGCTCCTGTGCGAGTGTGTGTGTGTTTGTGTTTGTGTGCGCGCCCATCTGTCCCTCTCTCTATATCTGTGTGTGTTTGTTCACTTGGCTGTATGTGCTTCTGAGCTTGCGCTCGTGTGTAAATCTAAGTGAATGAGTGAGTAGTTATAGGAGGGCTCCAGTTCTGTAGGTTTTCTCTGTAATTTCACTCTGTGCACAGCGTAATCACTTCCATGTGGGCCCTCACCAACAACAGAGTGGTGGAGGGCCTCATTGCAAAGGTGGGAGTTAAATACATAGCCACATACAGGCTCACAAATGCTCTCTGACTCACTGAAAAGGGCTGCCAACTCCATTCACTAATGCAACTTTTTCACATTTGGAAAGGTTATTAAAAAATATATCTGACTGGGGGCTACTTCATTCCTGCGTAATTCAGTTTTTGAAAGATTTTAAAGCCAGATTTCTAAAAACAAAAGAACTCTACATAACTGTTTTTCTGTTGGCATATCCAGCCATAAATGTGTAGCGTCTCAGTAGTGCAGACGAGATAAAATCTTACTATTCCCATCAGGAAGTCCAGTTTGCCTAATTTATGCTCATTAGTAATTTCCTTTGGCGATATTAAGTAGATTTGCGTTTTCCTTTTGCTTCCTGTGTTTTTGTGAGTTGGCTCCCACCACACATGTTGAACTGTGGGCCTGGAATGCCCCGAGGACAGCAGGGCGAGACAGTCACGGTCAATGTGTGAAACCAGCGGAGCGAATAACAACAGGAACTTTTGCACAGCAGCATCAGCATTTAAAGACACCTCTGCAGGAATCGCTTGCCATGTGAGCTGCAGGGAAGACAAATCGTGAGATTCTAAGAAATCTTGATGGAAGATGTGGTATTTTAGGAAGTGAGACATCTGCAGTCTACGTCGAATTGAACTGAGACTGAATTCTAAAATTAACATGAGGAGATCCAAACATTTCATTCAAAGATTTGATTACAGCGATAGCTAATGTTAACGTAGTTATGGTAAACAACACCCCCTGCTGTTTTGACATATATACTACAACAATATACACTTTTTAAGAAAAGCATAGTAACCATACAAATAGATCATAATGAAATGGCCCCTCAGCAATAAACCACGTAGTTATTTGATGTCCTGTTAGTTCTGACCATGCATGGGTCTGTGTGTGAATGCTGGATGAGTTTTAGTTTAACACTCTATTATTTCAGTCTAAAAAAAGGCCCTTGGCCGAAACTCATCCACTATTTCTGGGAATACTGTGTGGCAGGATGTCCAGAAGGCCACACAGCAGCTTTGACCTCTCAGCACTATAGTCAAAGGCAATTTATGACTGTTTGTTCTGCCAGCCTGGGAGCTGCCATGAAGAAGGAGTTGAAGGGTCACTGGCCAGCTGGGAAGTGTTACATTTTTCAAGGCATCTTAAAACCTTTGAAATGTTCTCACTGAAACTTAAGTGCGTGCACACACACACAGCCAAAACTCCACCACAACTCTACTGGCTGTGAAGGAGGTGAGTAGAAAATTTATTTATTGTAATAAGTATGTAAAATAGCCATTTCCAGAACAATGTATTTTATGCAAAAGTAATTATTGATGCATTAATATGTATGCATCACTTTAATGATGTAGCTGGTAAAAGCAGAAATTATTTTAATAGCTTGTGAATTTCCCCCTGTAGTTTAATATCTTACCTTATTTTGACCTACTTCATCATTTTTATGGTTTATCTTGCATTAGTAACAGACTGAACACTTGTGAAGCACAAAAGTATATGTAGGTACTATACTTTATTATACAAAGTAGTACTTGGAATTCACTTGAGTATTTCCATTTCATGCCACTTTGTACTTCTGCTCCACTACATTTCAAAGGTGAATATTGCACTGAGACAAAACAAGGATTGTGAAGGTGTCAGTTTGGACTATCATTTACAATACAGAAGTTTTAAGAAAGTATTTTAACAGTGTAGTATTATTTAAGAAAATAATCTTTGTGTAAGACAGCAAAATAATTTAGAATTTAGAATTTAGAACATAAACTGCTTGCATGTACACTGTTGGCCTCTAGATGGTGCTAGTGTCTTCTTTCTAAGTTAAGGACTGACAGCCTCAGCTTCACTGACGAGGTGTATTCAGCCGAAAATATTGTTTATCAATACAGTCAAGAGGATATTATGATTCCTTGTATAACCTTGTGACTGTTTGTTTCAGATGGTTGATCATGTGACACACTTTACTGGAGTTGGCAGTACTTTTACGCACATACTTGTATTCTTTTGATGTTACTTTACTCTACTCTGCTCCACTACATTCAAAGAGAAATGTTGTACTTATTATTTGACTTTAGAAATTAATTGTTTTTTTCAAAATAATTAATTTTTTTTCCTTGTAAATTAACCTAAGCAACAGTATTTAACAGTATCTCAAAGTTGTTGATCAGCTGCAAATTAATTGGTGATTATTTTAGATTATTATTATTAGATTATTTTAGGAACTGTTAAAGTACTACTCTTGCAATAACATTACACAGTTCCACTAACTTTTGTTTATTTTTAATCATTTGAAGTGTTGGAGGTTGGAAAAAACACACATTTTGAAGGTGTTTTTTTGGGCTCTGAGTAATTGTGACATACATACTTTCAGCCTACTTAAGTAACAGAGTACTTGTACACTGCGGTATTAGTACTTTTATTTAATTAAAGGACCTGAATGTTTGCTCTGCCACTGACTGGAATATCCTCAACCTGACTCAACCTGAATGTCACAGTACATTAGCATCACTTGTGGTGGCAGGTTTTGGAAAAAACAAATGAAAAAATGCCCAGAGGGCATTTCAGCTCACTCGGACAAACCTGTTCATGTAAGGGCAAATGCATGTTGTTAGAGTCACGTACTTTCAGACAGAGGGACACATTATTTGCTAATGCATGGCAATCACATTTGATATTAATGGTATCAGAAATATTCACTTATTTTTATGCTTTTCGTATATAATAATAGATATTAGAAGATGACATATGATGTTCCAAAAAATATCCAGTAAGTATAAAAATAAAACTTTATATTTAGTAAAATTATGACATAGCTAAAGTAACAACATAATTTTATTATGTCAACAGAAGATAACGCTATGATACTAATTAATAATAGTATATAATCATAGTTTTTTTTGTTAGTTTGCTCGTTTAGCATGAACACATTGTTAATAACTTCTCTGTTGCTTGCCATTGCTATTGTGATAACATGTGTCTATTAGTTTAACAGTTCCTGGTCTTTATACCATTTCCATTACTTGTCAAGAAACTTGTGCTTATTTTTTAATCAGAAATATTTCCACTTGCTTACCAGACTGTATTTACAACATGTAGTATCTGATTTAAGTTTCAGTGTCATTGTCTGATCTTATCAAGTTTTTTCATTCCATCTTTAACTGGAAAATGAATCATTACATTTACCTTTCATTTTTTGAAACATAAGTTTTACGCCCACTCATATTGCCTCTGTCCCATCTTTGATGCACTGCACAGATTCCTGTCTACAAACAGAAACCTTTCTTCCCTCTTCTTGCGTGACTATCTCCTGTCTGAATCTATCCCCTTAGATTTGGGAGCCCTGATTCTGTAAAAGACAGGGGACTTTTCAGTTTTATCACATGAGTCATTCCAGGACAGTGAGCAGATCGGAGTACATTTATGCCATCAACAGTAAGAGCTGCAGCATGTAAAAGGAGGAGGTAGATTAATGGGTCAGTCAGCGTGTCTCCCTCCTGCTATTGACTCTGTTATGTGTAGTAAGTGGCACCTTGCCTAAATTACATTAATTATGTTCCTACGAGCCAAAGTTCTGTGGGAGAAATGCAGCATTATCAGTCAGTTTCCTCTTAATGAGCAGCTCTGCAGCGTCAGATTCTCTGCTAACTTTCTCTGCGTGTTTTCTTTTTCCCAGGAAGCTGTCACATCTTATTTAAAGCTTTGAGTCAGACCTTATTACATACTGTGTCTATCACAACGTGCTACATACATAAGATGATGGTTTGTTTTGTGCTGTGTTGTTCAATATCATAATACTTATTATCCTCATCTGGAGTGCCAGTGTGTGGCATAGCAGCTTCCCGAACACATGTGGTGTAAGGTGCCATGTTTATGTGACCGATTATTCTGCGGATTCATCAGTCAACGCTGCCTTTGCAAGTTGGATCCTGTGGCTGTGGGATTTTCTCAAACAAGGCGTGCAGGATGTCAGTTTCAAGCAAATGCAACTTGAGAAAATAATACAATCTGTAGTTTTATGAATGAGGTAATCTGTTGAGCAATGCATGCAATCATTTCTCAGTTTACAGTG
Organism: Scatophagus argus; assembly: GCF_020382885.2. NCBI lineage: Eukaryota > Metazoa > Chordata > Actinopteri > Scatophagidae > Scatophagus > Scatophagus argus. The sequence goes on from NC_058508.1 coordinate 17,716,222, forward strand.
AAGTTCTAGTGAACTTCAACCGCTTCACCCCATCTCTGGGCTCATTTGACCTAAGAACAATAACATGGGGAAAAATGTAGCCCTTCAGTAAATGTTTGATTTGGGATTTTTTCCCTCACACAGAAACTAAAACAAGCCCCTCACAGTGCTATTCTGTGTGATCACTGATGTGGAATTTAGGAAGCTGGGATGGGAGTGAAGTGGAAAGAGATGTTATGATCACCTCAGTGAGCTTCTGTTGTGTTGATCTGATCATAACAGGTTGATAATTTGTTCCATCCCATAATGAACAAAGCAGATTGTGTGATCTATTGGCTTGACTGTCTGAATAACATATGTTCATCGTGTGAACGACAGCACATCCCCTCTTGAGACACCCCTGGTTACCACGGCAGGAGGTGGATCTGCTGAAGTGTTACCCTGGAAATGGCCACCATGTGTTTGCAGGGATACACTATGCCAGGTCAGGCATTCACAGAGGATTTACAAGCCTGTTGTTCACAATCACAGTTTTACAGTCCACAGGCGTGAAACAAACCTATGCCATGCCGGCATCACTGCATCACAAAGTTCAGTTGCAGCATTGATAAGTGAGAGGGCAAACAGTAGAATCAATAAACGACAGTGCATTCAACAAACACCACACAATACGACCTTTGGCTGGGTGGGTAGATAAGCCCAACCCCTTCTTCTCACAGTCCCTCTTTCTGTCTTTCCTTGTTTATGCATTTTCATGTATAGTGTGTGTGTCTGTTAGCCATGGTGAGAGAGACAGGGGTTTGAGTAGTGGGTGGGGGATGTGTCATTAGAATGACTTTGGAGCGATAAGGAGATAGAAAGGCAAAAGCAAAACAGAAAGACTGGTGATGTAGGTGGGGTTAGTGTAGATCAGGGGAGGGTGAGAAAACAGGGCTCTAACATGTGCAGAGAAGTGTAAGGACTGAGACCAGAGCTGCACTGGCTTAGCAGTGAGTGAGAAAGGGGGACAGAGCTTTGGTTTAACAGACAAACACTCAGAGAGACCAAGCTGCGGAGGCCCACACAGCAGATGCAAAGAAAGGAAGTGTGATAATCAGCTTGGGAAATGACTGTGTAAATTATTTGCTGTTGTTCCGCTCACAGGCTGGGGTACTCTTAAACAGAAATGAACGGTGAGGGCAGCAAACAGCGCTATGTGTCAACCTTCAGGATGCACATCAAGCCACCCAGTGCATCATCTGCACCAAGGAATCGGCCCGGACCTATTGATTCCAGGACTTCAGGCAAATGTAGCGACACAGGTAAGGGCTGCATGAGAGAGGTGATTAAAAATTTTAGGTGTGTGTGTGCTAGTGTTGGAAAGAGCTCAACTGGTAACATTTAAACATGTTTATAATGTCAGCATTTGAACAGACAAGTCAGAACATGCTGCCTCTTCTGATAACAGTTTGCTGCCATGCCACAATAGACTACAACAACTTTTATTTGGCGTAAAAAGAGAAACTGAGAGCACGCACTCCAAGTTTGTTGCTTTTAAAATTAATATCCGGTACTATGTTTGTCCTTGTCAAAAGTATCTGACTGTTTATTGTATTAGGGACCTTTCACTTCCATGTAAGCCCACACCAAACACCAAATTTCTTGTGCTCTCAAACCTTGAGAGCTTCACAGATTCAGCTCTGAGTTCTGTCAAACTGCTAGATTTTGTCTAAGACTTTGACTGTTGACATGAACAATATATTTTGAGGCAAATGATCTGATGTTAGTACTGCAATTTTCTGGTCAGCAGTGTACTGAATTTATATGACATTTGGTAAACGAGAAAAGGAAGAGCAAAAAAGAGAAGAGAAAAGAGGTGGTGTCAACTGCAGATGAGAGCATGGAGCACACTTCTAGTAGGTGTTATTTCAAGTCACTGTTCACTTCAAGAAACCCAAGGCCACAGAGTATTAGTGTGATAATACAGTACTTCAGTGTGTGAAATAATGCAAAATACAAGATATGAATAACATTTGTGGTCAAAATTTAAATATTGAGATGAATTTAACTAGTATTAATAAATGCAGATACATGAAGTTTTCAGGAAGGTCACTAACAACATTTAATAAACATTCTTCCTCAATATAGAATGTGTTGCTCTTGTTTTCTTTATATGACTCCTTATTATTTTTTTACCACTCTCCTGTCTACCTAGGGTCTCTTAAATTATCCTCTTATAAACGACTGGATCCACCCGTCTTCATAGAGCCCCTGGAGGACTGCTGCGTGGACGAAGGAAGTGACATCATACTGCGGGGGGTCATCGCGGGCAGTCAGCCAATCAAAGTGTTGTGGTTGCACAATGGTAAGCAGCATAACATAATGTCTCAATTCCATTTACTTTGCTACATTGTATAAACAAAAGCAGCGGGAGTTCAGTTCTGACTGGCTGAAAGATATAATGTCCGACAAGGTGTCCATTATCAGTTACACACCAGAGTGTTCTGGCCTCTGGCCTCTCTCACATGCTTTCTCTTTGTTGTACTTTACTGCACATGACACTAGTCGAAGAGAATTAATTCTGATTTGTGTTTTTGCTCCTTTATGGGCAGGTGAAGTCGCCCGTTTTGGGAATTCGTCCTTTGATGGCAGGGAGACGAGTTTTGTGGTAAAAGAGTCCTTGCCAGAAGATGCTGGGGCTTACACCTGCCTGGCAGAAAACAGTGCAGGGAAGATGTCCTGTTGTGCTGCTGTTGTTGTCAGAGGTGAGTGAGACACAAGGGCACAATGGAGGCTGTTCCATGATGGACTTTAGAGGCAATTCATGCAGACATCTTCTTTCAGTTAGTCAACTACACAGTTTGCTGCTAATTTGTAAACTCTACCTCTTGCAAATTGTAATTCAGGACTCCTCATGTGTTGAATATTCATTCTGTTATTTAGTCCCATTTCTCAGTTTCATTTCTGATATTCTGCCGGCTTTTCTCCTTTTCCTCTTTCTGAAAACCACTCCAGACTTTGAAACTATCTGTGGTGTGCAGAGCCTTGTATCAAATATCACCAGTTCTGCATCCACGAGTACTTTGGAGAACGGAAGGTCACCACAGCTTCCCAAAGATGAGCTACAGAAATTCAGAGGGTCTATCTGTACTTCCCCTACATGCGCCGATAAACTTAGCCCAGTCTCAACTCCAAGAGGTAGTATATCTTGTCCTCTTTACCACTGTCTTAACCTCTTCCGGATATATCCAAGTTATATTTTCATGTGAACAGGAAACACATCATTTCCAGTCCTTGTGCAATTGGTTGTCAACATATATGCCAGTCAGGAGTTATGCGGGACTTCTACAACAATGCAGCTTTTTGATACACCCACTAAAGTTTCTCAGTCCCAAGAGAACACCATGTAAGGGAGTGGACAGTGCACAGTTCAGTAAAATTTGCAGCGTCTGTAAACTGATAGCCATAGAACAGAAGAGCAGAGCCACACCTCTATCCTAACCTACTAAAACCTACCTGCACGACATCTGTCTCTGCAGAAGTCATCCCCAAGAAGAGAGCCAACTCAGGAACAGGTGAGAAACACAAACACAATTTATTTTTGCTCCCAGCTCACTATCTCTGCCAAATCACCAAGCAATGCACCTGTCGTTCCATCATTCACTCACCTTCTTATTATATTGTCTCATTTGTCTTGCTCGTGCTAATGTAACTTATTCGATAGAGCCTGTTCTTTTGTGAGTTGCTTCTGATGTTGTTTTAGTTTGCCCTGAAGCTACAGCTTCATTTTTAGCCTTTGTTCTTGTCAAAATGTTGTCAGGCTTTAAGCTATTGTGCTCCAATATACTGGGGAACATTACCTCAGGGTGTAGGCTGCAACAGTAAATGCATTTAAAGCTCACATAATACAGTCTCAGTGTTTGCTATGAGTATACAAGATCTGTAGTTTTGTACGGTGGTTATGTTATTTATGACTTTATAAATGAGATTTAAGTGAAGGCTAGAGACAATGGATGAAGTAATTTAGCATCAGACTGCGCGTTAAGTAGGTAACTGTAGATACTAAAGCCTTTTCACCATAAATTTATCAGGTTCTTTATTCAAATTCACCATACTGATGCCACAGTGTTTGAATGCTGACAGTGTGAGATCATGATATTGACTCTCACTCATATATGGAATTGTCTAGTCTACTGTAAATTGATTAGATGATTATAGGATACTGTGCAGAAAAATGCATTTGTCTGTGTTTGCTTCCTTTCAGTATATTTGTCTAAGTAAATAGTGTTAAGCATATTACAGAACCGGGATGCATAGAACTGGTGAACTTAACATTGTTTAACACACTTGATTACACAAGGACAGGTTGTACTTGTGTTGAGTAGGTCATATGTGTTTTGCATTTGTTTCCACTTGAGACACTTGGTCTGCAGTATACTACAACAATAAGGGTCTCGGAGGAAATGCGTTTCCAGTATGTACAACACAAACCACAGATCAAGTACTCCCATTCAGATATCAGACAATTTCTTTGTCCTTCTGTCTTTATCTCTCATACCACATTGGTTAGTTTCCTTTCAGTGGGACGTTTTAGTCCTTCAACTCGACCAATGGTACTACAATGAGCAAGTAGGCTCTGAGTCAAAACACTCACTTTGTTTTGTCTTTGCAGGTCCAGTGCTACAGTTTGAAAACCCTCCACACCACATTAAGGTGGAGGTGGGACAAACTGCCCGGGTGACGTGTCTTTTTACCAGCAGTCCTCCTGTAGTGTCATGTTGGATCAGAAACAAAGAGCAGGTGTTGTAATTCTATTGCTCTTTTCCACAATGTCCACTTTCTGCCATCATCCCAGCCTTACTTGTCTTCACTGCCTCTCAGCATTTATCTCCCTCTCTTTCTGGTTTTCTTTATATTCGCAGATAGTGGATGGTCCAGAGCTGTGGGCAGAAAACACAGATGTGAGCAGTACACTGGTTATAGCAGAGGCTAAACCACAGCATACAGGTCGCTACACTATTGTAGTAAGAGACCGCAAGAACTCCGCACAACACACACTCACCCTTTCAGTGATAGGTAAGACAACAAACACTGCAGTATCAGCACCATATAAAGTTAGCAGTTCCTTAACCAATTTATTCATCATTATCCACCAGAGAGACCACAGCCTCCTGCCTCCTGTCCTGTGATCTCCCTTATCTCTCCCACCAATCTTGTGCTGTCCTGGTCGGGACCCTGCTACGACGGTGGCAGTGCCGTCCTGGGTTATGTTGTTGAGGTAAAGAACCAAGGACCTGCTGAGCCCGGGGACTGGACCGTTCTTACTGCCCAGTGTAAGAGTACATCATACAGAGTGTGCTCTGGGGTGCAGCCTCAACAGGACTACTGTTTCAGAGTGAGAGCCTACAACGAAGCGGGAGTAAGTGAGCCAGGACCAGTGTCAACAGTGGTTAGGATGGAGCAGAAAGGTGAAGTCATATGCGTTATTGATACAACATTTGAAAATACAGGCAAATAAAATCCTTATATTACAGCTATTGTGTCTTTGTGTGTAGACTTAGACAAACCACAAGAAGACGAAGCCCCTCAAGGCTACACCTGTGTCTCTATTGAAACTTCGCACAAAGTCACAGATCACTACAATTTGCAGGAGAAACTGGGAATGTAAGTATCTGTCAACAACAAAATCCATTTTCAAAATAAGCTTTCCCAAGTAGGGTCAGAAAGTACTTCAGATCCACAAGAAAGCTTGACATTTCAAGGGAGAACATGATTGCGCTTAAAAGCGTGGGTTGGTTGAAATAGGATAGAAAATAGAAGTCCTGCCAAATGCAGCAGAAGGAGGATTAAAATTCATGCCTGTAGAGACATGGATTTCCCCAAGTAAACAACAGATACACACCAATTCAGGTTTGGAGGTCCAAAGATAAAAATGACTAAACTTGTCTCTTTATTAGGGGAAAGTTCGGCCTAGTGTTCAAATTGACCCACAAAGAGACAGGACATGTGTGTGCTGGGAAGTTCTACAAAGGCCGGCGTGCCAAGGAGAGGGAAGCTGCCCGTAAAGAGATAGAGTTGATGAACTACCTCCACCACCCCAAACTGGTTCAATGCCTTGCGGCGTATGATCACAAGCCTGAGATGGTCATGGTCATGGAGTTGTGAGTATCATTATGAAAGCCACAAATAGCTGAATATGGTTATATGCAAAGAAATATAATAACCATTTGCTGTCACTGTGTTGTGTTTGTCTGTAGCATTGCGGGCGGGGAACTGTTTGAACGTATTGTGGATGACAACTTTGAGCACACAGAGCCTGCCAGTGTGCGCTACATGCAGCAGATCCTGGAGGGGATTGCCTACATGCATCAGCAGAACATTGTCCATCTGGACCTCAAACCTGAAAACATTGTGTGTGTTGACACATCTGGCACCTCGATTAAGATAATTGATTTCGGCTTAGCCAGCAGACTTGGTATGTCAAATGAAAATCTTTCAATATTTACTTGGCATTCTAGTGTACTTATATGTCTTAATGCCAAAATATGCACTTTATGGTTAACAGATGACAACACACCTCTGAAGGTGATGCATGGGACTCCAGAGTTTGTAGCACCTGAAGTGATCAACTATGAGGCTGTGTGTTTGGCCACTGACATGTGGAGCATTGGGGTCATCTGTTACATACTGTGAGTATAGCCTTTCTTTATTAAAGAAATAGTTTGAACGTTGAACAGTAGTTCAATGAAAACACTTCTCTCTTGTCAGTGCAATTAATATGAAGCCACAGGCAATTAGCTTAGCATAAAGACCGGGAAAAGTGGGGAACCATCTGAAGATAGAAGTGCTGGTAGGAGGGTTTTGTGACATTTAAACAGAGGCATGTTGGCTGTTTCCTCTTGTTTTCAGTCTTTGGACTAGGCTGACCAGCTGCTGGTGGTCTTCTTGTCTAACTCTCAACAAAAAAGCGAATGAGAGAATTTGAGTATTGGAGTATGTATGAGTATTCCTTATATGCCAAGCATATTTTGCCTTCTACAAGTAAACTGGTGACAACAGGTTTTCTGACAGTGACTGGCAATGAAAATTGCCAGCAGTGAGTCAGCCGGGCCCATGTTTATGAAACTGACCTAATCCACTTTACCTCTCAGTCAGAAGGCCTTTTATCAACTGCAGCTCCTCATAATTACTTTGAGAAATAGAACATAAACTGATATGTTCAGTTTGTGTATGTGAATGTTTAACTGGCTCTCAATGCCACCTAGTGGATACAGGTTGACACAGTCACGGTAATGATACTGCCGTCTATCTTTCTCTTTAGCCTAAGTGGTGAGTCCCCATTCCAGGGGAGCAGCGATGCAGAGACCCTGGCCTTGGTCACAGCTGCCCAGTGGGAGTTCGATGAGGAAAGCTTTGATGAAATTACAGAGGAGGCCAAAAATTTCATTAGCTCTTTGCTCAACAAGGACACCAGGTGATTTCATATACATACAGGTATAAAACAGCATCCATATACTATCCTCACTTAACAACTTGTAACATTTTGTGTGCTTCCCAGGCGGAGGATGTCCTGTGAAGAGGCTCTTGCCCACCCTTGGATGGCAGCATTTGATTCTGGAGATGTGCAGACCAAGAATCTGTCCAAGGAGAAGATGAAGCGGTTTCTAGCCAGGCAAAAGTGGAAGGTAAAACCTCAGCATAGTATTTATATGTGTTTGGTTGAGTTTCAGATGTTGTTTTTTGCACCGGATCATTGATATTGTTTGATTACACAGAAAGCAGGTAAGGCCTTGCTGGCCCTGAAAAGAATGGCCCTGTTGTCAAAAAGTGAGAGCGCTGGATCACCTACCAGTCCTGGAGAGGGTAAGGCAGTCTCGTTCTTTCATTATTTTATCAGAATCATTTTAGTTTCCTGGTTTAAAGTTTCTGTATAGCAGTCCTGTGGATTTCCCCCTCTTTCATTTGCTTCCTCCTGCCTCTCTCAGACTCACCTCTGAGCCCAGAGACAGAGGATGCCCTGAAGTCTTTGGAGCGCAAGATGCAGGGCCCACCTCAGTTCACCCAGAGTTTGGTGGACCAGACAGTAGCTAAGGGATCCAATGCCCGTCTTTCATGTCACCTCACAGGTACACACGCCTGCGTAATTTGAGGTCTTTATTCAAGGTTCCTTTTTGTGACAATTTGGGTGCACTGTGCATAGCAGTGACTTGAGATTTGGACTTGAACTCAGCAACCTTTAAAGCACAACTTAGGAAGAAATATGTTCAGAATCAGCCTAAAAGACTTGCAACTGAACTTCCCCCAAAAGACTTAAAAACAATTTGTTACAGTTCAACTTCATTTCAGAAGGTCTGCCTTTTGTCCTTGTCCTCACCCCTCCCATGTGTCTTGGCAGGATATCCTGATCCGGAGGTGGTGTGGCTGTGTGGTAAAGAGCCTGTTATGGAGTCAACCACAGTTCAAATAGAGTACGAGGAAGATGGCCGCTGTACCCTGGTCATAACCAAAGTGGGCCTAGATGACACCAACGTTTACACCTGTCGAGCCACCAATGACCATGGGGAGACATTTTGCTCAGCCAAACTGATTGTTCAAGAGTAAATTCATGATATCTATGTATGGAGAGTTAAAACCTATAAACATAATGTTCATGTGTGCCTTGAACAGCTGTATTATGCATTTTTTTTCTTCACTACAAATGGGGAGTGAATCCACATCCTGTATTGTGGCTGGAAATATATACACATGTATTATTGTATAAAATATATGAACAGATGAATGTTATTACAGAGCTACAAGCACATAAAGGTTGATATTTTCTCATGGGACTAAAACATGGTAATTCATTGTCTTCAACAATGTTGTTTCAGCTTAACCCATGAAACTATTTCTTACTTTAGGTGAATAATGTAAAGATTCCCTTCCAAACCTAACAAGAGGTAACATGAATAACAGAGGTTTTTGAACTGAAAGCAAACAGGCCTGAAATGATGCTGACTTTGTTAGGCAAAACCAGGCAAAAGCTAGATGACAAAGGAAGGCCCTCCAGGCAGGGGTGAAAGGTACATCTTATGAAATTGCCTCATGTTTTTGTCATTATTACAGGTGTTTCATTTAGGCTAATTACTCTCTATAAAGCTGAAAAGCCCTGCCAGAGTTGGCCCTGGGGACCCACTGACCTTCTACTCAGCTAAATTATTGCTCAAGATTCTGTGTATGGACACATGAAAATTAAAGCATACAAAACCTCACACCACCAGCACCAGTATTTTTATATTTCATTTTCTATTGTATTTTTTAAATCATACATTCTTTTGTGGAATTTTACCTTTAAATGTAAATAGACATAATGTAAATAAATAGTGAGGCTACAGGCATTGTGCAAAGAAAGCTTGATGTTTATTTTGATACAAAGATGTTTGTTTGTTCAGCAAAATCCATACAAAGCAAATAATTTTCCCATCATATTTTCTAAATGCTCCATTTATCCATCCATCCATTTTCTATACCGCTTATCCGTCAGGGTCGCGGGGGAGCTGGAGCCTATCCCAGCTGACTACGGGCAAGAGGCGGGGTACACCCTGGACTGGTCGCCAGTCAATCGCAGGGCCAACACACAAAGACAACCACACACTCTCACACTCACACCTAGGGGCAATTTAGAGTAGCCAATTAACCTAATGTGCATGTTTTTGGTATTGTGGGAGGAAGCCGGAGAACCCGGAGAAAACCCACGCAGGCACAGGGAGAACATACAAACTCCACATAGAAGGGCCCAGACCGGGATTCGAACCTGGAACCCTCTTGCTATGAGGCGACAGTGCTAACCACTGCACCACCGTGCCACCCATGCTCCATTTATGAATAATTAAAATGATCAGTTAGCAGTACAAAAAAGTTTTCCTTAACTGTAAAACCAGGAAAAACCATGCAGACCTGAAATCCCATTTGAATTATGTAGTGAAGAGAAGAAAACCACTGAAGGTGTTGTAGTTCATGCCATCATCATAGACGATCCTGTTTGTCTGGAGCTCCACATACACACTGTCTCCCACCTCGAGGGGGATGACCGCAGCGTTGCTGCCCATGTCATTGCCATCAGTGCCAGAGGTGTCCCAAACAGATGTCAGCAGTACGTCATTCTTCTTGAGGCACACAACAGAACTGGGAACGGGACTGAGGTTGTTGAACATGGAGAATCGAAAGAAGTACATTCCTTTGACCACTGCTGTGAAGATGCCTGCCAAAATAAGAATTATTTAAATTTCATGCTCTTTCACCATCTTTCACTCTCTCTATCTCTCAAGCATATACCTGTGGAAGGATTGTAGCAGTTGCCAGTGTTGGAGAAGACCCTCTTATACTGCAGTGGGGTAGCAGTGGTGAAAGGTCCAATGTTTCCAGAGCCAGATTCCCTGAGAGCTGCAGAAAAGGCCACCTGAGGACTTCCTGAGAGCCACAAAAATAACACAAACACATTACAGATAAGAATTAATGAAGAGAGGAATCAAATGCCATTACTATATTTTACTTTCACTATAACATTTGCTCTTTTACCTCCAGTCAGGCTCCGCAGTTCCAGGATATCTTTTTCAGCGTTTTGCAACATAGACTCCAGGAGTGCTATTTTTTCTGCCATGTTTGCGACTTTCTCTCCCATTGCTCCTAGGTTTTGAGTTATGGAGGTGAGGGAGCAGATGTCACAGCAGCTTGTTGAGCTTCCCGAGCACTGATGAATTTTGCCGTCATTTTCACTGACTTGCCCCTCACACAGACAACAGCTGTACACTAGTAGCAGGACCACAATCGTCTTCATCCTTATGGTTTTAAAATCTGTGCTTCTTTGCAGTCCTTCTCTGACAACCCCCCTTCCTTTATACTTTGTCTGACATTGTGCAAAACAAGAAACCACATTCAGGAAACTCCAAACTATGCAGAAAGCTAAAGTCCAAGGAGATCAGATAACATGCAACCATTCTTATTGACTTACAAAGGAGGCCAAGTGAGGTTACATCGTGATTTCTTTTTTCCCATATGTTGATCACGATACAGTGCTGTTGATATAATCAAAATTCAAAATCAGAAATACTGACCAATTGCCAATATTGTAATTATTCAGTGACTTTAACTCAATATTCTAATATGAAAATGAAAATATTCATATCATGTTAATTGTACACGTATGACACTAAGTAATCTGGTGGATGCAGATGTTGGGCCTTGTAGATCTTTTATCTTTTTTTACTTCTTTTTGTGCACTTTTGTACAGTTATGGTTACAGACTTGCTCTCCACCACCCTATACTCATGTTTTGAACATAACTCATTTGCCAAAAAAACACAAAAAAAACCACAATGCAGTTAAACATTTCAGTGAAATAGCGTTGCTGAATTACTCAATGAATTTTCATCATTTGTTGTGCTGAGTCACAATAAGTTAATGATTGCTGATAGTGTGGTTAGGGCAGCCATGTTGCAAAATCTTCCAGCAAGCTTATCACACTGGTGTAATAAAAATCTAACTTTCAATCTGCAAGATGAAAATCAGGTCATTAGTACTGTGCTTACACAACTCTTCCTGGATGCTTTTTTTTTTGTTTTTTGCTTTTTTTTTCCAAAATCTTCTCCAAACACAAGAAGTAAACTGTTGCAGATATGATTCACATACACTGGTGTTCATTGCAGCAATTTCAGCAGCATATAAAAAAAAAAAAAAGAAAAAAAAAACAGACCATAAATGACACTTGGATGTAGGTTTATCAAAATAAAAGCTTTTTAATTCCAGTTACTAAAAAGGCCGGACAAGAAAAAAGCTTTAAATCCTTTTAGATGCTTCGGCACTGCAGGAGTTACTTGTCTTACACAGTTTTACAAAGAAAACATTTGTGTTCAACATGTTGAATTTAAAACCAAAGATTTATTCCTATCCCAAAAATAAATATATGTACAAGTAAATAAATTAACTTGTGGCTTAATAAATTAACTTGTGGCTTATAGATAAATAGTTAAGTAAGTATATTCCATGTGCATGTCAACTCAAATAGAATATATGAGTGAATACAGAAAGAAGATCCAGTCTCCTTTGTAAGACAAGTGTTGACAGTAATCAGAGCAGGGTTTGGTTAAAAGTCCGGGAGGTGAAAGGGGTCGCCTCATGCCGACCGCCTCCTGAGTGGCACCTCCTGCGGCTGGTTTCCGTAAAGCATCGCTGCCCGTGACTCGAAGGCACCGACCATCTGCTTGACCACTTCGTCAAAGAACATGCTGGCCAGCTGAGAGTGCAGCAGAGACTTGAACTCAAAGGACACCTACAGAAGACACAGGAAGCGTCGATTCTGTTGTTACTTTGTTAAAAAAATGCATTTGTCTGAAGGTCAAAATCAGAAACCATGACAAAAATCAAAACACGAGATAACTTGAGTGAAAAGTCATTTCAGGCAGTCTGAATACGCTCCTTTTAAATGTTCATTGATAATCAGCCTCCCTTTATTCCACTGACATTGAATACTTCCTGGCTGACCCCGAGATGATCTGAGCCAACATTAAAGACAAACTTCTGTCAGCAGCTCCTTAACACTGTTCCCTGCCCTGACATCTATTTCAGGTCTCCAGAGACTAAATTTAGAGCATAATGAGATTTTACTCTACACTTCCTTCCTTCCTTCCTTCACTAAGCCATTCACAACGATGCACGACCAGAGACATGGAATCAGTCTCTTCTTCAGGAGACAATCTGGTCTCTTTAATACCAAATTTATTCCTTTCTGATGAGTGTTTTTTTCCATGGATTCACTGTCACTGCTTTACTGTGGGTGCTGAAAAAAAAGCTGATTTCCTAATGGCTTTCAGGATCAGATATTCATTTCAACTAATACACTTACACAGAACTCCACTTTGCAGGAGGCTTGTAGGTCTTTGGCTCCAGGGGCAAACCTCCATATTGTTTCGAGATGGCTGAAGAGGGATCCGTCAGTGCACACAGCCTGTTTCAAAAGACACTACTGTTTAATTTATCACTCAGTACGGATTCAAGAGCCAAGACACCTGCTGTCACGGTTATTTTCTGGAGCTACCAAGATAAGGACTTACCCTGACTTTGTGGTTAGGGATGACGGTGACCTCAGAGGTGTAGCGCTCCACGATGGGCGGGAAACCTATTTCGAGCTCTGTCTGAATGTTACCATTTCGCCTCTTGATGACGCGAGACTTCTTGCACCAGGGGACAAAGTGCTGATACTGGTCCACACTGGCTACCACGCTGTACATCTGCTCTGGAGTATACCTGAGCACGCAGTCACATGAAAAGAGATCAAACGACATGATATCACCAGGTTGTTTTAACTTTCTTTTCAAAGCTCAGTTTAAGTGTATTTTTGTAACCCTTTGTCAGGTTTACCTTTACACTTTTTTAGTTTAAATAATCTTAAAATAAATGTTTGTTAAGTCACTATATATGAGTGAATGAGCTAACACAATGGTGGCTGATGAAAGCCCTTGCGTTTGTAGTATTACAAAGTGAGTGTCTGGTAAGAATCACAAGTAACACACATTAAATAATGATCACTCAAAGAGTTAAAGCAAGGAGTATGGACTTGTGAAGATTGACTTGAAGACGTTTCACTGCTAATCCAAGCAGTTTCATCAGTTCTGAACTGATGAAGCTGATAAATCAGGGCTCTCACCCTAATGTCCGGCACTCGGAGTACTCCATCCTGCGGGTGCTGATAGGAGCAGCCAGGTTGATGAAGCTGCGGGCTGGTGTGCTGACGGGGATGGCGGAGCAGAGGGGAAGGCTGGCCCTCCTCACTTCCAGGGCCCCACAGGTACCCACGCATCTGAGGGATGGAAATTATATATGAAAACACGTGAATTCATGAGTTTGTGGGAAACCTAAAAAATAAAAACATCGCAGAATTGCTCAGTGAGCAGGCCATGTAATGGATCAATATGTTTCTATGCATTTATTCTGGATGTGTTTAAGAATAACAAAGTTTACAGTATTTATGATGTAAATGCATATATATGAAGATCATTTTAAGGCATAACGTTCAATAACACTTCTGCGTCGGCAGGTTACTGAGTGAGACACAACTTAGTCCTACCACAAGAGCGAGAAAAGAGTCCTAAAAGAGTAAGTACCGGGTTCTCTCTGCTCTAACACTGGAAGTTTAAAAAATGTCTCCGGGAATGTAAAGAAACATGTTATTATTACTGCAATCCACACATTTTGATAAGCGTATGTCTGACTGAACAAGCAAAATGATGCCCATTTTTTCGATCGCATCTCTGTGGAGAAGTCACAGAATCACTCACCTGATATTTGCTCTTTTCGTGTTTCTTCGCACAACCTTTGAAGAGTGGGCTTCCGACATCCCCAGCAGCGCCTTAAAAAGGAGAGGAGTCGTTTTGTTGGTCATGGTGAAGTTTATGTTTTAAAAATTAACACAGGTTCTCAGGAGACACGTCGCTAATTTCACACATTTCAGCAGCGAAGGAAAGCCGGCTTTATTCTGGCTGATGAGACGCGCCACTTGCCCCATTAATGACAACAGTGACGTTCATGGGAGGCGCCATTGGCTCTGGCCAATCAGAAAGAAGGGTGGATAAAGTTTAAAAGTCGGGATTGATGCCTGAGGTGCGTCCTGAAAAGAAATCTTTCATAAAGGTGGTACCTATTAAAGACATTCAGACAGCTTAAGGTTGTACTGACTGACTGAAATCAGAATGTTTAACAAACTGAATATTTTAATTGAAGATGTCTTACATTTAACAGTGAAGGTGCAGGTTTTATAAATTGTATCGTTATTATGGGATCAATACTGACAATATCAGTGACAGTTAATCTGCTCAACCCTTACTCATGCAGAGATGGACACATGATGTTCCAAAATACTTCATCAAATGGGAGTCTGAGCTTTACATTAAAAAGCTGTGAAGCCATGACTTGTGCACAGAACTAAGACTAACATTTCAACTCTTATGATCAAAAAATAAATTATAAAGAAATACAGATTTGTTGTCTTATTTGGCACTTATGACTCATTTGTGCTTGAATTACTGACAGCTGAGTTCACAGGATGCTTAGAGGTTTCCACAAGGAAGCCAAAGTCAACAAGTGAAGCAAACACATGCTGTGCGTGTGATACACCTGGACTTTGGTGCTGCAGATGAATGGGTCATTGTATTGCCTACATTCAGTTTAACTGTAAATCTAGTAATGTTTAAAGCAGAGTAGTGATGGAAGTGTCACAGAACGGCAGCATTTTAATACATAGTCCATATCAAAATGTTTGTTTAATGATAATATATTTTACCAAAGACTTTACCTTGCTCTCATTATACTGATCTTCGTAATGCTACCGGCCCTAAGAAGCTGACACCTTTAAATGCTGCTGTAGCCTGTTAAGACTATGAGGTAACTTAACTATAACTAGTAGCACAGGATCCATTTCAGGATCTTCAGACTGGAATTAGGGCATTTAATTAGGGAGGGATTAGCAAACCACAGTCAATCCTATCAAAGATAGGTTGGAAACGTAATGCGTAATGTACAGACGAGCTGACCTCTCTGAGCTTATAAAAGAACATACTCACAGAGCTAACAATCTTGAATTTGAATCTTGAATTTCCCCCGGGATCAACCAAGTATCTATCTATCTATCTATCTATCTATCTATCTATCTATCTATCTATCTATCTATCTATCTAACAGCCCAAGCCTGATCCAATAAATGCCACACAGCCAGTTACAGCTGGTGAGTCTTTGATCCCTGAACTTTATACAGCTGAGTGATTCAAAATCAAACTCTCTGTTGAAATTTCCAAGATACTAAAGGTTTTGTTTTCTTTCTATTTTTGCTTTTGTGTCTGTTCAGACAAATTTGCTGTCTCAGGACATTCACCAAACTGTGCTAACACTGATGTCATGAAGTCACTGATATTGATGTCACTGGTTTGTGGAGACATCAGTGAATACGCTTTTTCAGTTCACTTGCTTTTTAACAGATGTATCAATCATTGACAAACCTTCATTCTGCCGGTCAAAGAACTTTACTGTGTGTCTAGATTGATGTCACCCTAAAGTATGAGATAGACAAGATCACTTGTCTAAAGCATACAGACCTCTGCAATAAAAAACTGAACAACAGCAGAGTGTGCGACCCCATCTCTGTCCAGAGGACCAAGTAAGAGAGAATCCACTTCCAGGTGAAAGGGTATTTATAGACCAAAATGGCAAACATTACTTCTATTCATTCTTTTCAATGCAAATGTACTTCAATAAAATATTGTGAATGCTGATTGTTAAATAGTTTCAAATAATATTTGAGTAGTTTTCCTTGTGTTCCCTACAAAACAAAGTCCTTGTGACAATTAACTTTATTATGCAATAATCACCACTGTTTTCTGCACTTAAAGAGAGTAATTAAGGTCCAGCTGTGTAATACAGTCATCAGTTAATGAATAACAGATACTATCCAAAGTCATTTCAGTTCCATTCAAATACTTTATTCATTTATCTTTTAGTGTGTGTGTGTGTGTGTGTGCATGGGGTGGGGGGTGGGGGTTAAGGGAAGCATATTTAAATGCCAATATAATTTATTCACAAGAAATGGTATCAAATCAACGGTCAGTGGAGAAATCTTTTCTGTTCGCTTTGAATAGCGACCCTAGAAAGTTCTTAGATTGTTTTCCCTTTAACAGTGTGGTAAAAACCTGTCTGCCTGTCCCAGAGAAAATATACTAATCACTGTGGTAAGAACTCTAAAAAAAGACAGGAACGTAAAAGCTATTGCATCACTAAAAACATAATCTCTATCAAATATTTCTCCACCAACCAGGTAAAGTCTATTTTTACACATGTTTTTATACTGTGACCAGGAATATAACTTTTGACAAGTGACATACAAAAATAGAACCGCCGAGTTGCTCCCTGCTGTGAACTCTACCCACAAATCTCTGAACTTACTGACCCTTCCAGTTGAGCAACCCCAGTGAGTCAGAGTGCATGGACTTTTTGTCAGAAATCAACAATGAAGGAACAAAATATTAACCTCTGCACATAAACTACAGGAAAGGAAAGTCTGCACATGAAGTTAAGAACAAGACATGTGCAAAATTATTACTGATCTTCAGTTGAGAAAACAATTTTGCTCATAGAACTGATGTACTGCAAGCCATCTGGTTCGGATATCTTCAGTTTGGTGAGAGGTGGCATGACGCCGCTGCTGAAGTATCTGAATGCAGGACTGGGTGACTGGATGGCATCCAGAAATACCTTTTGGAGGCAAAAACAAGTTGAGTAAAGAGGTGATAGATTTTTGCATCATATTTTATAAACTCATCATAGATTTGTATGTAAAATTTTATACTGTAAAGAAACTAGTAACTGTACATGTTGAATAAATGTACTGGAAGGAGAAGAAGAAGTTATCTAACTATTTAATTACAGTACATGATTGCTTTCCACCACTGACCCGTGCAAATGCAAATGTAGAATAATCCAGTCCATAAAGGGAGAAGTTCAAAGTCATGGACAAATTGTGAGCAGTGTGATCAAGGCTCCTCCCAGTCCAATATGTGTTATATATTATGATAACATACCTTAACAATGTCCTCAGTGTCCTGTGCTGCATTTTGGAAAACAGAGTCACAGTGCTGCAGGTATTTTTCATAGAGGCTGAGTGTGTGGGTATCAACGTGCTGGAGAGACGCGTCCCCGAGCTCTGCCTTCTGCAGGTTAACCAGGAAGTCGGTGTTGACTGGACCACACTCAATGAGACTCACACTGAAGGATGAAGAATCGAGTTGAATCACCATTTACACTTAATTTACACCCAGTGGCTTCCAAATACGGAAACAAGGTGCAGGAAACTTTAAAACCCACTGGATATTGAAGTGTTGCAGGAGGACAGCCAAACTCTCACATGCTCCCTCTATTGCAAATTTACTGGCACAGTACACCTCATTAAAAGGGAGCCCTTTGAGAGAGCATGAAACATGAGGTTAGGTTATTTTGGCAATTTCATGCACAGCAGCAATCAAAGCATAATTGTTTTTATATATTTCTCTCAAATCATGACAGAAACTGCACGTGTGGAACACTGCTGACACTCAGTGACTCTTAAATGTTATTTGCCTGTCTCACCGTGAAGCCCTCCAGTGCTGCCTGTGACCAGAATGCGACCCTCGCCCTGAGCCTTCATGTCTGGCAGAAAAGCCTGGATGGTCTGGATGGTACCAAGAAGGTTGACCTCCAGAATCTGCCTCATCGAGTCCAAGGATTGCACCTCCAGCGGCCCCATCAAACCCACACCAGCATTGCATACTGCAAGTGGTGAGGATAAGGCCATTAACACATACAAACTAGAGTCTAAATCAGGACACACTGACACAAGAGCATACCCAGAATGTCCACTCGCTTTTCCACAACCCCGTCCCTCGCATCCAGGATGGACTGCTGGCAGGTCACATCCATTTGGACAATCTCCAGGGTATCTCTGTGCAGGCCCTTCACACAGTCTAAAAGACGCTCCTTCTTGGTCAGATTTCTCATTGTGGCATAGACTGAACAGAGAGCAACACGTCTGTTTTCATCCAGATGTAAAATGGAATGCACACAATGGACTCACACCATGCCATACAAAATCACACACTGTACTGTGTCTCTGTGGGCTTAGAAGCTCCTTAACACCATCAGTCCAATGCCTTGTGCAAACTCTCTAAGAAGAGACACTTAAGCACATGCAATAAAAAGCCACAATGGGTCAGTGTCCGTTTTAATTACCTTTGAATTTTTTGTTGGGGTCAGAGGCTAGCCGGACAGCCAGACTGAGACCGATTCCTGAGGAGCAGCCCGTGATCAGCACCACCTTCATGTCCATGGAGTCCGAGTCACTAAAGTTCTGCTTCAGCTGAGAGGATGTGGAAAAGAGGAAGAGGATAAGACAGAGACGCGAAAACTCTTGTTTGCAGTGTTTTGACGTCATTCACTATCTCAAGGCCAGTTAATCCTAAACATCTTCCATTTTATCAGACACCTGGAGACCTCCCCATGTATTTCTCATGTCCTTGTCAGTGTAGTTTAATTTTGTCTAAGATTACTGCTGTGACACTTCCAGTGACATAAATGATCAGTGATGTAAGTGTAAATTAAATGTACTGTATTTTTTAGGTGTACATACTAGCATTTCTGTGACTGTTGTGAGGTTGCACACCCACTAGGTGGCAGCAAAACATCACAACATCAGTCCTTGACCACACTATGAATAAAGTCACATTGACCTCTGGCTGCTCCAACAAGACAACGATCCTGAAAATGGCCAGAAAGGAGCACAATGGATTGATTTTAATGGATCAAAGATGGAAATCTCCTAAGGTCTTTGGGAAATTTTTATTTTAAGATTCAGACTTTTAGTTTTATACAGACAAACCATCTGATAGCACATACAATATCCCTTAAGTGTGTGATGAAGTAATCATCAATCAAAGTCCAGGTCCAGAAGTATCTGAAATTCAGTACAAATAATCCACCCGTGCAAGTTTTGAGCAGTGACTGGAAAATATTTTGTGTGCTTTCAAAACGTCATCATGTGCAAATAAATAAATTATCACTAGGTGGCGACAAATCCTTAGGTACAAACCAATGCTTATCTATCAAAGTTAGTATCTAATCTAGTAATTCAAACCAAATCTAAACTGTCAAGAAACACTGAACATGGTGTTTGGATGAATTCTTAAGAGAAAAAAATTTTACTTATTCTCAGGAAATACAGAGGGAAGAATATGCAGTATGCAAATGAGAGTTCATTTGCAGCTTCAATTCAGAGCTGATATGTATCTTGATCTTGTTGATAACAAGGGTCATCTACAATCATTTTTACAGCATTCAAAATGTCACAGTTTCTAATTTAATCTGGTTACTGTAAAGTGTGCATTTTGTCTGTCAAAAGAACAAGCAGCTTGATTTGAAAGAATTTCTTCTGCTGATGGGAGCAAACCAAGTAGGAATTTCCGGCCATTTTGCTGCGTTCCTCTCCTTTAGATGGCATCAGCTTGGCTGTTGTCCCAGAGTCTGTAGGGCAGATAACAGCAGGCCTTGAACCTCTTTCAAATGTCTACGACTCCCAAGCATTGTTAAAAATCTTGAACCACTTGACCTCTGATGTTATGATGTTACTGAGTTTTCATTTCGTTTTATGGTAGATTATGTGCATCCATTACTTATTTCCCTTAAAACCTGAATGCAAATACAGTACAGTTGTCATATACTGTATGCATACAGGTTGCATTTTCACTGTTCTTGCAGAGGAGGTGATGAAGAAATGTCGTATTCTATATTGAGCTGTTTTGTTTCTTCTCTTTGACATATGCACAGTGAAGCAGCATCCAGAAATTTGGACTGCACTTGATCCATTGGTTGCCTCTGAATCCACACCAACAGTATGGTACAGTCTTTGGGCTATGAAGTTGGGCAACTTCCCGGTACTACACGTGGATTAGAGTCTCCCTGTGGCCCTGTAATTGTCAAGAGAAGGTCAATGGGAGGTGCACTGTTGTCTGGGAGAGCCTTTAAAACACCTCCTCAACACGACTGGCCCACAGCACCAAGAATAAACAGACCTCAGACCATCTCTGGGTTGCTCAGGGAACGAGAAAAATCATCCCACGTGCAGAACCGTGTGTCTTTGTGGTATTTTTGGGAGAAAACTAAATTGTTGTTGGAAGTGGCAGAGGCAGCAGCCTGGCCTCGTGCATGCTTAAAGGGAGAAATGCATGAAATGGAGCAGTCATGAATTCTGCAGTGTATCTGTTAGCACTTCAGGAGGAAATGCATAACAGCTCCTTGGTGTCAGTCCATTCATGTGCTTACCCTGTGGAAGAGCAGACCAAGTGAGTCACACTGAGCTGAGCAAACAAATGTAATGAGTGCCCGGTGCGGACACAATATGAGGTTTGTAACGACACTGAGCGGCTTCAGAAGCAGATGTTCTCAGCAGGATGTCCCATGTGAGAATGATGAGCAGAAGTGAAACAGCTAAAGGTGTCTTGTGGTGGATGTGGTGAGGCTGAAATGTCACGCTATAGATGAGACTACTTTTACTGAGGGCGTTTCATCTGAACTGAATATGCAGAGCTTACATTTCTCAGAGGTGCCTCACTATAGGCACAAGATGAAAGAGCTTAATGGCCTTTTGGGGCTGATAAGAAAAATGTCATTCTTAAGCTCAAAAACAAGTGATGTAGTTCGATTTCTGACTCTCTTGAGATCAGCTAGTAACAGCTCAGTTTGTGTCACCATTTGCCCAGTAAGAGAAAGAAGAGAAAGAGCTCCATTTTATGAGGATGTTACAAAAAAATAAAGCCCCCCTTTCACTTTATGTCATTATAATAAGATACATGATACATTTTGTCTGGCGTTGTCTCCATGCCAGCAAATTCATACTGCAGCATTGGTATCTGATATGAAATGAGTTTCCTTCTACCTGACTGAGAGGTCTTGTTTCACTTTTTAAGCCCACAGTTTGACTGCTTTGGTCTAGACTGGACAGATTTTATCATAACTCCGTGGCTGCATCTGATGAGATAGAGTTACTGTGTGTATGTGTGTCTGTGGCCTTTTCCTGCCACTCTTCTCAAGACACTATAGTCCTCACTCATGACTCTAATAATCAACAATTTCACTTACAAAATGTTATGTCTGGATTCATATTGTTTCTCTCCAGAGACTCATCTGTTTTTACTTCTGCCTTTGCTCACTAATAAAGTAAATGTTCAAAGTAAAGTGTCACTGTTTGAGAAAAGTTTTGGTTGCAGTTGGACTAAATGCTCTTGTATCAGACGTTGCAGCTGAAACATGTGTTAAAAATAGAAAGCATCCCCTGTTCTGTGAAACCCATTCATCCTTCAGGACAGCTGGAATTGGAGTGAGAGACTGCAAGTATTCCCTCTTCTGAGAACGTGATCCAGGATGATAAAAGCCCAAACCAAGAAGCTATAACTTTATAAGTCTGCTTATAAACTGCTGACTGATGAGAGATATGGCTCCAGCTAACACTTCTGTTCTGATGACGTACGGCAGGTTTACTTCAATGAAGGGGAAAAAGAGAGTCTAAGAAATCCACTGTGCATTTTTCACAAGGTAATTCAGAGTGAGTGACTTTCTGGTAAAATCATCAGCTGAAAGAAGAGAAGACATGTGGAAAGTATGGTTTTGAACACTCAGAGGCACTATCAGCACATTTTAAATTTCTAATCTACAGAATAGAATTTGCTGAAACCATTTGAGTATAACAATCTCAGACTTAATTATTATGATTTACTCCCACCTATTACTTTTAGAATAGTTCCTGTGTTAAAGTTATATTCTTCAGAAAGACAGAAATCCAAGCTATGTAGAAGTATTATTAATGACAAAGCTGGAAGTCCATAATTTATTTTGTCCAGTGCCAGACCAGAGACAGAGATGAACAAATATATAGTCATATTTCAAGTGCAAGAACATAACAGTCTTGTCGTGGCCTCTGGGGAGAAGTGTAGTCCAATGTCCACCCCAGAGTAGGGTCAGAGGTTACTCAGGTCCTGTTATGAGAGGGGAATGGGGCATCATATTTTATACATGTGTATTTTCCCAGAGTTATTGATATATGGGATGCAGCATGGCTTATGGTTGCCTACTGGACATGAGACTTTACGTCATGTGTAACCCTCAGGGCCACTCGCTGACCTGCAGCGTTTGCATTCCACAGGACCAATTTGAGTACAAAATCCCAGAGCTCCAGGAAATAGCAGGGATTGTGTCATGGGAAATGTCCCCTCAAGCTTGAACCGACGGCTCATTCTTTCTCTTTTGCATTCAGGACATCCTGTTCCTGCCATTTTCTTGGCCTTCAGGCACTCGAGTTTGTCCTGGGACTAGACTGGACCTTTATTTAGCTGAGAATGCTGATGTCTTAGTCAAGGCCTAAGCTGGAGGTCAAAGCGGGACAGTTTCAGTGTGTGTGCATACCTCCTGCAGCTGCACCATCATGGTACACAAATGTATCTGAGCTATGTATCAGAAACGCGTTCCACTGCGAGATCTAGCTAGTTAGATAACATACATGGGAAAATTCAGACCACAGATTTCATCTCCAGGTTTCTCCAGGTCCTGGGTCATGTGTCTGGGAAAGTAGAGACAGTAAATGACTATGGTCGCACTGGGCTGCTTGGGAACGGTTGATGTTTCAATGTGAAACACAGAGGAGGCAAGCTATGCTAGCTAAACACGAAGCCAAAAACATCTAAACAATATTCTTCAAAAAATATCAATAAAACATATAAAATACAGAGTGACTGCAGTAGCTCCAGTGTTTTGTCTTTTCCTTCTTGGTTCTCTGTCTCGTTGGTCCAGGTGCAGCAGGCAGAGAATGCCAGGCGCTCCATGCATCAGTAGCTCACCTGTGATGTGGTGAAACAAAGTGATGGGTGGTTTGTAGGGGCATGGCAAGTGACTCAGTCATGCTGGTATTTACCCCATATCACATAAAAAGAGTTCTTGGCAGTAAATGCAGGCATGTTTTAGCACTACCACTCTCATTTGACAAAACTCTTACACCAACTAGCTTCTTCTTCTATTTCTTTCTTTCTTTGAGTGGCCCTCACTCTCACTCACTTTCTTGTTTGAGTCATTTCCAAATAATGCCTCTCCATGTGGTTTCATCCTATAGAGGCACTGATGAAATCAATGGCGCACTCCACCCACCACCTGGTTACCTGCCTCTGTTTACAATGCAGGTCTTGATACGCTGTAACTAGGAAAGTAGACATAGCATGATACACTGTGCTGGTATGTGTGACAGAAATGGCAAGACTTCTTGCACAGATTTTCCTGTAAATACAAACACCACACGAAACATTTCACATTCTTTTTTAGGAAACTGCAAACATTTTTATTTGCATTTTTGCAGTTATACATGTCCAGGTCTCTCTTTTTTCTTCTCTTTCCTGTGTTCTCATGTGCAAATGCCTACCAAACCCACTTCCTCCAGCTTTCAAATGCATGCAGTTCACACAAAAGAAGATTAAAGTGCCCTGCAGTTGAGGTATGCAGCACTTAGACCTGACCGAAGAAATCATGTAGTGATTAATTCTTGCGTCTGCGTTGTTGCTGTTCTCTTTTGTTTTCTGCTTGTCAAGGATACTCCACCTATTTTATTAGCTTGCATAAGCTTGGTGTTGATGGGAAGCTGCAGTGATACCTTGGCAGACAGTCTGTCAATGACTGTTATGAGAACACAACCCATTTTGCCAGCTCATACCTCATAACTAATGCCTAGACTTTAAGTTCCCAGGAACCAAGAACACAATGACATAACGTTCTGCACCTGTGGTATGCAAAGCTGGTAAATGCCTAACACCTTGAGTACATTTTCTCCCTTGTTCTCTAATTGACGCATTTATAAGATCATGTTTCCATGTGCCCTTTGTGATCTGCTCAAGGTACAGGCCTGGTGTGTCCCACACTCCCACAGTTGGGAGTTAATCTTTGTTATTACCTCAACAAATACTTATCTCACACGCCTGAATAGAAAGAAATGTCAGCTGTCTTCATTTCTGTCATACCTCCTTTGGTTTGTCATTGTTTTTTCCAACGCTGTACTCTTCTCATTGGTCGAGTGAAAGCAGCAACGATACTCGACAGTTTTTGTTCATGCCACATTTGAAAAAAGCTGGAGTGAGACAGCGATAGCCTCGCCTTGCAGTAAAACGTGCTTTGAGTATCTGGGTAACATGTTTTGTTTGCTTTTCTGCTCCACTTCCTGCTGTAACTCCTGTCGATTTCAAGTAATCTATATTCAGACAGACTGCTGAAAGTAAACTCATCGCAAAGGACATCTTTGAGTCTGGTCTTTGAAAGACCCAGTGTAGCAATATTTCATGTGAAAATGCATTACCGTGAAGTGGTTAGTGCTTAGGTAGCCTAGTTCAGAGTAAAGGAGTTTGTGGTTTATTCTGATGGCTTCAATAACGTCTAATGATACCAGAATAAACACTCAGAAACAGAAAGCCTGTCATTTCAAACTAGGAGATATACAACACTTACTCAGTAAAAGATCATAAACAAAAGATGTTAATGGACCTTATGCTCTTTGATGCCTTAAAACAACACTATTTAAGTTTTGAAAAAGAAATAACAGATGTAATCAAGTGTATCTTCATCTGACAAATGAAATTTTGAATTCAAAAGCAATGAAACTCACCTTTGCTCAAGTAAATACGCTCAGGGCCTTTGGTACTACAACTTCACTTGGCCTCATATAACTTACCGGTATGTCAGCTAATGTTATGCCAGTGTTATATATTTCTGTCTAAGTGACATTCCTAATTTGGACCAAAGGACAACAACTAAAAGACAAATGCCATAACTGCACATAAAAACAGCATATTGAAGGAGAATAATATGCCTCTTAAAATCTAAAACACTTTTTGGCTCCCTTAGCACCAAGGAAAAATATTTATTATCACAAGGTTTTGTTTTGTTTTGTTTTGTTTCAAAATAAATTGTGAATTATGTAAATTTACTATTGAGAGACCACTTCCCAGTCTGACCTAAGGATGCAGATGAAAAACATTCCCAAGAACCATCTGGGTCTTATCACCTCTCAGCATCATTTCCTTCATGTAAAATGACCAAGACCAGAAGCCAATTCCCTTAAGTGTGCTTATGCTGACTGTGAATGTTGCTACGTGCTTATCACACACTCCCTAATTTGTTATGTCAGTGACCCTTCATTTTATTGCTCGTGTAGATCAGATATTCACCTCCTTCCTCCTCATGTACTAATACTCTGGCCATGCTTGATTAGGGGGAGAGTTAAAGGCCAAGGTACATTTTGACAGAGATAGAAGTCACATTGACACGGTAAATTTTTCTGACATGCTTGTGTTAGACAGCAATTAAATCAGTCTTGCTGTGAGACGACAGAGCGAGGGTCAGCAAAAGCCTTTAGGAAACGTGCTGTGCTGCATGAGCTTGTAGAAATCCACCAGCACAAGCAGATCACTTGGCTGTATCTGGGGCGAACATTTTTTGCTGACAATTTATCATACTTGGTAATTATTATGTAAGACCTTTTTGGCCTATAATTTGGGTTTAGAAAGCAGACTTGTGTGGAGGCAGCAGATAACGTAGCAGGAGGAGGAGAGAAGCCTAAACGCATGATTATTAACTGGTGGTTATATAAGATGGTTTTTCCGTGACTTCTCATACCAAGAAGTCAAGCTGAATCCTCACAGTGACACGCATGGCAATCTTCATGACGGGCATGCTGGGAATGCCATGGCATTACAGCCTAATATGGGCATTACACTGACCTGATGGGCCAGTTTGACGCTTAGTAAAATTCCAACTCCAATGATGAACTCACCTTCACATTCCTTCCTTGTAAATGGCTTATGTGACAAGATTAAAATGCATGGTGTCCATGCCTTACGTGCCCTTTCACTTAGAATAAACTAGAAAAGTTCTATCAGTTAATACCTTTATTTGATCCTGACTTGCTTCATAAGCACTTCATAATGGGTTTATGATTTGTAACAACTTTATTATTACTGAAAACCATTTTAATTCTTTATAGATAGTATAGTTAGTAATTATAAGGTTCATTTTGGAGTTGCCAGGTTGTGAAAGTCTTAGCTGTTTAATCCATCACAAAGGCTCCTCCACAGCACAGTTTGACCACTTTTTTCTGGAAAAGAGCTGCAGAGCCTTCAATGATGGAAGAAGGATTAAGCTCATTTTTATAAGTAAAAGTATAAAATACCAGAAAAGGCTGCACCATCGTGGTACAGAAATGCATCTGGTGTGTGCATCAGTAAAAATAGACCATCCATCCATTTTCTGTATCGCCTATTTGTCAGGGTCGCAGGGGCCTGGAGCCTATTCCAGCTGAGTACAGGTGAGAGGCGGGGTACATCCTGGACTGGTCGCCAGTCAATCGCAGGGCTGACACAAAAAGGCAGACAGCCACACATGCACACACTCACACCTAGGGGCAATGTAGAGTAGCCAGTTAACCTAATGTGCATGTTTTTGGGACTGTGGGAGGAAGAAGGTGTACCCGAAGAAAACTCATGCAGACACAGGGAGAACTTGCGTTTAAGTACTCATTGTGCAGTTAAATGGACCGTGACTGAATTATATATGACATTATTAGTTTTTAATAATGATGCATTTTCACATGGGCAGCATTTCACTGTTGTCACTTGTCAATGTGGAACTTGTTTGAACCTTATACAGTTAGGTAATCCAGTGTTTACAAGCCCACAGGGATTTGGCCCTTCCAAAAGAGACACATTTCACAAGTGATTATTAAAGGGAGATGAAAGAAGAAAAAAAAAACAGTTCTGACACACAAATCTGCTTTCATCTGAAAACAAATTTCATTGTACAAGGTTATAACACTTTTATGTGAAATTTCAGACTGAAAAGATTAACTTCTGAATATATCACATGCACACATTTATCTCTTTCTGGGAGTTCGAGTGGATAAATGTAATGAGGAAAACACATGTGTGAGCCTCATTTTAGCCGGTTTTGAACTTGATTTAATTCACAATCGTAATTCACAGTACTCTCAGCCATATCACATGACTGATCTGGCGTCTTTGATCAGTGCTTCAGATCACATACTGCAGTGGACATATGCTGCTCTCTTTATTAACATCATAGTCTTACATGAGAGCGACGTCAGACTAGATTTCATTTTTTTTTGGTGAGATTTGTGTTCTCTTTTGTACAGGAGATTTTTTTGCTTTTTGTATGTGATAGTAAAATCTTCTTCATGCAGCCCACTTTGAACAAGTATCCTCTTTATTTAAACAGCCATTTTTGTTATGATAACGTGATATGACTTCAAGGCTTATGCTACAGTTTGCTCATGCTAAAATAGAATAGGGGTAGAATATAGGAGTTGTTCTAAAGTTAAACAATAAAGTGATCTGTAGTCTCAAACAGTTAATTCGTCTGTCTTCAGTGCTAGAATATCAGCCTTGTCACTAATTTGACAGGGAAGTGGCAGTAGATTCCTCTGACCCGCCCTTGCGTCAGAAGGGGGATTCCTTGAGATCCAGCATCTGGGTGCTGCATTCTTGCAATCCCTACACATTGCCATCGCAATGCTCACGAGACACAACAGTTCGCCAGTCACAGTCGCAGACAGAGTCGTTTCCTGTCCCCCCAGCTGGAGTGAGGGGTGTGAGAAACATGCTCGCTGAGCTCAGAGTTATGGCCAGAGAGGCGAACAGTTGCAGAGAATCAAATAACCCCAGCCCACGCTGTCGATGGTCCCCTCTCTGAGAGACACTCAACAGGCAAGGAAGAGAGACAAAAGAGCAATTCAGTGTCTGTTAACACAAGAGGCCCTGTCTATAATAAATACTAGGCTATGAATGAAAGATGTGCAGGCTTTGTGACCAAATGTGAAAATCCAACTCCGGTTCCTCAGACAAATCACTCAAATTGATTGTGAGGATTATGTTAAAAACCTAACAGATGGTGCCTACCCTTGTCTATTTCTGGGGATTAGTTGGAGGACCTGTCAGGGGCGGATGTCCCATCAAAGTGGGGACACGCCCTCAGTGAGACCACAGACGTTGGACTGAAACTCAGTCAGAATTCCTGCCAGAGTGTTTTATGTTCCTATTCAGTCCAGGAAGGAGCTGCAGACCACTGGAAGCTGGACACTCTTTTATTTACATTTTATCTAAAGGAAAATTCGTTTCACTTTTACATACTCTGTTGCCAGTTTCCACCAGTTCAACACTGCATTACACATTCACTTAACATCATTCACACAGGCTGTAAAATAGGAGTGTAAAATGATCACTTGTGTTTAAAGGCTGCCAAACAAATGCCTTCCTGTGGAAAATTAGAAGGAAGGAGTGAAGCATGTTGAGATATGTTTGATCCATTGGCGGCTGTTGGTCACTTGCCTGATTTGCGATGTGATCGGCTGAAAAGCTGAGGGGGGTGATAAAGAAAACAGTTTTAACACAGGGGCCTGGAGGGAGGCATGAATAACTGGCTGTCGACATGAGCTATAAGTCATAGCTGTGGGGTCCTTGAGTGCTAAGCTAATGGAGACACACACATATGAGTGCAAACACTTCTGTAGGTGTCTCAGTGGGAGGTCTTGTATGGGTAAAACCAAAAGAACTAAAGAAAGTGGGAACAGAATTTAAAACTCTGGGAGCTGGATTTTCACGGGGAAGTTCTTAGGGGTCTCGTGTCAGACTTTGGATTTACTCAGGCTGAAGAAGTATTTGTTTGTGTGAATGAGAACAAAACGCAGGAAAGCAGTCCGCTGGGCCACAGCCAGCGCTCAAAAAATGAGATGAGGGATTATTGTGGAAAAGAAGGGCGAAGGTCCAAGCCCTCCTCATCATTATTTCACCTTTCTGATGCCTTGCAGGAAGTTGAGAAAATAAATTTCTTAGCTGTGGATCAGAGTCTGGGAGTATGGAAACACAGGTTGTTTGTATAACTCATGTTCTTTTCTGTGTGTGTTTTCCTGCCTTCCATGTTAAAGTTGACTGGTCTTTGTTCAACTCTTGTGACCGCAGCAAATATATTTTGGGCCTTTTACCTCCTAAACGACACTTCCAAGTGCAGGTGTGGCAAAACTTTGTTCTTACCATTCTTTTAAATTTAATGATGTAACATTTCCTCTCTCAGCATCCTCAGGACGGTAAGTGTTACATTTTTAACCTCGGTGTTTTTTGCGTAATTGTTGTAATATTGTCTGTTCAGTCTTTCTTATTGTGGAATGTAATTGCAGTCAGTATTTTCAGCTTATTTAGAATTTGGGTTAATCACCTTGCATGGAGTCAATGGGATTGGATCATCACCAAGCTTCTAAAAAGTACAAACAAAAAATAATAATACAGCTTATCTATATGCTGTATCTGTTCATTAGTTGGCTTAGCTTAGCACAAAGAATGGAAACGGGGGAATCAGCTATCTCTGACAAATTGTGAAGAAATCCCTGTGCTATTTCATGTTAATCACGTCTTAAAAAGGAAGGCTTTGCGTGTCTCGATTAGACGGGTGGGGCGGGTGACAAAGCACTGGTATATGACGACCTGGGATGAGAACGGGTTGGACGGGCAGCTGTTTCCAGAGCTTGAGCTATGAGAGTGACGTAATCTTCTTATCTAATTCTGTGCCATAATGTGAATTAGTGCATTTCCTAGAATGTCTGAAGCACAAAATCTTGCATCCTGCATTAGCACACCTGTTGACCATACGAAGAAAAGTATGACCATGACGTGCGACAGTAGCAAACCTCATGCAAACCTGTGCCCTTTCAGTCTATGAGCCACAGCTTGTGCAGTTTTTCACTTTTTCAAAAGCAGTTAACGTTGTATTTTTTTAATGAGGCCAGTCATAATTTTTCACCTCATTTTAAGACGAAACCTTCCCATAAACCAAAAACCACAAAGCTCTCCCTGATGGCTGCGTGGTGAGACGGATAAAAGACCAAGGCCAACCTCCATAAAGATCTTCTTGGCTATGGTTTAAACAAAGTCCCCCTCACACACACATTTATTCTCCAACTTTTGAGTCAATTGTATAATTTATTTGATTATATCTTTATATTGTTACAATAAATTTTTTTTTTACATTTTTTCTGGGCTTGTGCTGTGAAGATGATAACAGCTGGCACTATGCCGATGGAAAGTATGTGTGTCCCTGTGTGTGGGGGGGAGCTTGTTACACTGTCACCACGGCTACGCAAACAAATACAGACAACCGAAGAGGCACGCTTCAGCAGGTAATCATTGGTAGCAAGCTGACCTTTGACTCTGCCATGACTCAGATGACATATGGTCACGTCTACCTGCTGTTGTTGGAGTCACTGGGCTGTGTTACCCGGTTGTGATGTAAATGCAGAGACCTGCAGCACAAGCTGGATTTGTCTCATGTCGATTGGATGCTCATTAACAGACAGCAAAGGTTTCAAAACATGATTTTCAAGTGGAAAAAGAACAACTTATACTTTTAATAAGCTGAATTTATTTCCCACAGATATCGCTTGTGAGTCTGTCACCTGTGGGGGAATATTTCCCTTAATGAAATAAAATTACTTAGATAATCAGGAAATTCCCTTGGCAAGAGCGTGCCACAACAAACGGCACAGAAATGTTAGCAAATGACTTTTGCTTCTTTGCAGTTATTCATCTTGTGTTTGTGTGTGTGTTCAAGTGCTTGCTTATAATTCTTAATTTGGGGATGTTGGGCCTTGCAAGAGGATTTTCTTTAAAGAGTCATGAGTTTTCTGTTGTTTCAATTTGTCTTTGTTTCTTGACTTTTGTTTCTCACTGGTATTTCTGTGCGCTAGACAATACTGCCTTATTTCTTGATACTTACATCCCACCTCCTCCTACCACTCATGCTAAGCTGCCAATTAAAATACTTTTTTTTCCATTTCTCTCCTGGGTAAGAAACACATTTCTCTGCTTCCCCAATTCCCTCCTTGCTATAATTTTATCTGATCATCTCAGAATAAGGAGTGAAAATTCCCTCTGCTGTTCTTATCTCGGTTTGCTGGGAAATCTTGTTTATTACCGTCAGACTGCAATTGCTGTTTTTTTTGTTTTGTTTTTCTTTTACAACTTTATTTTTCCATGTCATCAAACCCCAACTGAGACAACAGTAATTTGTTTTGGCAGTCAACCTCCTCAGATAAGCTTTTGATGGATGGCCACGGGTGCAGGACTGTGTTGGCCAGTAGATTTCATCTGTTTCAAGAAGGTGCCTGCTTTTTAAATCCCCAGAATGCAATCCCATCGGACACTATCTGAATAATGCTAGTGTTATGTGGACATAAAACATGCACATGTCGCCCGTTGCTGGATTAATGAGACAATGATGGGGGGGGGTTCAGGAGACAGAAGCAACAGCTGAGAAAGCCCTTTCAGTTTCTAAGTTGGTCTGTCTGGTCTGTGTGTCTGTCCCCAGTTAAGCCTGGCTGCATCTGTTAATGTCCACACCCCAACAGCTTTCAGGGTGGTGT
The DNA here is from genome assembly GCF_020382885.2 of Scatophagus argus. NCBI lineage: Eukaryota > Metazoa > Chordata > Actinopteri > Scatophagidae > Scatophagus > Scatophagus argus. The sequence goes on from NC_058508.1 coordinate 17,748,233, forward strand.
AATATCTAAATCTGAGTGAAGTTATTTTGGCCAGTCCAGACAAGCTTTGTCAAGCTGTTTGGAGAATTCTTGTATGTGGAGTCAGCAAGATTGAGCTCATCAACTTGCTGCCTCTGTTTCATACTTTGAGATTTAATACCTTTTATCCTATGTGAATACAATGCTGCATTGTTAACTTTTATCACAGTATCACTTACTTAAGGCTCACTAATTATTCTGCTTGTGTTGAACATGTTTTTCCCCTTTTGCCTGAAGGAAATAAGCGCTTTACTGCAATCACTGCAGTAACACCGCAAACAATGTCTAGCAGACATCTGCACAACTATGCTTATGAATTCTGAGTCTGGGAGAAAGCAAGACAGGATGTGGCAAAACTTCTCTGCTGTTTCTACCTGAATGCAGCTTTCATCTTCTCTCTCTCTCTGCCGCATCTGTCTCTTCCTGTGCTGCTGTTTTGCAGCAACCCACACAGTGTGAGCTTCGAGAAAACAAATCAGTTGCTGCAACCAGAGGGGAAAAGTCTGTAAAAGAAGAGAAAAAAAGATAACTTCATATTTGTGGGCAAAAAAGATGTGCAGTTCACACTCAAGCTTTCCACTGCAATGTGTTGGTCTGCAGTTTTAAGACAAGCATTCCCACTGCTCTACTCTGTCTTTCCTCAGTGTTTCCCATCTGTTGCATTTATCCTGAACATCACGTCAGTTTTTCCCTGTTGGCTTTCTGGTAGGGAGAGATGAACCAAAACCGTCTGCTCAGACTTGATTAAAACCCATAAGTTTAGCCCCTTTGAAAATATTAGTACAGTGAAGGTGGGTGATTGTAGCACCCATGGTATCAAACATGCCTGTTGTTGTTGCCTGATTTGTGACAGAGATGCAGACAGAAGTGCACACCGTACGTCATCCTGGAGGGAGGCATCTGACAAGTGAGGTTCAACTGGGAAAGGAGAGGAGTTGAAAAAAAAAACATGTTTTTTTGCTCACTTGGGAAATCAGGATGCAGGGTTACTATTGTCTCTATTTTCTGACTTTTAGATAAAAAGTCAGGTGACTTTCTTCATGTGACTTTTGCTGTCTTTGTCATATGGCCTGTGCTTACAGTTTGATTAGGTTTAGGAAACTAAACTACTTGGTTAGGTTTTTTAGGGAAAAAAAGATTGTGGTTTAGGCCGAAATAAGTTAACTTGCGTTATATACTTGATATAACTTATGTTACATATAGACTTGGATTAATTTATGGATGCAAGGTAAAATACACCATATAGACAAAAGTATCCAGACACACCTCTTTATGGGGCTGTTTTTCAGGGGTTGGGCTGGGCCCTTTACTTCCAGTGAAGGGAAATCTTCTGCTTCAGCATACCAAGACATTTTGATCAATGCTGTGCTTCTTACTTTGTGGCAACAGTTTGTTGAAGGCCCTTTTCTATTCCAGCGTGGCTGTGCCCCAGTGCACAAAGCAAAGCAAAGACATGGTTGGATGAGTTTGGTGTGGAAGAACTTCTCAGAGTTTACCTTCCATTTAACACTGGACACAAACTGCGGTCTGATATGGGCTGATATGATTATCCAGCAGTTATAGAGTAACATTAGCATTCATTTGGAGTCATCTTTCTGTCCTCCTGGCAAGTGTAAGTCCAATATTCACTCTCATTTAGCTCTGTTACTGCTACCAAATCCTGGGGGAACTATCAGCCTCTTTAGCTTCTTAATGCTGCCCAGTAATCACCAGCTAGTCTCCAACTGTGTCATACAGTGAACTGTTTCACTGAAAGCTTTGACTAAAAACAACAGCATGAGAGGGATGAGAGTGGACCAAAAACAGCCAAAAAAATGAGCTGAAACTCACTAAAAAGCTCCCTGTGGGGAGATTTTGGTGATAATTCTTAGGCGCTTGTCTTCTTCATCCTCTTTTTCATTTTAGCTGCAGTTTAGTCAATTGAGCTGAAATTAATTCATTCATTAATTACAGATGTGCCTTCAATCCAACAAAATTTAAACCAAAGAACTGAAAAAATATTGTTACAGTATTCTCCTACATATGCAGGAAGAGCACGAGTTTTTAAACCACCTTTTTATTATAAATAGTCATTCACATTACTCAAACAAAAGCTTTGACTGTAAAGCTAACTTAACATTATAGAATAATGTGATAACTGACAGAAATCCAAGTTTAAGATTTTTAATTGAGGCCACAAACCGCTTCCCCTCTGAGGCTGTTTGCCACGTGTTGTCTTTAGATTACAAACAAGGCAACGACATCTTAAGCCTACTCTCATGTCTTATTTTTATCCCTACTCCAGTGTTTTTCTCTGCTGCCAAAAGGATTAGGAACTTATCTTTTAATACAGTTCGCGTCATCCTGAAGTCCTGAGGTGAATCACTTCTAGCGCCAAAGTTTGGGAGCCCACTGATCCTCCACGGTCAGGCCACAGACTAGATGTGTGTCCTTTTTGCTAACCGCAGAAGTTAATATGGTATAAACTGCAGCAGTGGTGAACAAGAAAGGCACATGTGTGGTGTGTTAAGCATTTAAATCAACCAGAGCTATTGGGCAGTTCAGTTTTATGAGGTGCAAGACCTTTGCAGCTCCATTCAGACTGCATTATACTGAGGTCACCGCAAACAGATTAGAGATCACAGTAGTGTGTGACCTTGACTCGCCACCATTACACCATTGCATGAATGATTTATGGAGTTAATGAAAGCATGACATCATGTATTAAATCGGCCTGCAGTTAGTCTCCCCTAACCCTTTAAGTGGTAACATACATGCTATCCACCTAAGCAAATTAGAGTTTGCAAGTGCAGGGACATTGAGCTTTTTGCCCAAAACATCAGTTGCATGTTCATTACAAATTGCACAACACACGACAGATAAGATTAATTCAAGCCCTATACAAAGAAAACAAGGAACACTTATCGACTGAGGTGAGATTACCAAGTAGCCATGCTGAGTCTGGACCCATTCATTATGTAGAATCCTCTCTCCGCATAAACAATGGTTTACAACTAAGAACCATAAACAGATCATTTACACAGCTTGCAATCACACTGGGTAAGGAGTCAGCATTTTGCAATTGTGCAGATGTAGTCCTTTAGGCTTTGTTAACAAGACACATTTCTTAAGAATGGTTGGCGGCTTTTTCGTTGTCACGAAATGTTTCTTTTATGGCAAATACTTTCAGTAGTCATCAGATGTTCTCATTTCAGGATGGAGAAAAACAAGTGAAACAAGGCGAAAGAAACATGAATGAGAACTGGCAGGTTTTACCTCTTCAAAACAATGACAGTCAGACACACACAGTCAGACATTTGCTCACATATTTCCTCAGTCATACCTACTCCATGTCACAAGCAAGGGAGTGGAAACGGGTCATTGTGGGCCTTCAAACAAAAAGGAAAAGTCTGGGATGTTATCAGAGTAGGACATCTTAATGTAACTGCACAGGCCTGCAAGCAGACTCATAAAGGAATGGCAGCTAGCCTTTAACAGCACTGTGTCACAAAGTCATGAGAAAAAAACACTTACATAATGAAATTTCCCCCCCAACCCCTTTTTTTTGCACACCCATGGGCAACTAAAACAAGAGGAGAGAAAGGACATCTTTGAGATTGAGGACAAAAGACTGCCTGTCTCTCTAACACATTTACCTAAGGGAGTTATAAGACAGTGTATAACATTTACCCTTATCCTGCATCGGTCACTTCTTTAACACCGAAAACTTTCCCCACCTCTGGCTCTTCAGCAGCTCTTACAAAGAGCTTTGCAAGGACGACAAGCCTGCTCTCTGAGTTAAAGATAAGAAATTACATCACGAACGTCTGGGAACCTCTTTGTCATAAATACAAACTCAAGTAAGGCTTGAAACATTATCACATACCCTTTTACAGTGGTTAAAGTCATCAAAATTCCTCATTTACATCTATCAGATCCATATCTTGGACATTTTTACTTGAATGGACCCAGACTTTGCTCCGTAGCCAAGGTCTTGTGAATAACAAAGGCCGTGTTTTCTGACCCAGTCATGACAAGGCCTGTTTGTTCGAGTGGCTCGGAAAGAGTTTGTGTTCCCCAGGTCACGGCTGAACTTCTCATATTTATGTTAGCTAAACTGCAGGCTGGCAGGCTACTTCGCTGGTATGTGTTTTCATTAGGTCTCTGGGGCCAGATAGAGCTCCCTCTCTAACGTGTCTCCTCTGAACTCTGACCCCCAGCTTTAATGGGAAGGCTGGCAGAGAAGGAGGGTCACAGTTTTGAGGTGGACTCACTTGGACTTAAGGTAACAATTTGAGGAGGCGTAACAGGTTATGTAACTTTGTCTCTGCACACTAATGACTTGATAGAGCCTGAGGAATGCCCTCTCTCAATAGATCTCTTTTACATCCGTTGCTGTTTGTGGCAACAAAATTAGCTTTGGTATGGTAAGATTGGACAATTCCTGCTCTGTGTGCTCTACAACAGCTATGTAGGGCATGTGACCAACCAGGGGCGATGTGCTCAGCCATGGGCTGTAAAACCAGTACAGAGGGACCTGTCATTCCTGTCATCTCTTCTTTTTCTTCATTCCTTCCCATCCCTTCACTTCAATTCCCTCAAGGCAGCGAAAAACACTTAGAAGCAAGAGGAATGCAGGCTAGCAGGAGTCCAGTCCCTTCTTCAAGCAGATAATGTAACCACTTTTGGCAAGTGTGCTGAAACATTATTTTAAGCATTGATAAATATTTGTAATAACTGATAAATCAAAGGTTCCAGCTTCTCAAATGTAAGATTGATCTTCACTGTTTACTATCACTGTAGACTTTAAAATCTACAAATCTAGGCAGTTGGTGAGACGAAACAGAAAATCTGAAGACACAGTCTCAATCAATCAGTCTCTTATTGACTGATCTAAAAAGTAATCTTGAAATGTCTTGCTTATTGTACCTAACCGCTACAGGGTACAGCAATGCTGCTGAGGAAGATAAATGTCTCACACTGTGGTCTCTTTTACAAGTAAACTGTGGCAGAAAACCACCACCTCAGCTCAGACAGTTTTGCTCTGTGTGTGTTTGTGTATTCCTGTTGTTGTGGGGACAAAAATCTGTTCACACAGTCACATTGTGAAGACCCGCCTTACTTAAGGGGACAAAATCCAAGTCCCCACAAGGTAAATCATGAAATATTAGGGTGAAGACTTGCTTTAAGTTTAGGCTGAGGTTTGGGTTAGGCTAAGGTCAGGGTTTGGATTAGGTAGGAAGGGTTCATTATCATGGTTAGGCAAGAGTTAAACCTCCAGGAAATGAATGTAAGCCTATGAATGTAAGTCAAAAAGTGATGGAAACATGACTCTGTGTGTGTGTGTGTGTGTGTGTGTGTGTGTGTGTGTGCGTGCACATTGCTCTGTTTGCCTGGGGTCAGTCCAGGCCTTGCTCTTCTTCCAACAGCTTCTCAATGTAACAGTTTTACCCCCAGGAAGCCCCTGGAGCTTTTGGTGACACATGAAGTCCACATCATTGTCTCATGACCCCACTGTGCAGGTCATAAATACACTTTTCATATCACTTTTCTTCACTGGCTTGTGTTTATGCATTGGCCACAGGTTGACTTGTACTTTCAGTTTTAAACCTGAATTATCCGTGCATGTTCATCACTGAACTTTCCTTTTCAGGCAACCTCTGGCTGTGGCATGCGCACTGATGAGCTGTCTTATGGGATGCTTTGAATTCCTCTTTAACAGCACTCAGGTTCAATAGGTAGACAAACAACTCTCCCACAGATAAGAAGAAAAAAAAATGCTCTGCAGAAAGCGCTCATACCCCAAGGGCAGCTTCACATTCATGAGAGCTGTGTGGGAAAAGTCTTACCTGTAGCACATCCAAGTCCAAAGTAAGCAGTAGGTAAACACATACCAGTGATAACTTAAAACATGCCTAAAACCTTTGTGTGCATGTGTTTTTATTTTAATAGGAACATGCTCTGTTTTATTCTTGTCTTCATGTTTCTGTTGGAAGTAAACTTTGGGGTGGATACATCAGGTACAGAAAATCTTGCTTTTAGATGTTGCATTACAGAAAGCGTATTAAATCCATGATTAAAAAAACAGTCATATATTCTGTCATTGTGCTACTTATGTATGGAATGTCTGTAAATGAATTATTTCCCTTTTTTGATTTCCTCTGAAATGCTCTCAGGAACCCCCAGGGGTCCCCAGACCACACGTTGAGAACCACTGACCCAACAAGCACTTTTTTAATTGTCTGCCTACCTCAGCTGTTGCAATCAGCTGTTGTAAATCGCAAGGAGACAAAGTGCACGAATGTTAGAACACCTTCATGTTAACATGTTATTATTTTCCGTGTGCGTCTGAGGGATTGTTCATTAGTAATCAGTATCATAACTACATAGGAGCTATCACACTGAACCATCATTAAGCACCATTGTGCTCCCGTTGACCTGAGCGCACCACCTTGCCAGCTGGCTTGCGCTTTCGGTCCGTCCTCTTCAACATGTTCATTGGCTTACATCGCTGAGCGTCAGCGCGGGGGGGGGCGGTCCTGACGAGGAGTTTATTGTCAGGAATGTGTAGTAGCAGTCAAACCAATTTACCGCATCGAGTGTGTCGCACGCTCCCGCAGGGCACCATCCTAGTTCGGAAAGCGTTTACTGGATTATCTCCCGGTAGTTTGACATAACAGCACTAATCGACCTGTTTTTATGATGCGAGTTTTTACTTGAACGGACCAGAAAATCGGCTCTGTTTTATATTTTGGCGGAAGAAGATTGTTTTACTTCGAGCACGACATCAATGCCAGATTCAGCAACGATGAGCAAAAACGGAATGGTGACAACAGTCCACACGAGGATAAGAACTGAGCCGTTCACATCCAATTACGAGTTGGTCGGCAGAGAGCTGGGCAGGTGAGTCTGTTGCATGAATGAAGTCCAGAAAACTTTGGTGGAAAGTTTGCGCTGACTTTTTTCGTGTGCTGGTGGCATGGAATTTGCAGCAGTGTTTTGATAATCTTGCGTAAATCTGGTAATCACATAGATTTGCATGTGTCTTTGCATGTGTTAATTGAACATTTCCTATCTTGCATTCCTTCCCTGGGCAAAGGTGGAGATGGAGACGCGCTTTGCCACGTTCAGTGACTGTGCGCTTTTGCGCGTCTTGGGTGAACGTTTTTGAAAAGCTTCAACACTTTCTGACCTTTTTTAGTTTTAAAGAAACGAGGGGGGTAGTAAACGTTTTGTGCCAGTATGTTTTATGAAAGAGGAAGGATTTAAGTTTGCACTTGTTCTTATACGTCTGCCATCTAGAGGTCAGAGCTTCATATTTTTATGAAGTGTGTGCATTTGCGTTGATGCTCACTTGTGCGGTCTAGCAGAGCCTAGTGTGTGTCGTGGTGAAAATGTAAACTTCCTTAAAAGCCAAGAGGCAGTTTATGATCATGTTTTTTTTAACGTGTCACAGTGCGTGTGAGATAAAGTGACAAAACATACAAGGCTAATGACACAAAATTACTCACTGTAGTTTATAGACCTCCTGCCCCATCTCTTTTCCCAGGAGATGCAGTGTGAAATATGGCATTTACCGTCAATCACTTTTCTTTCTTTCTTCAGCCAGATGCATTTTTGTGCGTCACACTCACTGATGTGTAGATCCCACATACAGTAAACCTGTGCCGATGGTATTTGAACAGGAATCCCCTAATGTACCAGACAATACTTGAGTTTCCTCAAAAAGGGCTTTGAATGACCACAGTGAGCTGCAGTTAACGTCTTGGGTCCAACTTGACAGCTGTTTTATTGCTGTTTATGTCAACTCTGCATCTGTCACTACAACTCCAGTTTTCACTGTAAGCTTGCTCCTCTGCAGAGTGTGGTGGGACAGGCTAAATAAAGAGTCCATTGGCAGCGGACAGTTTTCCTTGTCAGGCACCCTGAGACATCCTGGGACAGCAGCCAGGTCCTACAGTATGGGTGGTTGGCTTGAGGCTACCTATGGAGCGCAGGACACAGTAGCCTCTAATCAGCCCCCTTCTTCCTCTCACCTTCATACCTCAACCCTGCACCCTCCATCCCTCCTCCTCCTATGAGTCCAACCCAACAACATCCTGAGATCAGGCCCCATAATCGCATTAAGTGCAGGAATGTACGTAGTGCTGCATGCCAGCAGATCAGTCTGTACATTTGCAGGGATGATGACCATACTAGAACTTGTAGGTGCCTGAGTTGATTTTGTCCACCAACTCTCTTGAAGTTGAAGGGAGCAATGAGCCTCATTAGCTTTATTTTCAAAACCATCTCATCATCAAACTTTGCCTTGGGAGATCTGTGGTCCCCTGCAGATCTGTGCACAAACATATATTGTGGCCAACTCAAAAACAGGAAAAGGAAGTCATGTTGTGTGTCACTCTGTCTGTTGAAGAGGCAAATGAGATCAGTTAGGGTTGTCATTTCTCAGTGCACTTCAGACATGAGTCAGTGCCCTGTGGAGCAAGACAAACTGCAGACTCCACAGGAAACCAACTTCTCAATCAAACCAACACCATCTCCAGTGATGAGGAAGAATTGGTTTTATGTGTCACAGTAAAGTTCATGATTGATGATGGACTACTTCCAGGCAGTTTAAACAGACTAGTTTTTAGTGAGGATAACCCTGAAAATGACATTTGATCTGCATAATTGTGTATGAGGAATCAGGAAAAGGGTTTGAGAAAGCCCTCATTAGTGTGAGTCAGAGTTTGGTTGAGTGTTTCTATTGTGACAGAGCTGTGTGTTTTCATACAAAAAAGGAATGTGTAAAATATTACATGCTCCATAAGCCAGGAGGTTTTGTGCATCTGCCTAGTAACGTGGCAGAGTGCGAATGTAGCCGGCTGGAAGATGGCCATGTTTAGTAACCTCTGACCTGTTGTCAGTCTTTGAAAAGACCTCCTGTTGCTCCTTTCTGTGACCACCAGTCTTTCCTTTTCTCTCAATATGTAGTTCCCAGCCCACAGTGCGCTGATGTGAACTTGGCTAATTAAGGATGAAAAGGCTTTGAGGGGTTTGCCTTTTCTCTTTGAACAATAAGTCGTCAGCATTCGGCAATACTGGGAAACAGCAAAAGAGAAAAAAATCCTTCTCACAGTTGCTGAGGTGGTAGCCAAAACAGAACTGAGCTTTTGCCAGAACTGTTGCTGTTTCTGGTTCACAGCACAGTGGGCTTGGAGTAACACTGTGTGGGAAAATGACTCTTCTGACTGGACCTTTCTGATTTGGCCACTTCATTTCTGATTCTGCCCAGCTCACAGTCATCTTTTCACATCCTGTGGTCACTTTTCCTAATCCTTCTGCTACATATGCGTGCTGTGTAGCCCTTTAAAACATTGAGAATTTGGTTGGTCATGGATGTTGAGGGTTACAGTGTCTATTTTAACGTGCTGCTTAGGCTCCAACCTGACTGTAACAGCAATGACCCCCTGCCTGGACTCCTCAGCCGCTGTCAGGTGGGTGGTCCTGGTCTTGGGATGCCTTGTTAGGCGGCTGGTCAGCTTTTGTATGATTGTCAAAAGAGAAGCAGTCTCTGGTCGAGGGTCTGGGCAGAGGTGTCAACACAATCCCATTTGTCCCTGCTGCTGTCAGCTGTGAAGAAAGGGAAGCGAACAAGGCCTCATTATCTGCCTGGGAGGGACGGCTGGTGATTATGGTCGCCTTGACACAATTCTGCACACATCGGACGTCCTGCCCAGACCCACGGCTGACCTATAACACCTCCTATGAATCCATCAGCGTACCTGCAGAAAATCGAATGGAGGTGATGACGACCAGTGACACTCAGCAACCAAGCTGTTGCATCTCTTTGTTCTTGTTTGACCAATAAAGTGGTCTTATCATAACCAGGCCCCAGTCCATCATTCTGCAGTTCCTTCCAAAACTGTCATCTTTTTCTGCCTTCTATCAGACTCTCCTGAAGGCTAAAGGAAGGGGAGGAGAAATGGGGATTCTCCTCTGAATGTCTAGTGACGCCTCCTTAACTGACAATATCAGTGGTCAATAGCAGTAGGCCATGTTTTCAAATGATGCCACTTATCCTCCTTATCTCTGAACTGTTTTATAACCTCGCCCACAGTGTTGCACTGCTGGCTGAATGGCGGGTTTTTCCAAACGTCTCGCACTGTAATCTAGATTTCACCTCACAGCAGTTTAACTGTCATGTCATGTCCAGTAATTTTAGCCTTTCATTTGCTGCAGTTTAAATGACCTAAATTTAATTCAGTGGTCCAGCTTGCTACTTGGATATAGAACAGAACCATCTCTGACCAAATATATTTGAAAAGCCAGTAATGTGGTTGTGATTATTTTGTCTCCTCACTAATCACTCTCTCTCTCTCTCTCTCCCCTTTTTGTTTCCCAGAGGAAAGTTTGCGGTGGTGAAAAAGTGCATTGAGAAGGCAACAGGGAAGCAGTATGCTGCCAAGTTCCTGCGAAAGCGGCGGAAGGGCGCGGACTGCCGCATGGACATCTTAAATGAGATCGGCGTGCTGGAGTTGGCCAAGACAAACTCCTATGTGGTGGCACTGCATGAGGTCTACGAAACCAACACCGAAATCATCCTGGTTCTGGAGTGGTAAGACAATACTGTATATATTGCAAAAACAACACAAAGGTCTCCAAAAGTTCACTCAAGAACAAAGAGATTCAAATGCACATTTGGACAGCCTTGTCTGTGCACATACCCTTACATTGCCACTTTTATAAGAGGAAAGTGATGGTGGTAATCTAAATGGCCTTTTCAACTTCCCTCACTTGACAGAGTTTTAGCCCAGCCAGGAAAACTGGGATAAAACGATTAGGCTCTCAATCATTAGGGAAATGAATATCCTTTAATCATCACTCACTAAAAACTTTCCGTGACTGGAGGTTTTTCTCAAGCAGAATGTCTGAGGGATTTGAGGACACCGAACTGGCTTCTGGAGAACTCCCTAACATATTTATTCTTTTCTACTGAATAAGTTGGGGGAATCTCACATCAAATCTTACGTATGCATCAAACACCATTCTGTGCCTTGCATGACGGGAATGTCACTGGTTTGGTGTTTTTCATGTGAATTGTCAGCTTTCATATCTGTTTGATCTGGTGGTTGCTGATAGTACAGTGGCATGTCGCTCAGCTAAAAAAAACACATACGCACGTGTGAAATGTTTAGCCTTGCACTGTTGTTACATGAGCTCTGCCTTAAATGGAAATTCTCTTTCTCGTTGCGGTTAGTTTCTCGTCTCATCTCTGCCTCAACACCTCGGTTTCTTGTTGTGCTGAACAGCTGTCAGGAACTGTCAATTTAAATACCAATGCGGCAGAGCTGCACTGTTCTCTCTGTGAGAAAATAACAGTGTTGTGCTTGAAATGAGTCGGTCCAACCCTACTCCGAGAACTTTTCACTTAGGATTCTAGTAGAACAGTGTGTTGCCTGTCAACTTGCAGGTGAACTGGCCAGAAGCTGATTGGTTCAGTGATCCGGCAAAGTCATTCCATCTGTCTGGCTCTGGTCTGTTGTGGTTGGGTGTTAAATGACATGATGCACATCCAAGCATTCTAATAACAGCTTCTAATTAGGAGTTGGAAAGGACACGTATCATCTTAATTATCGTGCTCGCCTCATTAAAGGGAGATAACTTTAGGCAATTACGCTTTCCCCTGACCCCGTTCCTGAACTGCTCGCTGTTCAGGCAGGAAGCCCTCTCCTGCCCAGTCCTCAGTAGTCATCCCCATCCCAGACATGGAATGCATCCGCAGAACAAAGACCTCTCTGTGGGGGGGCTGTGTTTGACCTCTGACTGAAGTGTGAAAGGGGAAGTAGCACCACAGTTCACCCCTCTATGCCTGCAGAGAAAACATAGCAGGAGGTCAGTCTGCATCGGTCCACAGTTCCTCTTCGGCTGCCAAATGGAGCTGCACCAGCAAGCCTTTGAGCATAAACTCAAGCAATCTGCACGTGCGCAATATTTAAGCCCTTAAAGAGTTTGGTTTTGAAATGTCAACTCAGTTATGGGTGTTTTATCCTAAAGGCTGCAGGAGCACTCACAATGAGGCCCTTCGCCACTGCAAAGCTGCAGCTTCAAACTGTCTGACCTCAGCGTGAGTTTCAAGAATCGCAAAACCATTTTTCCATTTCCTGTGGGTTTAAATGTAAGCAGCAAGCGAGGCTCCCAAAAGTAGCACACTCCCACGTTGGTATACAGCGTTGTACACACACATGCACGCACACACACTTCTCATAGCCACAACCACATCCTTGGTAATGTCAAAAAAATGAAACCAAGAAGTTGAATTCTAATCATCCTAGAAATTGTAGCTCCAGCCTACGTCAGCACCACCGAAACCTCCACTATAATGACTAGTTTAAGAGAGGTCAGTTGATGAAAAATGAATGAGCATCACCTCTGAGCTCTGAAACCTTTTTTTTTTTCTTTTCTTTTTAGCACAGTAGCTGTCACAGTCATGGTGCTCAATCCTCAGGGCATAGCCTTTCATTTCTTTGCTAATAAAAATATGTGCTTTAATTGAAGTGTACTGGAGTGCAAGTGCTGTCCAGACAGCCCACAGACGGGTTACTTGTGTAATGACACTCTGCTGATAAAGTGATGTCAATGAACACCCAGCTTGGTGACCAGCCAAGAAGAGCTTTGACCTAATAGCTTCTCCTGCCGAAATTAAAAGTGGTTAACTTTAAAATCGAGAAATATTTTTGCAAGGGTTGTTCATCTCCTCCTTGTCTACGCTTGTGGTGGCTGCAGTGGGTTTTTTCTTGTGGCTCTGTGTAGAGGAGTATGTCTCCTACACAATCTGAAGCAGCGTGTACATTAACTCTTTTGGAAGGAGGGAGAGCACAGAGACAATATTTAGACTTCAGGAAGATATCAGATCATTCCTAAGTGCTTAGCAGTCAGTTGAATTTAAACAAGATGGTCTTTATCAAGATTTTAAATCTTCTCAAGCCTTCTGCTGACAGCTTAATGAAGCTATTTAAAGACTTGGTTATGTCAACCCTTTAATTGTTCAGACAGGTACAGTAATAGGTCAAATCCATGTGACAGATTCATATTGATTTTTTTTACATAGCACCAACTTAATAAGAGAGGCATGAGAGTACTTGTAGTTTTTAAGCCATTAAAGTATTTGTCAAAACTGCACTCACATGTTTTTAATTCCCTCCCCCAAATAAACTCGCTAACACCAGACTTGCTTGCATCCAATTTAAATGTGTAGATCAATGTAAACAGACTGAGAGTCAAGTTTCATTGTATCTCCCCTCTGCTCAATAAACTCTTTTGGGGTTGTTAAGTATTATTCAGCATATTTGAAACAAGCAAGGTGGGTGGCAGGTCAAGCGCTGCGCTGGGAGGAAAAAAGAAAAAAAAAGAGAATGGACCAATGACGGATATCCTCAAAATCCCCCCAAAACACGGGCACTATTTTCACAGCTGAGTATAGTAAAGAGTGCAGGGTTAGGAGGCTAACTTCGGATTGGGTGGTGCTGGTTATGTAACAGTCGTGCCCAAGGCCTGGTCCCAACATTTTCCTCTCTGAAGATAAAAAACATGTGGGCCTTCTAAATCCCCCACACATGGCTCTAATTTTTTTGGGTGAACTGTCAGCTTCAGGCATTGATCTTACTGATGGAACATCCAACGTAAATCCACCATGTCTCCACTTTGCTTAACTTTGTTACACAATCGCGGCAAGACTGGGCAGGAATTGGAAAAATGTGAGAAGTCAACAAAGTGACTTGTCTAATTACTAAATTACAAGGAAAGATGATCCTTTACGCATCAGTTATTTTGAGCAAACTAGCGAAAGCCTATGCAGGCGGAGACTCATACAGTGTCTAGTTACCAAGTTTAGACTACACTGGCTGTTTTTTTCTTTCTTTCTTTCTTTCTTTTTTGAGTTCTGAGGAAAATGTTAAGGCTTTGATTAGTTAGCCAGTGTTTGCTTCTGTTTGCCCTGTTTTGATTTAGTAAGTCAACCTGCAGTATATCAGGTTGTAAATGGCCTTGTCTTAACCTACTTTAAGCTGATATGACATTCTTCTGATATAAAATCCATTCTTATCTTCTGTAATATTCCTGGGAAGGGGTAAGAACACGAGGGGGTGGAGTACCTGAAATTATATTGATTCATGTTGGACTCTCATGCACATGTAGATGTGGATGGACTTTGTGCCTCTGTCCTAATGAGGAGATGGGGAGTTACGTAATTTTACAGAAAGTGGAAATGACTTTGGGTTTGTTCACTAAAACTGAGGGATGGGATGGGTTGGAATTTGCTATTGTCAACTGAGAGGAAGGGCGTATTTGTACAGTTTAAGGCACAATTTATTATGATAAGTGAAAATGAATAATAAAAACCGAAAGTCAGCCAAACTAAAGTCCACAGGGTGGCCATCCATATACAGTTCATTTCTTCTCATCTTATCCTTGTTTTGTTTTCTCAGTTTTCCTTCCTGTGCTTTCCTTCCAGCGCCGCCGGTGGCGAAATCTTCGATCAATGTGTTGCCGATAACGACGACGCCTTCACAGAGAAAGATGTGATTCGGCTGGCCAGGCAGATCCTGACTGGAGTGGCTTTCTTGCATCGGAACAATGTAGTGCACCTGGACCTGAAAGTAAGTACACTGAAAGATTGTTTGACAATATAGGACAGTCTATTCCCTTCAGTGGCAGGCTCAGGGAGATATAATTTCCATTATGCAACCACAACTCGTTCAGTTTGTCGTGACCCTGTTCCCACAAGGAGTCCGTAAACAAAGGAACACGACTGAGCTATCATGTTTTCTTAAGGTAATAAGGTAGTCGTGATTATATTGTGACTGTATGTTGACTGACGCTTTTAAAATACTTTGGCGTTTTTCAAAAGGTGAATCTTGTTCACTCTGCAGTTGCTCTTCAGGTTTGATAGCTGGCCTTGTCCTGTCTTGTGTTTATCTTAGAGGTTCAATCCAACTCTGGTATTAGGCCAGTCTGAGCAAGGATTAAGCAAAGTTTTATGTACGTTGCAGTATTTGTGCTTGGCAGCGTTGCACTACCTGTTCACAGTCTCATCTGATACGCTTAGAGGATGATCCCAGGCTAGCAACTAAATGCTGACTGACGAAACAGACCACAAATCCTCTTGGAACCATTTACCTCAAATGCACTGACTCATTCACACTGACATGTAATTAATGACTTCGGACGTCAGACCTCAGGCGTCTTGAACAATCATTGGTCATTATGTAACATATCTCTGTCTGTATGTCTGTGTGTGTACTCTCCAGCCACAGAACATCTTGTTGACCAGTGCCAGGCCTCTGGGAGACATACGTATCGTGGACTTTGGCTTGTCCAGACGCATGGACAACATCACAGAAGTCAGAGAGATCCTGGGCACCCCAGAGTATGTGGGTGAGTCCTGCTTTCAGCCCCCTACACAGAATCACCTGTCTTTTCAGCTTGAGTGCCACTTATCATGACTAATTGGGGTCATGTGTTTCTCCTGCAGCACCAGAGATCCTGAACTTTGAACCCATTAGCACTGCGACAGACATGTGGTAAGTGTACTAGTGTATAAACTATTTTCAGTGATTTTAATGGGTCCTACACAGAACTCATTTAGTCTGTGCTTTGCTTCTGGGAATAAAACATTTTTCAAGAGGGTGACATCACCTCCCCTATGTGTGAAAGGCAGTCTAAACCTTTGACCACAAGATCATCTTTGCTTCATACTTGCAGTTAATTAAGGGATAACTGCAGCACAGTGGAAGCCAGATCTGTTGTGCAAAAATAAATTCTGTAACCACAGATGATAGATTGCCTCATAACCTTCTGCCCCTTCTTCCTGTCTCTCTAACAGGAGTATCGGGGTCCTGACCTACGTCATGCTGACAGGCGAGTCTCCCTTCCTGGGTGATGACAAGCAGGAGACATTCCTCAACATCTCCCAGGTCAACATAGACTACTCGCAGGACACGTTTGAGGGGATCTCGTCCCTGGCTGTTGACTTCATCAAGTCCTTGTTGGTTAAAAACCCCAGGTGAGGGTGCTTACTATGAAGATGTGCTCAAATGTTCTGATTATGATTAAAACAAAAAAAAAAATTCCATCAGCATCACTTTGAGCTGATTTGCACACAAAAAGGAAGTGAGTCAGGTTTGCAATTGCACGGAAGTACATCCTCATACGTGTAAATGAGTGAATGTGGTAACAAGATTTGCGTCACTTAAGCAAGAAATCATTTCCTTCTTTGATAGTGGTGGTTGTATTCTTACTTCACATTGATATATCAGAGTGTCACTATGTTAAAAAGAAAAGAGCAGCCGAACTAAGCAGATTTTAAATAGAAGCTATAAAAAACATATTTGTGATGAACGTAAGTCCAACACTGAGTCACCACAGTTTTTAGAAATGAGAAGTAGGCCAGTAGTAGCTTTTGGCTCATATCCAGAAATATAATGTTCATTCGATATTGTTTAATTGCAGCATATTATTGGTAGCAATGGAAAAGGTGGAAAAATTCCTCAGTGTTTGAGTAATCCATGAGAGATGGAAGGGAAACAATTTGGGGCATTTTATTTATTTTTTGTTTTGTTTTGTTTTGCGGTTTCCAGACCAAATCATGAAAAGGAATATGGCCAATGCCTGCGAGAGAATTGATACGAGAGTGACTTAGAAGATCCGGGCAACCCATTGGTTATGTAAACTCCTCGGGAATTTCCACTCATCCGCAGTGTTATTGTGTTTGTGTGTACAGGGAAAGAGCCACAGCAGAAGAAGGTCTCAACCACCCCTGGCTGAACCCACTCCCCCATCCGCACTCCCACCCGCACCTCCATGCAAGGTCAGCCTCTTCTTTGGACGAGCCGGAGATGAGCCAGTCGGAGTCAGAGCCCGAGAGCCCTGCTCCCTCCCCTGAGCTGGACTTGATCGGGACGTACCTCATGTGCCCGGGCCAGGGTGAGCTGAAGACGGGCCGTGACGCCTTCTCCTTCAGCGAGCCCCCCTTTCCCACTCGACCTGAGATACAGCAGGAGCTGATCTGCTGAGAGACGTTTCACAGGTGGAGAGAGAGACTGAGCAAATTCAAACTCCGCAGAGCAGACGCTGAAAGCCAGTGAGCCTGCAGCTTCTTGGTCTTGATCTGACTCAGGGCCATGTTATACGGATGCGGTATGCCTTCTGCTGGCTGCTTCAACTGCTGTGATGTCTGTGAGCTGGGCTGTGTGTAGCTTGATACCTCTGTGTGTGAGTTTGAATAATACACACCACCCCGTGCTGATTTATGATTGCATGGAAAGAATGTGAGAGGAATGAAAATGCAGGAGAAAGGAGTGGGAGACGACACACACGAGGACTTTAAAGTGACAGAACTGAACTGGGCTCAGCTTAACACTGGGGCCAGTTCACCCCCTGCACACACACTGGTTTCTATTTTTTAGCCTTTTGAACTGGTTTTCAGAAGGGAGGCGGCCTCCCGCTTCCTTGGGATGTGACTTCACTCACTGTGTGCTCTCATAAAAAGAATTTATGCTTTAGCTGACCCAGACATACCTTCTGTAATGAGTTTTGTTGAAGGAAGCAAAGGGTTTTGACAGATGGTTCCTCTTAAAAAAGAATTAAAGCACAGGACAACACCTACGCTGGTGCCAGAGGTTATCTTATCCACTCGTTGGTGTGTTTATTTATTTGTGTTTATTATACCACTTCACCCCCTTAACTATACCAAGCCACATCAATGCCTGAGTTTAAGATGGAAAAAGCAGCTTTTTTTTTTAAGGACAATCGTAAGCACTTTTTAGTTTGTTATTGGTTTTCCATGTAATAGTAAGAAACCAAAGGCTCATCAGGCACAGTGAGCTGTCACATTGTGTACTGTACATTTTAACCATTTCCCACCATCCACTGTTTTGTTCAAATTATCACAAAGTGTCCTTTTTTGAACCTCACTTCTGTGTTAATATAACAGTTTTTATTTGTTCATTTTTTTTGTTTGTTTGTTTTGTTGGCTATTGCACAAGTTGCACAAGTTTTTTTATGTACTTAAGTGTGAGGTTGCCACTAGATTTTTTATGCTCTTCAAATATTGTGAAAACAACAGACGGACTGGTATGCATTGAAAGAAACAATTGAGTTTTGTTATCAGAATTATAACAGATCAATAAAGACACGGTCAACTGAAGGGCACAGATTTGTAGAAATTTGTTTGCCTTCAGAAGCTCGGGAGCAGAGAAACTGGGAAGAATTTATAAAAAAATGAGATATGAGAAACCGAAATGTATATTGTGAGTTAGTATTAAGATTAATCTGAAAAGATAATTGATGTGTTTTGTTTTTTGTTTTTTTTACCTGTGTATGAATGTTAACATCATTATATAATGTCATATTTTGTACGTTAACTTTTACTTATTCCTGTTTTTTTTCTGCTCATGAATTTCAGGTTTGCACTTGTCCTTGTGGACGTTTATGTTAAAAAGAATAAATGTTGATGGCATGCATTGCAAAATGTAACGAAGAAAAATACATGTGCATTTTGTATCAAACTTCTTGGCTTGTGTGTGATTGTTTTTGCACCAGTTAATCAGTTAACTCGGCTCATCACTTTTCATCAGTGTCCCTAAAGTGGCTTAATTTAATTTGACCAAATCCAAGTTAGTTTTTCATACACATAATCTCTGCCGTTTTTTTATTTTTTTCAGCTTCGGTCAACCACTTAGGTCCATCTTCAGTCAAAAGCAACTTCAATTTATACATTTTTATTTTGACAAATTTTATATTTCTAGTCTCTGTGGACCTCTGCTCCTGCAGAGCTCAGGTGCTGTATGTAATTTAGCTGCACTCACTTGTGACAAAAGTCTGTAACCTCTACGATTTTCGAGAGAGACTCTTAAAAGTGTCTCGGTGTCGACTGGCAACCCTTCATCAGATGTTGTACATGTCTATGACTGGCTAGCAATTTGACCAAAGAACAAAATTCCATGCTCAGATTGTTTAACTAGACTATTTGTACAGACTTTGCTTAGAAAAACTCTAAAAGCAACACAAGATGACTAAGATGAGGACTATTTTAGTATTATTTTTCTTTTCTTTTACTTTTATTTATCTTTCCACAGTATTCTATTCTTATCTTCTTTAAACCACAATATGTTCTTTTTATCTCATAATGCTGATTATAAAGACCAATACCCTTCGTTGTTTCTGTTTGCCCAGTGCTGATAGTTCACCTAACTGTGTAGTCAGGAGGAAAGCAAACAGATCACCCATGTTTGGACCCAATCACATGTGAAGCATCTGCTTTTCCTCACAACGTGTCTATTCAGAGAGACACAGTATCAGAATGAACATGAAAGTCCTCTCTCGGTCCAGTTTTCCATAAATATCCAGCAGCCTCTGTGAACAGGAAATGCCAGCGTTGTGTGAAGAGGAACACAGAGTAATGCTTTCCACTGTAGTAAAGTTCCTCTCTCTTTGTGTCTTTTTCTCTCTTTTGCTTGTTTGCTTGTGTCAAGTTAAACAACAACATCCCTGCCTGCCAATATCCTGAATGCTTGCTTTAATGTGCTCTTCCTATTGTGTTCGGCACTGAGCCAGTTCAGCCGTGGCCAATAAGGAGAAAGCAGGGCTTCCCGCAGAGTCCTGCTCTGATGGCCCTTGGCTGGACAGACCACTTCCCCTATAGAAAATCCTGCTGCTGCATGGAGCTGAGGAATTCCAGAAATGTTCATAACCAGCCTCTGTTCTTTTTTCAAACCTTGTCCTTTATGCCTCTCTTTCCTCCCAGCCTCCTGATGCGATTTGATTTCTCAGTGGGGGATGACATTGTTTTCATAGTGCATACAATTCATACTCACCCCCACACACATACACACACATAAACATACGCATAAACATACACAGTTATTGATGTGGTTGATGAAGTGGCTGTTTCTCAGAAGGACTCCCTGGATCCATTGATGTGACTTTGATATTTAAGGTAACCATTAGAGGATGATTTAAGACAGATGTAGACTGGTGAGTCTGGCATTCAAGCAAAAGAGCACTTGGCTCCTGCAGATCCAAACATATACAGAGTGAACAAACAGCTTACTGTGACATCCAGATAACCTGCTCTCAGCAATCTCTCAGGGCTGAAACTGAGGTCCTGCTTAATGGTTTTTGAAAGTTATCAGATAACATTAGTGTAACAAATACTGATTTTCCTTGAACTGTACCACACTTGGTGTCTGACATGTGCTGTGCTGACATGTGCTTTGCTGAAGGCACTACACAGGCATTTCATCACATGCTAACCAGCCACACATCCTATAGACAAGTCTGTCTGTGCCTCCGCCCATGACACATTGATCCTTTGAAGTTCATGAAAATCCAGAGCTGGGATTTCAAAATATAAACGTCTTCGGAAGCTGAAGAGGCTACAGTCTATACAGCATGTGTCAAAATGATCATGGTCCCCAGAGGTCCCCACATCACACCTGAATTCAGTAATAAAGATGTATGTCCTAATACTTTTGTCCATAGTGTACCTGAACTTCTGTCATTGAATTTTAATCTGTTCCACAGAGGCCACTACACACACTGTATGTGTATGATTAGATGTCCTCCTCCTGGAGTGTCCTCGTTTCTAGCCGATCCTAATGTTCTGGGGCCTGTTTCCATCACCAGTTAGACATAAATGAATTGCTCCCAGCCTTTGATAGTGGTCCTCTCTCTCCATTCGCCTGACCCGCTGATCTGGTTGCCTCTTCATGTCTTCTCTCGCTGTGATGTTTTTCGCTCTGCCTGTCTCTCTCAATCTCACTATCTCTAGATCTCTTTCAGTGCACCAGTTTTCTCAGAAGCTGTTCCCCTTACACCTTATATAATGGGGAAATTCCTTTACGCTTATGTTCCTGATTATATTGCTGTTGTGGAGAGTGTGCACTGATGTCAGAGAGTGCGTGTGTAAGACTGCAACAACCTACGCCTCAAACGTTCTTCATCATCCATTTTTAACCTTTCTGTCTTTTATAAATTTAACCAAAAAAGCATTTTAATCCTTTAGGAATTTGCTCAGTTGACATCCTCAACACTTTCTGAAAGCCCACAATAAATTCAAGAATGAGTGCTCCTTGATGCTGATGGATATCAGTGGCTGCTGAAGTGGACCTCAAGAGGATGAAAACAAGAAAATAAATCCTCACAATTACCTGGGATTCTGTCTCTTAGTCCCAAAACGCTGTGGTATTTCATAGAGATAAGACCAACCACCGCAAATCAAAACCTGACGGAAACTCTGCATGTTTGCCTACCAGGTGCTTACCAGGTGGTGACCAGGACAAACAATGGAAAACATTGCTTTTAGGTGTCCCAGCGATACTTGCAAAAGAAAAACAACCGAGAGGATTTCCAGGAGAGGCAAAACATTTGTAACCACTGGTAATGTCTTTCTCATGGTGGTGCATTCATAGAAGCAAGGGAGGCAAATGCCTTTGGTTAAGCAGAGCCATTTATTCTGTCTCCTAAAACGGTTAAAGGACAACAGAAACATTCTCAACAAAGAGCAGCATGACCAGATGCTGCCTCCTTTTTTCCTATGTGTCTGGAGACTATATTCTCCCTCAACGTGGGGGCACTTCTGGCACACATTGTACCCCAAAAGAAGCCACACAACAGACACACTCAGCTCAGGGAGAACTTTTCAACTCAAAAGCAGTGTAAGAAGCCCAACCAAAATAAGGGATCACGCTAAGTTAATCCTTAAAAAGGTTCAATTTCAATGTGCGCAAGCTCATGGAAAGAAAGAAAAACACTGTCCATTCTGTTGTTTGGGTTTGCCAGACTCGGTGCACACGATTGCCCCCTCACATGTATTTAAGCTGTAGTTTATACACACACACACCAGAGTATGCGCAGTGAACTCTGTCCACTGACTTGCTACAAGCTCGGGAGGGAGTCCAGGTTTTCAGACTGACAGCGAACAGATTCTGGTGGTCTGGATCTTCTCAAAGTCTTGATTTCCGACCCACAGTTCTTTCTTTGTTTACTACAGAACTGGATTAAGGAGTTATTTGGAGCACACATACACACACACACACACACACACACACACACACACACACACACACACACATACATACATACATACATACAGATATATTCAGGATTCAGACACCGGCTTTACAACATTGATAGTCTTGCCTTTCTCCTTTCATCCATTACTTCTCTCTTACTGCTTTCTACATCCATATTTGTTTCTAGAATAATACAATAACATCAAACATGAGCGGCTCTCTCAGTTCGCCATGCAAACATGACAACATTTAGCAGGTGCACGTTAACTATCTCAGTGTAAACAAGTGTAAACATCTGTTAATTATTATTAATGCATGAGAAAGGGAATCACATATTGTCCAATCTTCTGACTGTGACGAAACTATCATTTGTACTTGAGTATTTCTCTTATTGGAGCTTTTATAATAAATGTTCCTCTGGCAGCGGCTGCTGGCTTTTAAACTTAATTTGTGCTAGCAGTGTGAGCCGCCTTTTGTTGATTTGTCAATATTATATGTTCTATGGATGCTGCTAAAGAATTTGAGAGGAAGAGAAAAAAACAAACATCTTTTTCTGGAACTTGGTGGTTTTTCCTAATGTGTTGCCTCCAGGAATATTTTCGAGGTTTCCACGAGCCTGGAACAATTAGTTTGTCGAAAAGTCAGCTGCCACATCTTCTTATGTGATTGCCAGTTGTTGTTTATTTTTCCTTTTCAATTTCTTTTTCTCCTGCCTTTTGTGTTATGCAACTGTCTTCCTCAGAGGTATGGGGGTGTGTGCATGTGTGTGTATGCGCTACACATTGTCACTGCTGTCAAATTTTCATATTGTCTTGAACCTTCCTGATGTAATCGGCCAAATCGGTGTGTGAAAAAAAGAGTCTGGAAACAATAGCTGGAGGTCAGATGGGTCATGGAAAACTGTTTGAAGAACAATGTTATCTGGAGACCTGGTAATAAAATCCCAGTAGTGTGGGAAGGTACAAGACCTTTGAGTGACGCGTGGCTTCCGCTCTCCCAGACTCACCTGGGTCTTCTATTAACTGAATGGACCTGCTTGTCAGTCACGTCTGCTTGAACTGTTTCATTTTCTCTGTCACAATAAATCCTGATGTGACTGCTGTGACAACATGACAGGCTTTGTTTCTACCTTGTTACAGTAAACTGTAAAGAGGGGTCAGGATTTAGAAATATCAGTGAGGACAGATTGTCTCTGCTCTCTTTACACTGACAAACAAACAAACTGCACACCAGCCACAAAGGCCTGCTGCTATAGCAACTTAAACCCACTATGTAGACAAAAATATGGGACACTTGACCATTACACTAACTGAGACTTATAACATCTCATTCTAAATGCACAGACAACTTTCACTGTTGTGTGAAGACTTTCCACAAGATTTTGTGTTTCTGTGGGAATTTTTGCCCATTCATGCAGTAGAGCATTTGTGAGGTCACACACTGATGTTGGACCAAAAGGCCTGGCTCACAATCACAACTGTTTCAGTTCATCCCAAAGGTGTTGGATGGGGTTGAGTTCAGGACTATGTGTGGGCCAGTCAAGCTCTTCCACACCAAATTCATCCAACCATGTCTTTATGGAGTTTGCTTTGTGCACTGGGGCACAGTCATGCTGGAATAGAAAAGGGCCTCCAACAAACTGTTGGAAGCCCTGAAAAACAGCCCAATAAAGAGATGTGTCTGGATACTTTTGTCTATATAGTGTATCTCAAAATCTACTGAATATCATGAAATTTGTCACAGACATTCATGGTCCCCAGAGGATGAATCTTAAGCTGTGACTTTAAAATGTTATTATTGGTTTGTCTGGAAGTCTAACACTGGCCATGAAAATGTGTGTGTGTGGGTGGAAAACAGAAGAAGAAAAGAGAACATCAATATTATTCCACAGCTGCAGAGCGCACAGTACCTCAGAAAGGAAAAATGTTTCTTATGAGTCCATCATCCCACAGAGATGTGAAAGTTGTTTAAGTTATGCCAGCAAGAATACAGCAAAGAGAGACTCACAGCAGAGGAAAATTAAACAGCATTGATATTTCATATTCAAAAGGGTATGGAGTGACACAATATTGTACAGAAAAACATCGTGACAGTGATATGTCTGCATCATCTGTTGACGCTGGTGTAATTGTTTCTCACATGGTAATACAACATCCTAAACCCTGTGTGTTTTTCAGTGCCTGGATCAAGAGGACACCAAGGCCTGCAGCACTACAGCAGCTGCAAAAGCATCTCTGTTATCCCGAAGAAAAATCTACTATAACCTTACGAGAAACAAAACATTCCCCGAGACACTTTTCTGCCAAACTAAAGTGCACTTAGTGTTCGCCTTAGATAAAGGAGCAAAATAATAAGCTCTGTCTCATTGGGGACCGTGCTTTGAAACAGCAGAGTAAGTCCCTCGAAGTGTAAACACAGCAAGATTTTTGGGGCTCTTATGCAAGCTTGCTTTCACCCCTGGTTATACATGACACGCTGGGAAATATCAAATTAAATGAGCTTGTCCACAAAAAACTCTAAGATAAATAAAGAGCTCTATTATTACTTTGGACTGTTGTGGTTAATAGTAGCCGCCTCCCCTCAATAAAAAATACACAGGATAAAGAACATGATGTTCCTCATCCCAGAGAGGTTTCTTTTATACTGGGGCCTCCCAACATGCAAGTGGAATGAGACACTGTTTTGCACTTAATTTTGGCACCTCAAAAAAAGCTCATATGTTACATTTTTTTCCAATGGGTTGAATTGGTGGTGGTGGTGGTTGGGGGGCATTAGATTTTTCAGCTGCACCACTGAAGTGAAATACAATATATATTATTGTGGAATGGGCCATTCTGCATGATGAGTAGACTATGTAGACAAGAGTATTGGGACAAACCTCTTTATTGTTGAATTCAAGTGTGGTATGGGGCTGTTGGGCTCGGCCCCTGACTTCCAGTGAAGGGAAATCTTAATGCTTCAGCATACCAAGACATTTTGGACAATGCTATGCTTCCAACTTTGCGGCAACAGTTTGAGGAAGGCCCTTTTCTATTCCAGTGCACAAAGCAAAGCTCCATAAAGACATGGTTGGATGAGAGTCCTGACCTCGACCCCATCAAACAACTTTGGGATGAACTGGAACTGTCTATGTATTCAGAATGCAAGGTCATTAAAGTCCCTTTTGGTGTAATTTTCAAGTGCTTCAATACTTTTATAACTTTGATTATTTTGAATGCAAGACTTCCATTTGTAGTATTTCTACACTGTGCTACTTCTTCCTCTCCTCCAGAATTGTGATATTGTGTGAAGTTGAAAGTTTCCTGCTGCATTTGACAGGACTGAGAAGAAATTTATGAAACCCTTTCAGAACAGGCGGAAACACGACCACATACTTCTGTTTGGACTCGTAGCATTACTGCCTATAGACAGCTAGACTGAGTGAGCCCAGACAATTACTCACTGGCTAGTGACACCTAAAAGAAAAGATCCATTATGCACAAAATACATAACTGTACATTTATTTACAATGTGTTAAGAGCTCTTATTTCCTTGTGCTTTTGCCAAATGTCCGGTATCCTATTTCAGTCACAAAGTTCAGCAGCATTCAAGCAGGTCATAACAATAATTCATCTGTCACAGAGAACTGTAGGTGCTGTTATTTCAGCTTCTAACCCTACAGCTCTACGGCCTGTCCAACAGCACCACCAGGAGGAAGATCACGCATGGAAAAATCCAACTGTGCTGAAGGTAGGACTTTTACTCGCAACCACACTCTTTTTAGTGTGCTTTACTTAAGTAAAGCCTTTGAATACTTCTTCCATAAATACTGCAGAACAAGAACAGAAAGCACATGAGAAAAAAAGAACTTGTCTTAATCCGGCTCTTCCCGCTTTATTGACAGAGGTGCACTTCATATGGTTGTTAAATGATTTCTGAGCAATGACGTCTACTTGAATATGTCTGCTGTATATACCTTTCTCATTACTTATTATATGTGACAATAATATTTTAAACTTGAATACACAATTGAAATCAGCAAAGGAAAAAAAAAAAAAAAAAAAATCAACACGACCGACACTGCTGAATCATGTTAGCCTTCTAGATTGTTACAGAACATCCGCCTACACATCACTAAACACAAAGGACATTTATTGCAATGTTAGAGCACAATGCAGCTTTTAAACAGCCGTTTCATTTGCACATTCAAAGCACTGACACTGACTGACATCCTCATGTAGTTTAATTGTATTCCCTTTGGACATCGATAGCTCTGCGTGTGAAGCCAGTATACAGTTTAACACAGTGGGTGATTTTGAATTCAAACACATAAGATGCTCTGTGCACAAGATGCTGATTGTTGAACAACAATGCCAATGCAGAAAGAAAGACGACCTGGTTACGACAATGTGTTGACAGACAGGAAAATGCAAAACACTCCTTTGCTCTGAATAAACATCTGTCAACATAATCAGTCAAAAACACCTGCACATAACAGACCTCATTTACGATTGGTAGTGCAAAAAAGATGCAAAAGTTTTATTAAAGAAAAATTAGCATAAATAATATTAAACTAAATAAAACACAGGTAAAAAGAAAATTACTTCACTAAGACACATAACAGATATTATGCTATTTTCCGTAGGAATGAATGAATGGTAATTTCTGAGTACATGTTCCAGATTTTGATGCTGATTTTAAAAAGAGATGAGAAGTTTAAAACAAATAGGTCGTCTGACGAATTCATTTCATGGTGTCGTCATGTCTTGCAGATGTGGTAACACCTGGGAAAGTCGGAAACTGCATCACACACACATCCAAAAAAAACAAAACAAACAAACAAAAAAACTATTCAAGACCACACAGATTTTCTAGAGATCAGTGACAATAAGAGAAGAGGAGCTGTCAGTCAACCTCAGTCCTCAAACCTCCCATCCAGGATGCTTTCGAAGGTGAAGGGGAGGAATTTGAAGCCCTGGCCACAGTAAAACTTGTTTTGGAACTCCACCCTGTATAAAAAATAAAGATCTGGTTAAAAAACAATGACCGGGAAACATCTCACACAATAACACGGGGACACAGTGGTGATGGCTGTCAGGTTGGGTAATGCTGAGCAGGGCAGTAGAAGCTGATGACCCCTGCTCTTCATTCCACAGTCTGCACCCACCTGCACCCTGCTCCTGGGGCCAGACACCCAAGCTTCTTCCCCTCTGGAAAATGATCAGGCTCTATTTTTAAAAGGCTGATGCTAAATGGCGGCTAGATGACCTTTTAACTGAGGAGCTACAAATACCTGCCATTCCATAGTCAGTCTGGTGTAAGAAAGCAGACGAGGATGGGACAGTCCTTTTAAAAATGTTACCATGTCCTGCACTTTTATTTGCAAAAAGGCTCAGGAATAATCCAAACTGACGTTCCCTACTCATCAGTGTTTGAACCTGGAGGTATCTACAAGTCCTATACAGAATTATCCCCAAAACTCACAGGCCATGTTTCTCATCCAGTGATACTGTATACTTGTATTTATAAATACAATTTTACTACCTTTTTAGTTCATTTCTCTGGTTAAAGTATACAGGATATCCCAAAGACAAATTCTAGACAGAAGAACACCTAAGGACGGAAAGGCAAACAATTCTTTTTTGTTCACGACTACTTTGACAAACAGACCTTAAAAGCAACCACTGAAAAGAAAATATTTTCCGCAAACAAAACTACACCTGGATGTCCCTGAAGGCCATTTAGTGAAAGCTGAGTCACCCAGCATCGCTGTGTAAAGGATAATTACAGAAAATGTCC
Organism: Scatophagus argus; assembly: GCF_020382885.2. Classification (NCBI taxonomy): domain Eukaryota; kingdom Metazoa; phylum Chordata; class Actinopteri; family Scatophagidae; genus Scatophagus; species Scatophagus argus. The sequence goes on from NC_058508.1 coordinate 17,776,060, forward strand.
CAGCAGATTAGAGAACCAGGATGACATTCAGTGAAGACATTAATGAGAGGACAACAAAGGCTCATCCCAGTCATAGCAAGGAGTCACAGACTGTTCTGCACACCACACACACAGCAAAAATGCATCGTCTACACCCTGGAGCCAGACATGTCCCGGGCCACACGCCAGGAAAGAGCGTGGGTGAAGGGAAAGCATGATTTGTTAACATCTAATTAGGACACAGCATTGTTGGCTGGCAGACACACCCCGACACTGAATGTGTTGTTACATAATTTGTTCTGAATTCTCAACTGCATACTCATCTAAAGTAAGCAGGTTAACCTGTTGTGTGGATCCTGTGAATCTGGTGTTTTGTTAAGAGGTGCCACAGCAAAAATGTTTTCAGGTGTAGCAGGTCTTTCACTAAATGCAGTGAAAATGTCTGAGGCCATGTTTGTTCGTACAAACTGACCTTCCTCTGACAGCATTTTTTACAGTCACGATCTGAGCTCAAATCACCCATGTTTGACTTTCCTTTTACTTTTTTTTACTTTTAATCTAAGTAAATGGTTGTCACTTACACTGAATTTAAGCACCAACTGGGTCCCTTGAACTTTACATTCATTTTTAATGAAAAGTTGAAAGAAGTTGAAAGAAACAGCCTCAAATGGTCACTGACTATGTACATTTCCAAACAAAAGGAGAAGCCTTGATCTCTGTTTCTGTGTAGCCTAGAATAGTGTTCTGAGAATTTAGCCTGCAGATGGCGCTATAGGCCTATGGTTTACAGAGCTTACAGTCAATAGTGGCATTAGTTTTTAAACAGACAGTTCAGTGCACAGGAAATTAATTTTCCATTATGTAGAAAATTTGTGAATGTTGGATGAGACGCTCAAAATTGTCAAGTAAATTATCAGAGTTGAAGTTAAATGTTTTCTTCTTTTCTATTGTCATGTAAGTACAAGTTCAAGTTCTTTATAATGCTATTTTTACACCAAAGTAAACTGTTGTGCCACACAATTAAAAACTGAATCTAATAATCTCCACGTATAAAAACACATGAAACTGAGATAAAGGCTGATATTGAACGCAACTAACAAAGACACAACTTACCAGTGCAGTCGCAGTGCATGCAAGAAGGCTGACAAGCCTTCCATAATGAGAAGAATGGCAACTGTGAGAACTGCAAAGAAATAAAAGATGATGGCCAGAAGGAAGAAGCCACCGAAGCTTCTAGAAGAAAGTCCAATGTGCATCACCATGGACCAGAGCACCTCTGACAACTCTGTTTATGGGACAAAGCAAGCACACAGATGTCAGTGCCGTGATGAACCTGAAAGAGGAGACGTCCATTGCTCTTAATAAAGTGCTGTAACACTTTATGGCCAAACCTCGATGAAAAGAGTGACTTACGTGCGTGAGCCAGACTGAGGGCCCAAAGCCTCAGATAGGAAGCAGTGTTGGAGATGCAGCCCAGGCAGTACTCTATGGTATGGATTGCCTGATGCACTGCCACGTCTGCAAAGTTAAACTGTGGGACAGAAATATAACATCAAACCTGTCAGCATGAACCTCTAGAAAAGAACTTCTCTTTGTTTGGTCCCGCGGTCCGCATAGTAAGAGTCTTGGTTCATAGTGTGTGCATGATCACTCAGGTAATTGATAGGAAAGCCATCTGCCGCTGCAGCTCAGTAAAGACCCCTTAATTAAAAGTAGAGGCACCACCGTCTTAAGTCCCTGTGAACCCAATCAATCAGCTACCCTGCTGATACCTCATGCACTTTGCCACAACTGTAAGGAAACACCAGCTTACTGGAGCCCAGTGCTTTGAGCAATCCCTGCAACCCATGTTTCATTAAGTGACTCCTGGAATCCACCAACCATACACAGGCTAACACTGACATACATACACACACACAGACACGGCTAAGAGCAGCAGGTAATGGTTGACAGTACACATAAACGACAAAGCGAGGGGCAGAAAGAGAAAATTGCTAGACATGCATGGGAAAAGTTGCATGGTGGAGGTGCAGGATGAGCTCCTGTCCTACCTCTTCCTCCTCGCAGGCCTTGACAGCAGGTGACAAAAGGCAACGCTTGGTTATTGACAACACACACACACACAGATTGACAGACAGACAGACATCAGTAAAACAGAAAAGTAATGACAGAAATCAGTTACTTGCTTCAAAAAGAAAAAAGGGTGAAGCCAGCATTACAGGGTGACAACAGATAACATCTGCTCACAACTACATTCAGGGAATTTTAGAATTGCATGATGGAAAAAAAACAAATGGTACAATTTTCAAAGTAAAGTTATAAAGTTATTTCAATCTGGATATTATTTACAAACAGTTGCATGGATGAACGTGAATTTCTCAAGAGTATTTACTACATATAATCTTAGAGATGGCAGTGTGGAGTTCGTTTAACCTTTTTTGCCACACGAGACCTTCATCCATAATCAATGTTCTTCAGTGCCGCAGTGGAAGTGGAAACGTGCTGTTGGTTTCTTGTTCCAACTGTGACTGACTGCATTATTCAAAGATGTGAGCAGATGTGTTACTCTCACCTCCCTCATCAAACTGCTGGCCTTTTTTTCCCCTTACCTCAGGGTCTTCCTCGAAATGCTGTGCAAGTTGGTCATGCTGGATGATTTCAGCCTCATCCTCAGTGGGCCCATTGCCCACCCTGATCCCTCCAAAGTTCTGCATACCCTGACACACAAGTGGGGTAAAACAACAAAATTAAAAAGGGATAAACACTCTTTTCTCATATGTGTTTCTGATTGAAATACGATGTGCTTTTTCAGGTGACACCACTTGTCTTACCAAGTTTTTACGCCATAAATGCTGCCTCCGCAGAACTAGAGTTTTCACTATTAACATACATGGAACACAAGCCAAGGCCATCAACACCAAGAATATTTGGAGACCCATCTACAAATTCAGCAGAGAAAAGAAAAGAAAAACATTATCTGTTAGCTTGCTGTGCTTCCTTTCAGCACAAAGGGAGATGGGGATGTGTATATCTTACTTGTCCTCTGTAGAGAGGTTTGTTACTCGGATCGTTGTAGTTGAAGAGGAACATGTTAATAAAGGCGATGAGCAGACTAGGGGCTTCCTTCGAGGTGCGTGCATCGTATGATACCCATTTATAGAAGATCAGAATGACAAGGTAGCCAAACAGACTGGACATGAAGATGATTTCTGGGATGAATCCCAAGTAGATGTTCAAAGGTTTTTTGAAATACCTGCAGAGAACCGCAAACAAACACTTTGTCACTTCATGCACAAAGAGAAACACAATGAGAAATGGGGGTATTAACAGGGCTGAAAATCTTACAGGTGGTTGAAGAGACTAAGAGTGACTCCGAACAGCATGTGGATGACTCCCAAGATAACAGACATCTTCATCTTGAAGGAGTTCAGGAACGTCAGCTTGTTGGTGGCAATGTTCCATATCTGAGAAACAAAATGGTCAAAGATCAACGCGTGAGTGTCAAACTGAGTGACAAAAATCAAATACAACAATATTTTTCAACATTTCTCTTGTTCATGATGTCCAATATATATTTTTATTGAACAATAATATTCACCGGATCGATGCCAATGGGGTATGGTCCTTTGAACACTCCGTCTATTACTGGGTCCAACTGCAAAACCTTATTGCCCTCAAGTGTTTCAAACCTGGACAGTATGAGAACACAAATCCGTTTCGTGACTTGAATTCCTGCTCACCCACAGTGATAAATAAGAGCTCCAGTCAGTGATTACCAGTGACACTTACGTCCAGTTGCCTCCTACTCGGGGGTCGAACATGGGCCTGACACTCCAGCCTGAGCCAAACACGTTGAGTGACTTGGAGAAGCAGTCGTTGTAAATGATCCCAGTGTAGATTGAGAAGATTCCCATTAGCAGGATGATGTAACGGCCTGAAAACACCATGTTGAACATCTGCCACAAACAATCAACGACAGACAAGCTGAAATCAATTCGGTTTCCTCAAACAAGAAAATCTCTCAATTGCAACTGTGAACATAAGTGGACATAAGCACCAGACCATGTACAGCTTTGGGACCGGTAGGTCACCAGTAAGGATGGTGAAGGGCTGATGGGATGGCCATGATGGGATCCATACCTCATTATCGTTCTTCATGGCAATCAGCCTGCTCTCCCTCAACACAAGGTACAGGGCAGCACAGGTCATGAGCACCCCGTGGCCCAGGTCACCGAACATAACGGCGAACAGGAAGGGGAAGGTGATGATGGTGTATGGTGCTGGAGACGAGGAGGTGGGTGAGGCAGGCATCACATGAGGGGAGGGTGGTGTGGCATGTGAAAACAACACATGAGTGAAACATGTCACGACACACAGCATGTCTCAACAGGGTGATAACGGGTGATGAGGCAGAAAGCCCCGATGGTCTGTCAGGTTTTAGGACACATTTTTACCTGGGTTAATCTCACGGTAGCTGCCAATTCCATAGGCATCCACAATGTTTTGGAAGCCTGAGGTGAACTTGTTGGTCTTGTTATAGGTGGGTGGGGTCTGCTTGGTCTGCATCCTATTAAGGATGGAAGGCACAGTGGAGCCACTCTTCTCCTAAAGGTCGACACAAGATAATGTAACAAATATTTAAAACCCTTAAAAGAAATTAAAACAATTGACTAGAATTCTCTGTCTCTTACTCAGGAAAACACACACTTCTTACAGATATTTTAATATCTTAGCTGAGTGCACACAGCCTGTGGAGAGAACTTTAGTGGCAGCATAAAAGTACTAGTACAAATGAGATCCTGATACAGTATACCACAGCCTCAGGTTTCAAGTCAAGCAGAATAAAGACAAGTGAGGAATCAGCTGAGTGCATAGACAGCTCCCTGCCTTACATCGCCAAGCCTGTTGCAAAACCAGGGGCTGTATAAATGCATAAAACTCATCCTCATCAAATATTAGAATTCTGATGTTTTCTATGAATTTCTCCTTGCAGTTAACACTAATAGTAAAAATAAAAGTTCACAAAGCATCTTAGTTAAGAGAGCGTTAAGGAGAGGGGAAGCAGACGTTTGAGACGCTTAAGAGTTTCTTAAGCAAAGGAAGACAGTGAGACAGAAGACGTATTCTCCACACGCTGAATGATAAAGTGCGTGTCTGAGAGATAACGAGATGCTACAGCTCCGATCGTGCAGGATGTTTAAAATGAACGTGATCACAACTGGTGGGGGGTGGGGGTGCAACAGTGCAGCAGTGATGAGTCAGGTCTGTCGCAAACATCAATCAGCAGAACGATCACACAAACAATTACAACACTTCAACTGCACCCCTCCCCTCTTGCTTTAGCCTGCGACACACACCATCGCTTCACACTCTGCAAAACACACACACACACACCATCGCTTCACACTCTGCAAAACACATACACACACACACCATCACTTCACACTCCGCATTGGTAGGCACATCCAGAGGGAATAAGCAAACAAATATCATCAGCGTGTAAAGAGGCTACTGTGTCAGCAGGCCTTTGAAATGGTTGGTAAGCTTACAAATTATTCTTACAGAGGTATTCATTACACAATTCATAATTACACCACGTCTTAACAGAGACTAACTTAGAAATATTGATTTCACTCTCCATACCACATCCAATATCACTGAGAGGGCATTATTGCTTCTTTACTCTGTTGAAAAGAGTACTCCATCTGTCTAGCACTGCAGTACTATTGCCTACAGTTGACTGCTGACAGTTAGAGATTTGGGTGTGTTGTGCTGCCTCAAACCACAATATGACACGCAGGCTCAGAGGTCTTGTAAAGTCACTTCTTTCAAAAGCTACAACCCCTGATTTCTTCCATTTTCAGACTTCAGTGGACACTGTTCTCATATCAGACAGCTCCCTATGAATTTTATCTTTAAGAGGAGGAGTGCACAGGAAAGTACAATGAGATAGATTTTAATAGCACCACAAAAAAAAAAAACAAAAGAAAAAAGAATCCCCCGACCCTGACCTACTGTCTAACCCTGAGCAAAATGTGACCAAAAGTTGAGCTGCTTGGCTGAGAAAATGGCAGGAAAGCTGCAAAAATTAATTCAGCATTTGACTTAACTTGTCTTAAACTTAACTGTTCTGCACAGCCTTGTTAACTACTCGTAAATGCTTCTTGGAACTGTATTTACTTCTTGTTCAGGAGGACCCTCAATGCCGTTCATGCCTCAGGATGAACTGAACGACTCTCCTCCGGGTGGTGATGACTAATATAATAGTTAATATGTAGATATTTGACCGCACACAAACACTGAGCGTGCTGCTCAGTGGAACACTTTGTTAGCACTGACATGGTTTAGGCTTGTTGATTTCAAACTGGTTCTTCTACATTCAATACACAACCAGGGAAACTTGAACCAGGTCTACTTTTTAAGATTAGATATGAACAAAAACTACTTAATAGTTGATGCCTGGTGCAGCTCAGTTCCTCACCGTTCCCCTGCGCAGAGCAAACTGGATGGAGTCCAGGTCGGAGACGGGACACCACACCTCGGCGATCAGACACTTCTGAGTGACGTCAATGTTGCAGAGGTTGAGGGTGTGGTAGATGGCCTTCATCTTCCTGACCTTGATGAACCACACTCTGACTGTCTTGGCTGCAGCCTGCAGGACCCTCTGCCTGTGATCCTCAGTCTGGTTCAGCACCTTTGGGGGCAGACAAGAGTAGTGGTAGTATTTTAAGTGTTATTCGTGATCTTAAAATCACATTTCTGTTGAATTTTGAGGCACATGTTGCATAATCCCCCAAATGTCTGTAACTTGTTATTGCTGCCCACCGTGAATAAGATGCTCATTAAATCTCTATTAAATATTGACAACTGCAGAAAGATCAACTTTATCACTACAGTCCTGGGGGTTGCATTCATAAAGCTCCAAAGCACAAAGATCTGCTTCTTGTGGTGAAAAAGAACATTCTTAGTATTAAGATATTCTCTAAAATTTCCCCTTGAGGTTCAGATCAGATCCTGGTCTGAATAAAGTAACATTCACAAAGCATCTTAGCCCATAAACTTTAAGAGAGAAAGACTTTGAAGAGGCTTAAGAGTTTCTCAGAGGGAGAAACATGATTAGTTAAAGCTAATGGGACTCTACAGATCAGATGCAGGGATAACTTGAGCGGTTGATGTCAAAACATAAAAGACTTGGGGCTGCTGCATCCTTCAATCTGCAGTGCGATCACACGAACAACTGCAGCACTTTGACAGGCCTCCCCTCCCCTCTCGAGGAGTTAGCCTGCTGCTCTCTATTCTCCCACGCCTGCCTCTCGTCTTACCACTGTGTTCAAATTACACTCATCAATATCTAATAGATTAAGTACTAAAATTACAAGTTAAAAAAAAAAACCTTAAGCAAAATAAATATAAGTGATCAGCATGTGAACAGACTAAAGCAGGCATTTCAAACATGGCTTACAATTTATTCAAATATATTCTTTACTTTAAATAATATTCATATTCACATCATGTCACTACATTGTTTGATTAGGCCTATTGATTTCAAGACGAGACAAGACAACTTTATTTGTATAGCCCATTTTTACAAACTGTCCATAATATGCCCATTACCACTAAGATCCCATTTTTATTTTATTTTATATTTTTTTGATCAACCAATCACAGCTCTTAAAAGAACAAAACAGAGTCACTCAGTCAGTTTCTTTCCCTTGCACTGAAAATTTTCCTAAATTACTTTTAACCTAAAATGTCTAATTTGCCACATTTTTATTATCAGCAAAAATGTTAAGAATATTTAAATATTTTATACATTTCTCAATGATAAGACCAAAGAACTATATCATTGTATTTTGTGCTGTATTTAACTTTTCTGCAAGGAAGCAAGGCCTTGGACCACTTTAATCTGAGGTGTGCCTCCCACAGTCTGACAACATCCTGTAGGAAACACTGGGTACCAGCACCTACTGCTGCCATTCTGGTTCACCCTGTGCTTTTCTAGGATCTACAACCAAAATGCTATTGAGGACAATGCTGCAACAAACCAGCAAGTTGGCCTTCATCGTCGGCACAATGAGTTCTGCAGTCTGAGAGCGCATCATAACAAGAAAACCAAAAACAGCAGCAATGAATCACACAATCCACAGCAAGCAGCAGCAAGTCATATGTTACAGAGCAACAGGCTGTCTAATCCATTAGGTTTTCCCGACAGAGATACAGGATATTCCCAGGTATGCTGCTTCTCACATTTAAAGCAGAGTCCCATGATCAGCAAATAGCAGCATAGTTAAGCTCTGTGCTGTCTGCCCACTGGCACAGGAGTCTCGCCTGCGGTCGAGAGGCTTAATGACCCACACAACATAGCTGACTGGTGTCCAGTCTGGACATTCTTCCTCATGCATGCCATTCTGTCATTCCGCTCTCACATACACGTGGTGAGTAACCCAACACTGCATGCACAAAGATCAAAAATCCACATTTCCCCTCCAAGGTTCAAGCCCGCGAGAGGAAAGCGATAGATTTGTCTAATTGTGTCAAATATTAAATATATCTGCAAGTGCCTGTAGATGTCAATGAGCCAATAATATCTCAGTATTTGACACTTAAATGAATGTGAATCCTTTGATGTGAGACTGTGTGACATGATGTAAAACAATAACATGGGTGGACGTACGATCATATGACAGAGACACAAGGCAGTTCTCAGTTCTCATTTGCAAAGCCTTGGGAAGCAGAGACTCCCAGGGCTCTACCTTGGGCCTGGATAACAAGTCACGGGGGGGCAGTCAACACTGCACGCTCAATAACAACACATTTCTCTGTGCCAAAGCCGAAGCTGACCCGCAATGGCAAAAGAAAGGCACACTGTGCTGGTCAAAAGAGACAGAGACGCCTTATTAACATGTTAGTAACAAAGCAAACACCTCTATTTCCGATTAGCTGTTATTTGTGCAACTGAAATCAGTTAATCATTTATAGGATATCTGGCTTAGAGACTAAGCAGGAAGCTGAAAACCAACTGCAAAGAGCAGATGTGTTCACTCTCTTCGGACCTTATGCAATTTCCTTTGCCATCACTTTGTGGCAGATTTCTTCCTGACCAGGCAGAAAACAAACAAACAAAAATAGAACTAACAAATTCAAGTGTGTTTTTGAGCAAGTTACTTTTCATGAGTCAACAAAGAGCACATGTTTTTCCTGGCAGTTTATTTACCATTTGCAGGTCCTCTATGCGTGCGTTAACCCCTGCTAGCATCTCTTTCCGCTCCTGGGGTGTTTCTGGACACGGGTACAGGGTTGCTCTAAACCTGAAGACAGATGAAAAAGCATATGCAATGTTGGCTAAGAGCGTTTCACAAAGCGTACAAATATTGGCCACTGGTCGTTTACCCCTCGCAGATCTTCTTGACTCTATTCTTCAGCTGGTCTCCCTGGAAGAAGATGATGAAAACAGACTTGTGGACCTGGTCACCCTGTGGAAACAGCACACAGTCAGGACTGAAACAGGCACGACATCTGATAAACTTCACAGGAACTCAGCATAGTTTTCTACTCAGTTTGAAGACTTCAGCGGCTACTGAATTTAACTTTCGTTTATTATACAGTACTGACGGTAGTTGGGTCCTCCAGAGAATCTTCAATGTCTGCCTGCCTCAGGAACACATTTCCTCTGCAAACTCTCCACAGCATCCTTTCGAATGTGGGAATACGTTCCCTACCAATGACTCCAGCCACAAACCTATGACATGATATGATACAGAAGTTCTGTCACCACTGTTTTTGGTTATCTGGGATGATAAAAAAACAAAGATCATGAGCCAAGTCTTTTACATACAGAAGTTAAAAATAACTTTCAGAAAAGTTTGGATTTTCAAATGTAAACTGCAATATCTCCAATTTCTTGGCCTTAACAATACACATGGGTCATAATTTCTGCTTGAGCGGAGATAAAAAAAAATCTCTGCTACTCTGTTTTCGTGAAATGAAAAAAAGTGATGTGGGCATGGGAGAGCTTGGCCATGTATTGTTATTGTTATTTCTGCTTTCAGTGACCTTTGAAGCCCGAGTGGTTGTGTGGGAGGTAAGTAATTTGCGTACACACACACACACACACACATCCTTTTGAATTAGGGAAGGCCACAAAATCAGACTCACCCGAGTCTCAGAGGAGCCCCTCGGTTAGGCTCATTGGGGTCCATGAGGGTGGACGACTCCTCCAGTAAACTGGGATCCTCCATCTGCACGAGAGTCAGTAAACACGACATCAGCTACAAGGGCACATTACTGGAAATGCATTACATTGAATACACAATCATGAACAGTGCTGCTAGTCATCTTCTCAGACATTTCATTTACATTAGTGCTGTGACAGAGAAGAACCAGTTAATGTTTGAACAGTTAAATGATCCACCTCAATTAACCCTCGCAACAACTTGTAAAAGATGACTTTCACCAAGTCTGAAGGCAGTGAAGCGGAACTGATGTGGGGGCAAAGGTGGGCAGGCAAGGCGCCAAACGGTGAACGCAGAACGAAATCTGTGGAAAGTGTAATACAGCAGCAGGATTACAGCTGGTGTAAATGTGTCAAGGTCATGTGAGCAAATATAAAAGATCACGAGTGAAACACCTTCGGCCAAATCAAGCAGGAATAAGTGCTTCTTTGTATGTCTTTGTGTGTGTGTGTGTGTGTGTGTGTGCACGCAGGGAGGCATTTTTGTTCCCTATTGCAGACATTTTCTGGTATAAACTCCTATCTTGTCGGGGCCAAAGCACAATGCTAATGAGGCAAACTGTCATTTCTAAGTTCCTAGTTAAGGTTAGAGATGAGGTGTGAGGTGTATTGAGGTCAGGTTCAGGAAGTTAGGGTTAGACATAAGCTGATACGTCTCCTGTCACATACACTACATTTAAAGATGCAGTCAGTTAGTACCCAGACCAACCAAAATTTGTTCATTTGATTCTAAAGCTGTACAGCAGTGCAGACAAACAATCACAAAGTAAAAGTCCCACTTCTCTTTCTGGCCACCACAATGTTGTAAAGAAAAAAAAAAAAGGACTGAGTATGCGGTTTTGACAGTCCTGCACTTAGACAAGCTGACCTCATCAAAAAATTGTTGTGTGCGACGCAGGATGTGCTTGAGCTCCGTCAGTTCCAGAAAGTTCTTCTTTAGGGCTTCTTGATTGGTGTTTATTTCTTTCAGCTCATTCTCGAGCTTCTCAAATGTGGCCTGTGGGGAGAAATGTGGAAGATTCAGCATCGGGACGCAGTAGACAGCAAAGCCAATAGTTTATCTTTAAGAGAGGGAGAGAGCAGTCACCTCCAGGTCAATCATGTCCCTTGGGAAGGGGACTTCAGGGTTCTCTCCTGTGTCAACTATTGGGATGTTGGCCTTCTTTATTTCTTTCTCCACAAATCCTGCAAGGTAGAGGCAACAAGGTTAAAACAGGTGTAAATCCATTTTTATGCATTTCCAACCTTTAAAGACCAAGTGTTACTTTCCACCCAAGGCAGCTCTGGCACAATTTATCTAAAGCTCACTTACTCAGTTTGCGATCCATCTCCTCACATCGGCGTACCTCATTGACAAACTTCCGTTGGAACACGTTCACATCAGGATTTAGCTGCAAGAACAAGAATATAAGTGAGGGCCGAGCAACAGAACATCAACTGTCATGACTTTAAACAAGAGAAGACAAAAATTGTGCTTCAGTAACATTTGAAAAATCAGAATGTGTGCCAAACCAAGTACACACACACACTTACATCAACAACCTGAGCTGCTCATATATCAATAATTTAAAGCTGGCCTGGCTTCCATCCACTGATTACTCTCGCATCAAAAAGATCACTAAACTCTTTGAATGAAATGATCTTTTCTATAAACTGGGAGGAGGATGTCAGCGTATAATCTGGCAACATGACTGCTGATGCACAGACCTCTTCTTTTACAGCCCATCCTATACTCCAACACAAAGCCTCCCTCAGGGCAGAGAAGTCAGCTGTGAGCACATGAGGAATATCATGCAGAAGATGTGCATCTTCTTAAAAAATGTCATTAAAGTGGTACTTCACACAAGTTGGAGAGCAATTTTCACTTTGTAGAAAATGGAAATCTGTAGCTAATACACATAAAACAGGGCAACAGGACAACAGCGGCCTTACATCACGAAACTGCACCATCCCGATCTCTCCCAGTTCACTGACACAACAGTAGGCAGCTTCTGACTGGAGGAAGAGCTGAGCCAGTGTCATCTCTTCGCTTCTGAAGAGTTCCCCCATGGTGCTGATAGATGTGAGTGCTCAGCACCCCTAAATCAACCAGAACCTGTAGAGTTGGCATTGAATCAAATATTTAAAACCACATTTTCAGCTGTAGCGAAAACATCTTTTGCAATGAAACTGTATAACAAACTCCAAATACGAAGAATCACCAACGTTCTACATTCAACACTTTTCTCTGCACGGCACACAAGTGTGAAGTGTGCTAATTAGAGTGTGTGCTATATCAGTTGTGTTGTGTTAGTTTTGCACAAGTGTGAGAAGCTGAAAGAAAACAGAAAAGAAATATGTCAGCTAGCCCTCATGCTGATCACATGAGCATCACAGGAATGCAGGTTACCCTGGAAACAAGTTTTCTCTGTACCATTACAACACTTTAAAGTGGGCATAACCTTAGTTTGGGGTGCAGTGCACAGGTTAATAGTCAGTGTGGGCAGAATACAGTTTTTATAATATTTGTCATGTAATGCTAAAAGTGAACATTTTCTCAGAATATCCTGCGGCTAAGCGGCACAAGTTCCCACAGTAAAACGACCACACAGGGCTTATCTGTGGATTACAAGGTAGCATGTGACCTGTGGCTCGAGTAAACCTCGACACTCCTACTGCTTCAACGCAAAGTGCAAAGGAACTCATTTAACGCAACAAAGCAGGTTTGAACAACACCACGATGCTTGACACAACTACACAGTTATAATGTTTGGTAATGTTATTTATCTGATCGATTAACACACAGCTAACTTAACTTAGCGACGTCCCCTCACTGCTGCAGCTTCACCTGTCAAAGCTGATGTCAAACAGCTAATGGTCACCAAGAAACCAAATTAACACGTCACTGTTACAGCAGCTTTAACGACGATCAAGCAAAACTATTAACCAAATGAAAATGTAACCAACATTATATTCATAAATAATAACAGTAAGAGTAGCGTTAACGTTAGGTGACGGGTGCTACTGTGATTAGCAAGCGTTTGTTCCTGTGTAACATGAGTTGAATATTACAACATAACGCTGTACAACAGAATATTAACTGTAGAGAGGTTTATATATGTTTTCCGATAGCAAGTTGTTAGATAGTCAACAGCTGATCCGGTTTTGTTTGCGATTTAAAGTTTCTACGGCTAACAAGATAGCTAACGCTAACCGAGCGCACCTGTTGTTCAGCACTTTACTTTGTCTAGCCCTTAATAATAATAACATCAACAGTAGGGTAGTTTTAACCATTTATTGTCTCGGCTACCTTGTAATTTTTAAGCGATATTTTTCAACTCAGTGTCCTTACTCGTTAAGATGGAGATTCTGTTTGAGTCCTCAGTGCTTTCCTTCTTGGTTTCCTCTTAGCTGTCTGATCGGTGGTTTAAAGCACACGACTCTTCTTCTGCTGCTGCGTTCAGGTTTTGTGACAGTTGACACCCTCAATGTCGCATTACTGCCCCCGTCTGGATACTCCTGTAATTAGTCCAGTAGTTGTTATAAAACCGTGTCCTTGTTTTCCAAATTTGTGTAGCTATCACTTGTCTTGTATTGTATATTTTCTGCATATTATTACTTTTCTTGCCTATTTTTTCCTACCATATCATCAACTTCTGCGATTATTATGTCTGCTTTGACATTAGGTTGATGGTTGTCGTGAGTGAAGACTCAAGACTATTGGGTGCCATCCAGTGGTCTTTCTGCGTAACTACAACATTATCTGCTGTAAACCCAAATATACGGTAAAACGACTTGTCTTAATATTACAATTTTAAAAATATTCAGAGAGAAGTACGGTGTGCTTTCATAAATAATACTTATAGCGCATGACAATAAATTCAAGGAGAGAATGCGTCCTATCGTGTGTTCTTTGGGATTTCTTTAAATATTGCACATGATTTTAGAGGTTAACTCAGTGTGCGTTAAATGACATACAAGTCAGTACGTAATTAGCAAGTGTACGGGAAAAATAATACATAAAACAAAAAGCAGACAAAAAACGAAAACGACAACAATAGAAAAAGAGAGAAGGGAGAAGATAGAAGACAACAGCATGGTTGTAATTTGAATTAGTTTATGATCACAAGTTTATGATGCAAGTTTTATTTTGAATGTTTTAGCGGAAGTTGTTTTATACCAATGCTTCTGCCTTGACGCTAATTGTGAGCAGTTGTAATTACCAACCATAACCACCAGAGGGCAACAACTCAAACTCTGAAACAGACGTTAGTGCGCTATAGCTAGCCTAGCAAGCTTCTGCCTTTCATTTTGGCTATACAGCCGGCGTTGTGCTTAACATTCTCCTATTACACTGTGAGAAAGTTACTATCACTACCAGTGAACAAACTCCCTCAGAAGTTCTAGCGTGGCGGCTCTTTCCATCGGCCTCGACGACGTTTTACAAGGCACAGCGTAACAACATCACCGCCAGAAAAGGAGTTTGAGTTATCCAGAATATTTTCACAAAGGTAATATTGTTTGAAATGCTTTACTTGATTCGGTGATTCATTTTGTCTGATAACATTATGAATACAGTGTTCCCTTTGAATTACGTAGAGCCATAGACTGAAGTCAGTTTCATGGTGATTTGCTATCATGTTTGTATTTACGCAGTTTCGACGTTTAACATTACACTGTAGTTCCCATTTTGACCACTAGAGGGCAGCCAGCACTTATGATCCTGAATACTCTCGCGACATTCGCCAGTTTGATGAAAAAGTGTCGTTGCTTTACATTAAACTTCAAGAAATGTGTGAATCATGATGCGCAATGTACAGTCTACGCCAAGTCGTCGCAAGTCTTACGAAAATGTGATTAGCACAATTAACGGACTGCCTGACAGCGATTTATTTCCTTTTATTAAATGAACCAGCACGTCTACGTTAGCTCAGCTTGTGACCACCAGTGGGCAGTGAACGCTCCACGATTCACTCAGGTCAAGTGTCAACACCCAGCGTCATGCATAGTGCTAACAACAGTAAAATCAGTGTTAATATGCACAGATCTTTATTAGCATTTTTATAACCAATAGCAGCAGTGACATCAATATTGGTAGTAAGTTTCTGCATGAAGAGCTGCTTTAATGACGGTTTTCCGGTGTGGAGAAAACGAATTAAAAACTGTCATTGTGATGCTCGTACCAATCAAGATAACCATAACAACATATTAATAATACTTCTTGTGAATGCTTTCAAAATAAACTGACCAAGCTGAAGAAAATGATCAAATATTTATCAATCTCCAGTAAGGACAGTTAAAGCCTGAAACCTCACATTCTTCCCTGGGGATAATATTGATATCAATACCAGATGTTTGTTCAGACATCAGATTTATTGCTTTATGTTGATTGATAACACGTGTAGTCCTTGACTTTTTCAGGAAACATAACAGAAAGTGTATAAAATTTATAATGATATGTTTTTTTTTTAATTCACATCATTAACATCAGACATTTCTTAGGAGGTGTTTTGCATATTTTTGGATTTTAATGCCATCAACAGTATGTTTACATGCAGTTGATGGTCATTGGTCAGTGCAGTGGTTTCATCGTGTTTTATATAAAAAAAATAAGCCTTTATTTTTCAAGTTTTAGTACTAGTAACCACCATTCTAGAAACTGCAAACTTCTTTTGTCATATTTCTCTGGACTGAACTGTTTATCATGGCACTTGGCCTTGCTTCTGTCGGCTCTCACCTTTCCCTGTTTGAGAGGAGCATGTCATGTCACCAGAGGAGGCGGAGTCTGGTGATATGCTGCCCTGTGGAGACAGAATAGGGTGGGGCCCCGGCGGAAGGGGCAGTCGGGGTCGGTGTGGGGGCTGGCTGTAAGAAGGGAAGGGGTCTGACTGGATGGTTTCACAGGGAGCAGAGGCATTTGAGTCAGGGCACACATGCCTCAGCTGTGAGAGGCCCTACTCCCCTTGGCTGGCTGGCATCCCAGAGCAGAGGCAGAGACAGAGCGAGACACAGTGTGTGAGGCCGAGGGTGAAGAGAAAGTTTAAGTGCAAAGTAGTCCAGGAAAAGTGGTTGAGAAAGTTGTCTGAAAGAGAAGAGAAAGGATTAAGGACTGAGATCTGTGCAGCGTGGCTCCTGCAGTTTGTTTTTCCGTAGTGTATTTTTATCTGTAGTCAGTGTGCAGGCGGTTTGTATTTGGAGTTGACAGCCATGGCGGATACAGGTGTCCAGAAGGAGCACGCAGCCCTACAAGAAGTTCCTTATGATGACGATGAGGTCGCTTTGGTGGGTGCTGCCACAGAGCCCGCAGTAGATGGCCCTGCTGAGGAGGGGGACCCGGTGCTGGCCATTGGCTCTGGAGGCAAGAGTGAAGCGCAGATGAACGGGGTCATGGTTCTGTCTCTGCTCGACAAGATTATTGGGGTGGTAGACCAGATCCAGCAGACGCAGAATGGGCTCGAGGCCCGACAGGAGGCCATGGAGAAGTCCGTGTCGACCATCCAAGGGGAGCTGGCTAAGCTGTCCAAGAATCACATCGGCACTGCCGCCACCGTTAACAAAATGCTGGAAAAGGTACGCAAGGTCAGCGTCAACGTCAAGACGGTGCGCAGCAACCTGGAGAAGCAGGCGGGCCAGATCAAGAAGCTGGAGAGCAACGAGAACGAGCTGCTCAAGAGACGCAACTTCAAAGTCCTCATCTACCAGGTGCAGAGAGTGTGTGTGTGTGTGTGTGAGAGAGAGAGAGGGTGGTCTGTTGTTTTCAAGTACTCGCAGCAAATAATCTTTGAGAAAGCGGTGGTACTATTATACATCTGGCTATAAACAAGAATTCACTAAGTTAAACTCCCAGTACATGTTAGTCCTGAAAAGGGGTGAGTTGCATCTCCACATGTATGTTGGCCAAAAAGCTTCGGCACTGTGGTTTCTATGGCATAAATGCCTGAATCATTTTTTCCTGAAACTCAAATGAGTTATTAATGTTTATAAAGAATCAGACATTATGGTCCACTACTTAGAAGCTGTTGATGTGAGTTAGTATTTACACTAAGAGAGAGGTGGACTCGCCTTCTCTCTAGTGAAGGGTTACTAGTAGCTTCCATGGAAAATATGAATGCAGACAGTTACCTCTCCTACTCCATGGGCCTTCAACATTAGCCAGTGAATCTATATTAAGCCTAGTGGGTGTAAATACAAATATAAGACCTATAAACACTGGCATGAAGGGCTACTTGAGACACAACCAGCACCCCACCTCCGAGTGCTGAGATGAGAAATAGTTGGCAGGCTGCTGCTACCTAAGATATTTAGTTTTTATTATTAAGATTTCTCAGAGCTCGGACACACAGGTGGCATTCTTGTTGCACAGAGCACAAGTGTGAGTGTTGTGTCAGGGTCAGATTTATTTTAGAGAGTATGAAAGGTACAGAAACAGATGGGAAAGAAACCTTGGAAGGATAATCAGCAAAATAAGTAAAGACCCAAAATGAGTCATCCATTGTTCATTTGAGACTCATTGGGCGGCTCTATTTTTTTTTTGTAGCAGGACGTGTCGCAGCACTTTAGCTTAAGTTTATTTTGTGTGTAAAAAATGTCTCGTGCCCTTCATTCTGAAGTGTGTCTTTAAACCACAGATCAAATCGCAGCAAAGTAAAATGATGCCATGCTGATCAAATATGAGTTAAGATTTTGCTACTGCACAGTAGTGGTGGTCACGGGTCCAAAAATCCATTCCCAAACCTCGACAGGAAATGAACTACCTGGAACCCAAATGGACCTCTCTGTACTTGGAAAACCTGTGACCTGGGCCTATGCAAATGTTGGATCTGAACATGGCCAGGAGACACACTACAGATACGCGCTGATTTCACAGCTGATGGATGACAAATGGAATCAGCTTGGTTACATCTAGCACAATAAAGACAATTAGAATGATGACTGCTCGTCGCCACGGCTGATGACATTAGTATTGTTAATTTGTTATTATCTGTGGGCTTCCAGTCTGAACTCTGCTCTCTGACCCCTTGCCTCCTGAGCAGGCGTCCTCAATCTGGTGCCACCTTGTGGCCACACATGCAATTTACGGTTGCACTTCATGATCGATGCTGTCTGATCACAGTCGAGTCTCCTCGGATCCATTCAGGTCTTACACATGATGTTAAACATATGCGGGACACGAGATAAGAAAACATGAGCTAACTGATTGGGGGTATAGAATGTGTATCTGAACCCTTACAGGTCCCAGGTCTGGTCTCAGATCCTAGGGTTTGGGTAGACTTGTGAAAATGTCTACTGTAGCTGATTTCTCGCCGGAAAGTTTTTCCCAAAACATAATTTACCGTAGTCTTTCTTACCAGGCCACCACTGACACACGTGCTCCCATGCACAAGCACAAGCAGCCATCTTGGCAACCAGAACATGTTCAGAATCTCATATATTCAACCTTTAACCAGTTTGCTAACTGGAAAAGAGAAGATTTTCTTAACAGTGGATCTGAGGGCTGCTCTCGTGAGTAGAGTTTACTGCAGGGTCTGTATCGGCAGCCGTGCCAAACGTTTTCACACCCCCCTGCAGGACCTCCACTGTGGGAGCAGGTTACGCTATTGGCATCTTGCAGAAATCCAATCATAGACACTGGGCCTTAATAAATTACTCTGTAAAGCAGGTGCCTCCTGCTGTTTGCAAGCCTGCATGGTCTACTGCAAGTCTCTTTAACTGCACGTCTGTGTGCAGTAGTCAGTGTTGGACACTGTATGTACATGTTGAACTCCTTTTCAGTGGTTTCATTCTGACTCCCAAGTTTTGATTGTGTGTCAGCAGACAGTGCAAATCATTCTAAATCATTTCCTGCTGGTTTTATCTCAACTGTAATCCTCTTATTGTCGTTTAAACTCGGTTGTGCTTGTGTTTTCAAAGCCACTGGAGCTGTAGCTATTAGCTTCCATGTTGCAGTAGCTGGTTCGGGCTCTTGCTGTCTATTTATTGCCAGATGATGGCTGCGCCCTGTCCACTTTTACTGACTGACGGATAGGCTGGTCAGATATTGGCAGCATTACAAATCAACACTGGCTCTCAGTCAGGTTTCACCCCTTTCCACTGTCTGCGTGTGTGTGTTAATGTGTTAGAGTGGGATAAGTTTAGGATTAGGTTAAGGATGGGATCAGGGTTATGGTTAGACACATAGGGGTTACGTTTACGTCTGTGGAATTGACGTAAGTTAGTGCAGAATCCTTGCAAGAGCAATCTCGCCGTGTGTGTGGTCATTCCTCGCCAGTGTCACCTTTCACCTGCAGTGTCAATGTCAAGTGGAGCTAAAACGCGAGTGAGACAACTGAAACACGTTCACAGCTTTACTTTTTGCTGTGTGGGACCTTGTAATCCTCTTTGTTAAACTGACAGCAGCGTTGACTGTAGGTGTCGTATTTTTCCCTGCCGTCACTCTGCACACTCTGAGAATAGACACACTCTGCAGGATTTCCAGCACGGAGACACTTTGACAGTGATGCTTTATAATTAAACCTGGAACAGTGGCAGCATGTAGGATCCCCAGCAACAGCAGGGTGGGGCTATGAGGACACGTTTACCAAATATACATACACATTAGGAGTGGCAGAAGAAGTGGCCGCGGTTTGGAAATACTCTACTAGAAGTAGCTGCATTGGTGAAAGAAATACATTAAGTAACGAAAAATGTGGAATTTCAAATTAAAATATGTAATGTTATTGGGATATAAATATATATTATAAAGGTGCTTTGTTAATCATCACTAATTCTGACTACTTTATATGCTGCCGCATAACTTAATTTATTATTGCTAATTAATTGATAATGTTCTGTGTCAGTGATCTGAATGTGAAAGTAATCAGAAACTGTCAACAGCTCTCAAGCAGATGTGGTGGAGTAGAAGTACAATGCAACATAAAATTGAAATACTGATAATTTTACAGTACTGGAGTAAATGTACTTAGTTGCATTCCACCACACCATCTCAGTTATACATCACAGTATTTTTAACTGCTCCAAGCCTAACTATATACATTTGGGTGAAGCTGAAACAGTGGTGTTAACTGTGGTTTCTCATGAGACCAAAATATAAACCAGCCTCACTGTGGTCAATGTGTTGAGCAAAGGAACATCATGTCTCCTCTCTTAGTCCTCATGGTGTCTTTTATAGACTCATTGTCTTTCCTTATTTCACATTCAGTCTCCTTTTTCCAGGCTTTTGAATCATCCTAACTCCTGTTTTTTCTAATAGTAATAGCTGGCAGGAAGTACGCTGATGAAGTGGTTTATGAATATTATTGTGGCTTTCTCTCTGAAATCCCATGGTGGTTGTAATGTAATGTTTGCGAATGCTGTTAATGCCCCTGTTTCTGCAGCATCTCTATGTGCAAGCATTAAAGTACGTTGCTTGTCTTTTTCAACAATCAAAAGACTTTATCCTCCATTATGCATGATGAAGAATTTTACTTGAAAAATGATGTTTAATCAGTTATTGTGTGGATTTTGCCTTACTATTTTGGGACACTTTACATTTTTTGCTTCAGCTCTAATCTGAATCTTAAATGTATCTCTGCGACACTGTGATTTGTGATTCAAATAAAACTGACTTTATTTGACTTGATGGAAAACTCTTAAATGAACATCATTACAGACACCACCTTGAACATATGATTTGTGTAGTAGAGTTGCAGCTTCACTGTATTTAAATAATAGTGTTTTATTTCTCAGTTCGTCAGACTTCACAAAGTTCCCCCTGGGGCAACAAAAGGCCTCACTCAACTATTTTGTATATGCAGTTGTGTGTCATCATTCTTTGGATTACGTACTTTGTCGTAATCCGTGTGAAAAGGTATGAGTGCTCATGTGCTTTAATCAGTGGCTTAACCAATCAGTAGTGGTGTGTATTTCACAATGCACACTATTTATTTCATTATGTGGATTAATCCAGTTGAAGCAATGTGATAGTGTATGTTCATCAGAGTGTGAGACAGTACTGCTGTGTGTCTGGAATCCGGGTGCGTTTGGCTGCAGCTCAAGGACAGTGATAGCCATATGGTCAACTCTATCAGGGAGATGTAAGGCTTCTCAGTTACAGCCTACTTATGCCACTCCAACTTGCAGACCTTCTAGAGCTCAGGTTGCAGCCAGCAAGCCTCACCAGCAGCCCCAGATCCAACCCACAATTCTTTTATAGCTTTTAACCATGACCATACTATGTAATAGCTCGTATTTTCAAGGTGTTTGGCCACTTCATTTTACCAAATCTTCAAATCATCTTTCACCCTCATTATAAAGAGGGTAGTTGAGAAGTTGTCCATGCACTTGGAGGCAGGTTGGATGGACCCAACTAGACCAAATAGCACTCGAGAGGCAGCACGAAGTTAGGGTTGTGATTCATCCCACTGGCATTTCTCTGCCTCTCCTGCCAACATGTCCGCTCACCCCCTCCTCAGTTTGTGTCCACTATCACCACATAGCCAGCTCTACTTCCACCTCCACTCAGTCGTCTAGTTCAGAACCAAAGCCACAGCTCATTCAGTATTTGCTACAGCACTGCAGTACATTTTGTTGTCCTCGACCAGTCTCTCTCTTGTGTCCTTCTCTCCTGCTGCACTCTTCTTTCCCAGGCTAGTGGAAACATATCTGGCAGGCTCCACATTTCACTGTTGCACGTCACCTTCTATGTCGAGCCAGTTCTGAGTTCCAGGACTCGGTGGCATGTGAGCCGCTGCATGCGAGTTGTCCATGCATTCATGTTGGTGGCTTGCAAATTTTAGGAATAGTTATACATTTTGGGAAATACACTTTCTAGCCGAGTGCAAAGAGATAGATGAGATGATGGTTACGGAAGAGGTAACCATCATCTCATCTGAAACAAAGTCTTTTCTGCTAGAATGCAAGAAATATAACAAAGAAGAGTAACAAAGTCTGCAAATCGAGAACGTTGTAGTGAGTAAGTGGGTCGTGCGTTACCCAAGAGACTGGGGTTTGTGTCCTATAATAAGGCTTTCTGTTGTTTTTAAATTATTTTCAGTTTTCAGTCATGGTTTGGTTAGGTTAAGGTTATAAAACTAATGGGTTACGCTGAGGAAAATGTCATGGTTTCAGGTCAAAAAAATACCCTTTCACTGCCCTCTCTGGAAAAAAGCCTTGAAGGCTAACTTCTCCCATATGCACACCATTCTCATATCTGTATGCTAAATGCGAGGCTACAGCTGTCTGCTTGTCGGCTCATTTGCACAAAAACTGGAAACAGTGGATAATACTTTGCCTTGCTCTGTCCAAAAGTAAAAGGTCTGCTCACCAGCACCTCTAAATTAACCCGATAAACTTCCAGTTAACACTATCTTGTGTTTGTTTAATCCACACAAAGACTGAAGTGCAAAAATGTCTCCTTTCTTTACTGATTTTTTGTCTTTTTTCTTAGCTTGGTCACTTCCTGGAGTCTTCTTGTTACTGTGTGTTTGCCAGGAAACCAAAGGCGACTCACGGAAGTTATGCTCACAGTTGAGAAATAGCCTGCAGCAAAGTCCTTGGAAAAGCAACAGATTGTTTTTATGCTGTATAACCAGTATAACCACAATAACCAATGTATTGCGTGCTACTTTGTTAGCTTTAGCTGTGCTAGTCGTTTTCATGATCTTTGGACAGAGCTGAGCTATCAAGCTATCAGTAGTAACAAGCTACGGATCTTATCATCTAAAAGGTAATTAGTGTATTTCCCAAAATGTCAGATTGTTCCTTTAAAGTTAAGAATTTTATTTCCTCATCCTCTTTGTTTTGGCAGCGACCAATGACATTTTGGAGCCACAGCTATGTTTCTCTTGGCGCATTTGGCCAATTCTGGATGACGTAACAATCATAAAAGAATTGCAGATGAAATGAAAAAAGGATTGTCTTTGTTTTGAGAGAGTGAAAGAGTGGGAGGACATTTTGGAAAGATCAACACCATTGTCCAGCCTTTGTGTCTTTGAGTGAACATGGGAGTGTACAGTCAACATCCTGCAGTATTGTTCACCTTGTTGTACTCTTTTCTTTGATTATGTAAAGCATACATTCATTTTTACGCTGACGTGGTCACATGAAGAACTTCAAGATTTAGGAAGATATCGACCATAACGGACTGAATGTTGGTATGGCATAATTGTACTGATGTTATTTTATATACACACATACAGTACATTTGCTTTCTGCTTTCTCAGATCAAGTGTACAGCACTCTGTGGTGTGTGTGTCTGACATATAGGAGGTGGATTTACTGATAGCGTTACTGTAGACTTCCCTGTGCTCCTGTCAAGCACTTTATCCAGCAGAAAGACGATCTCTGCTATTTCAGCATGTGGAAGCACTGCACATGTTTGTAGATGGTGTAATGATAAATGAAAAATAAAGTCTCCCACAGGACTTGTTTCGTGGGAGATTTAGCGGCTGTGTGTTTTGCACTTTCATGTGTTCGGAGTTCAGTTGTTGAGTTATTCCGGAGCACAGATTTATTATTTTTTGTTACACAACTACACATCGCAGAAAATGAATTCTCACTCCGTCCCTGTGTGTGTGTGTGTGTGTGTGTGTGTGTGTGTGTGTATGTGTGTGTGCGTGCATCCCAGTTGAGTCTGTAAGCTGTTTCTCCAGGACAGGAAACTCCAAGTTGGTCATATTAAAATAACTACATTTTATGTGTCCTGATGCCTGAGGGCCCAACTGCCTTCTTGTCTCACCAAACATCTCCATCCCACATCAGTGGACAGCTGGAAGACCGATCGGGTCACCCCTCCATTCGAACAGTTGTAGTTGTCGTCCAGCATGTTGGACGGCCACCAGAAATGTGTCCTCATACCACATCACAACTCAGTGGGAGCTGCCGATATCCTCCCTGCTGTTTATTCCAAGATTTGTAGGCACACCCTTCATCTACGAGGCCACAGCCAAAATAACAAGTTGGCCAGATTATCTGAGACGGCGTATTAAAGGAAACAGCTATGTTGCTTTTGATTATAAATACACCAGTAGTCATGCAGTGGAATGGTGGAGTGTCCTGTTTCATGGAGTGGGTCTGAATATAGCAGCACCAATTGATTGATTAATTGCACTCTTAAGGTGTTTGTGTAAAGTTATTTCCAGATAAAGGGTATGAGGGTATAACCACAGTACAATCACAGATCACAGCATAGGTAGTAAATATTGCCAGTGGACATCTCAGAATTTTGGCAAGTAAAACTGAAGCTATATCTTCAAGTAGGTACCATGAAAACAACCCTTTCAAAGCATGGCTTTATTTTAGTGGTACAAAAATTTGCTGTTAAAGCAGCATGCAAACGTTCACTATTACTAGGAGGTTCTGTTATCGCTGTAACGTGAGGTTGCGTGTGAAAGTAAAGTCTGGTATGTTCAAACCTTCATGCTGAAGTGCAGCAGTCAGGTTACTCTGGTGGTACATTTCCCACTGCTGCTGCTCCTGTCACTGGTATGTGACTTATAGGCTGTCACTGAGTACATGCCAGGATACTTTGTGGGTTTTTGGTACCCGTGGGATTAGACTTGGCGTGGACATGGATATTTAGGATGATTAAACTAATAATAGAAACCGTGTGAAAATTATGTTATCAGTGTAGGAGTTAATCTTTGAAGGTGCAACACTAAAATTTTAGTTCTTGTTTTATCCCTTTTGGTTTTTTACACAAATGCACCGTTTTGTTCAAAGGGTATGACAGACATTTTATTTTTTTCAGGGAAAGAAGGTATTCATCCAAAGTTTTGGATGGCATTGTTAACATTTCATTTATTTGTTTACTTCTACAACAGATCCATTATGATAACACCCTTCTGAGTTAATATTAAGACAGCTAAGAACAAAAGCTCTTACAGCCTGTCAGATTTTCCATCTGCAATGTCCCAGACACATTATTCAGTATCACACAAACAATAACTCAGTTCATAAAGCAAAGCTGTGTGGGTGATTGACTGGTTGCATTCATTGTCTTATCTCCAGGTGTTATCTGGCAGTTGTTCTTGGTCAGTAATGATTATATTGGTCCAATGTAATTAAATGGTTATGGTTTTCTAAAGTTGGACCCAGTGCTTTATTTGTGTTGGCAGTTTATTCACGCTCTTGTGTTTTGTACATGAAAGAATAAGGATAATGTGAATAATTGCAACAAACTGTTTTACTTTTATGAAATCTTTATGCTCACTGTAGTAGGACATGCAAAGTTGTGTTTGGGCCTTTCCAAGTGTTCACACAGTACCTCTCACTGCGTACATATGGATGACACTATTGCAGAAAAAGGGGTAGTTATATAAGAAATTCCATCACTGTAGCTGCCAGTTCACCCAGACACGTAAATGGAAAAGTAAATTTTCTGTCTTTGCATGGGAGTAACTGGGATTCCAGCGGTTTCAGAGTTATGGATGTGGGAAGGCTGTGCTATGGAAAAGGGCTTCCCTCTTCAGGTCCTCGTGTGGGAAATCACAAACCACTGTGACAGAAAAACCAAGGAGCTCCCTTCCTGTGGTGTGCGCTGTAACATGACATCGCCATGTTGGCCATGAGGTACACAGAGACCCTTTCTTTGAATAAATCTGTCTGTAGACAGAGTGGCGATGGTCTGTAAATGTTTCAGTTGCCCACAGGACACATTTAAACATAACACCATCCGAGTACGGTTTTCTAAAAGCGATAAGGGAGTTTCATGAAACAGAATTTCCATTGTGCCCTCAGTCATAAGAGGAACCCCAAAATGTGTGAGGTCGTGGGCAGCTGTCCAGCCAATCATGTGTGAATTGTTTGATCCTTCTTTAGGAGAGTGTGGCGTGCATCAAATAATGACCACAGCACATTGGCCTCTTTATTTTAGCCCGCGAGCACTCTTTAGGGATCAAAGCATCACGATTCAGGCCGTACACACGAACATCCACCTCTGTTTCATGTCAATCTCCTGTTTGGCTTTCTGCCAGCCTGAAGGGGCACAAGGATCAGTGATATCACTCATTGTGAAAGTGCACAGCTGCAAAGACTGGACAGAATCAGACAGCTGCTCCTGTGAGACCGGAGAGGCCTTTCATCACGCTGCCTAAAAAGGGACGCTGTGTGTGCATGCGTGTATGTGTGTGTGTGTGTGTGTGTGTGTTCATACAAGCCAGCAAGTTTCTAAATGTCTGCATGCATGTGGGTGGATCAGGCTCATGAATGTTAATGTGTGTGCATTGGTTATCTAAACAAAAGTCAACCTTGCTACCCTTTCCAACCACTCGAGTGTTGAGAACATAAATATTTGCTCTAAATCCTAAACACAAAGTTGTTTATCTAATCAGAATGTTTTCCTTGGCTGGATTTGCTTGGATAAAACTTTTTTAAATACCTGATATTTTTATATTTTTATATTTTATAGTTATTTTAGTTTGATCCCATTTTTTTCCCATTTTTCCTTTTCTTTCTTGGTTGGGGAAATTGCAAGTGCAATGGCTGTACGAAAAAGAATTTTCCCTCTGGGATAAATAAAGGAATTCTGATTCTGATTTTGATTCTGATTATCCATTATGTTAATTAGGATTAATTAGATTTTTTTTTGTCATACAGCATGTATTTTAATCATAACAGTGTACAGTTAACAGGTCCTTGCAGAGTTTTTTAAATACTTGCACACAAACTGAATCCTGCATAACCACCTTGCAATTCACAACAGAAAGCAGACAACATGGTAATTTTTGATTACATGCAATCCTAATCCGCTTCTGTTTTTAGAGGCATCACAACATCGTTGTAGGTAACAGCATATTTAAAGAGCAGGAATATTGGACCAGGTGGATTAGTGAAGGACTTCAGTGAAGGGAGATGGAAGGGGATGGAGAAAGGTAAAGGCTTTACTCAAAGCAGCTGTGGTCTCTGTATAGAACTGACTGAGAACATTGTTTGCTCTGTCGTCCGTGGTAACAGCCAGCAATTAAATTATCCCAGAGACGATGTATGAGTCAGAGAACATTTTGCCTCAGACAATATTTAGACAATGAAAAAGAGCTGCGGATCTTACATGAATTTAAGATTTTTTAAAGGCTTTAATATTTTTGAATATGTTCTCACCGTGGCTTAACAGAATGGATTCTCTTTTGTTATTATAGCTGTTTACTAAAATCTTTCCCCTCAGTCTCATGGGTTTTGCTATTGCATCTACAGTGTTGTTCCTCCCTCTGAGAGACGGCTCAGACAGTAGCTGGCTTGTCTGCACAAATCAAGCGCACACACACACACACACCCACACTCACACACATATTAAGAGAGAGAGTTTCCAGTTTTTCTAGCCATCATTTCCATGAGGTATGATTCATGCAAGAAACTTTTTGAACAACAAACCTCCTTCTCATTAAAGAGCGCTCACATGCAGCAAGTCACTGTTCCCCTGGCTCCTGCCCGTAAATACACACATACACACACACACAGAGTGCCATTGCTGGTAAGTGGCAGGAGAGAGGAAGCTAACACAGGGACACTAATGGACTTACCATCCTCTGCCTCAAGCTCCCAGTCTCTTGCTTTGTAATCAGACATGGAAACCCAAACAGGGTTAGCTGATGTTATCACCATTTCCACAGTTACAGTTGACAAGTTCTAAGAATGTAAACAATAAAGTGTTCCAGCATGTTCTTGCATTTGGAATCTCAATCCTTGAAAGTCTAATAACAGATTGAAACATTTTAAAAATGTGACTAAATATAACACCCAAATTCATCAATATGCTCCGTAGCAGAGCCAGACTAATAAATCATCGATAATAACTTATCACAGTTATATTGTTAATGGTGTCCATGTTTTAATCCTGCTGAGCTGGGGTGGATCCACAATGTGTAGTTTGGGAAAAACTACGCTGTTTTGAAAGCATTACATCTTCAGCTTTCAGAACACATAAACTAATTATATGTTGTCCAAAACAACAAAATAGTTTACCAATAAAGACGACTTCAAAACATCTAGTGTAATTTTCTCTTGACTCTACAATGACATGCTTGTTATCACTGAAAAGTAAAAGTGCACTGTTGATCTTGATGATTAAGCAGAAAATAGCTTTAATGATATATGGAGCAGGCATGTTCCTGGACCGTGCTGTAATTTCCCTGTTCTGTATGACCTCAGCTGTTCCCAGGATGCAGTGCACTGCTGTTTTTCCATTACCTGCAGAAGCTTCCTGTTCAGGCCTCTTATGAAAAGGGTTCACAGTTGCACAGGCTTCAGTTTTTCCTTCCAAAGGGCTGTTTTTTCCCATGAACTGAAGAAATACACTCAGGCATATCTTTGAAAATGTTGATCAACACACTGGATTTCAACTTTAGTCCATCAGCCAAACTCGCCCCATAGCAGTGATGCAAGGTTTTGCCAGGGACCTATGAGGTCACCTGAACAGATTCTTAGACAGCTATTCATAGGAGTATTTTTCTGCACTTTGTGGCCCTGTGAGTACACATGTTTCCTGTGTGAGGGGTTTATCTCTAACTCTTCATTAAGTTCCAGTCAAATTTCTGTACAGGACATTTGCGTGTTTGTCTCGTTCAGTTTGGCCACCATGTTGCATCATCCTTACACAATCTATGGAAACATGTTGCGGCAATGTTAATTTGCTCATGCATTCAAAAATATCTCTTATTAACGGTAAATTAGTGCAGCTTCATCTCAGCTGCACTTTGCTTTGCGTGCATATCTACAAAGCAGGCACAGTATTTATTTTAGTTTGATTATAAGATGAGAACCTTGTGTCGATATATTGTTGTAGACATGTCAGCTGTTTATCCAGCTAAATTTCACCACCCACCAGAGACAACATGAGCAGGTGGTTGCTACGGTGACCGAGCGCTGTGTTTATCTGTTGCTCTGTGTTAGCGGAGGGTGTTGTATGGCTGGCGGGGTGGGGATGGGGGGGGGGGCTGTTGTGGCCGGTAGCCAGAGAACGGTAGATGGAATCCAGGGAGAGGGAAAGGCCAGCCCAAAATAAACCCATACAGAACGGGTTGGTCTGGGCCACACTATGCACGGCACCAGATAAGGAGGCAATGCCCATTTTACGAGAGGATCATGTGGCAATCTGTGATCTACCCAGGGACGTGTCGATCACATGATCTAACAGGTGGTGTTTTTTTTTTTCTTTCAGAAGTTCGATATCAGGATTAAAATCCAAGTTTTATATAAATATTGCACGTTACTAATGACATAACACTACAAAACTCAAAGTCACAAGTTCCCTTATCAGTTTTTAAACTCTTATTCTACTTGAATGTGAATCTACATTGGATACAAAGCTTTAAGTCTGACATCCCTCAAACCTGTCCTCTACTCTTTACTTGATGTGTTTCTAATCTGCCTCCAATGTTCAAGTCAAGATGCTGAGTTGCAGGATGTTCAGTTGTCTCTGAAGCGCAGAGCCACGTTTCAGGGACCAGTTTGTTCATTAAAATGTTATGTAGACTAAAGGAGATACTGTCCTTGTTGCTTGGGTCTCATGAGATTAGAGAAGAGAACAGAGGGTAAAACCTTCAACGATTTAATCTGAAGTGACAGCACAGAAGAGTGATTTCACTATGAATGAGACTAGATTATGAAGGTACTCACTTTCGCTAGAACAGATGCAGATGTTTAATCTGTTGACGTGGCAATGGAGATTAATTTCAATTAAATAAAGCTATTGTTGCCCTATTAAACTATTTGTTTTTCCAGCATTCTCAATGAATAGGTTGAACCTTACTTTGGATAAGACCTACAGACATCTGCCATCAGTTAGTGGTGCTGTGTGTCTCTTTCAAATATTTATGAGGGAGGTTCAGTGTGCATATGGCAGCAAGCTGACAACCACATTTCTTGACATCATCGACCAACATCAAGACACATTTTATTTTTCTCATTTAGCACAGAAACATCAAATTGATTTTCGCTACTCAAAGCTGTTATCTGCACTGTGATACCGTTCTCAGACAACCTGGTCATGCTAACATGATGAAGACATCAATCCAAGTATGCTTTTGTTTTGTTTTTTTTGATATCTGAAGTTATTTGCCTAAAAGATCTGCCAAACCTTGAAGATTTTGGCCAAAGACTTAACATTGCAGGAAAGCCTAAACGCTATTTTAGAACCATTTCTACCCTGATAATAGTAAGTTTTTAAAAATAATGAAATTGGTGGCACGGAGGGCTGCAGTCACATGGCCATAGTGACTTCATCTCATATTTCTACAGTTCAAGTGGTGATGGTGCAAGGATTAAATGTGAAGAAGAGCACTGAGATGCAGCAAGGTGGGACCTTTAATCCCCCAAGGGTCTCAGACATGCTGTTAGTGGGCTAATATTCTTGACATAGCTCTGCCTCTGTGTGGATTACTGGTACCATGCTGACAGTGTCCTGCCAAACATGGAAAGTACTGACTGATATCCAGCTGTCAGCATCACCACAGTATGTTTCCTTGTTTGAGCTGGTGATGTTAGACAGTAAAGACATGCCTTTTTTTTGTGGGGTCATTGGAAAATTTCTCGTAAGGTTTCTTCCCTGTGGGAAGGAAGTGTAAGTGTAAACCTGGGCAACTGGTTTTACAACTTAGGTCAGCTTTTCCGTATTGGTCTGTACATAGCAGATGGTACGGCCGTACGGTTTACACATATTGACCTGGTGCACTGCTGTGCAATCGAAACTGCACCAAGTACCAGTGAAGTGAATGTAGCATTATAAATTCAAATATAAAGAAAATATAAAACATCTATAATTCATAGATACTGGTAATCTGTACATTTTTGAAACATTTTATCTGCAAAATCACCTCCTCTTCTTTGCTTACTGTTAGTTTTGACTGAAAATTAGCCCTTTAAAATGAAGAAAATGTGTGACTTACAGAGAAATGCTAGCACACTGGCAGGAAATAGACCTGTGATTAGATTCAAAACCCTGCTGGCTTTAGTTTCAGTATGACTGGTGAGGTGAAGATAATACAGTTTTTTTTTCCATTAAGCTCCGCAGTTTTGCTATGTGGTCTACAGTGTGTGTGACCATACCTTCATGTTCTTAGAAATGTAAGAAGTTTAAAGTAACAGGGTGTAGCCCTATAGGCTCCTGATTGTTGGCATGTGATTAGCACCACTAGATGGCACTGTGCACCAGCTACTAGTGGTGAAATGAGTGCACAGAATGTGTAGATGGCACATAAATCTGTGAAGTATCATGATCATACATTAAAATTAATTTCTCTCTCAAAGTCCATTGACTTCACTTTCTGAGGCTGATAATGTTCACATGAAATACTAAACCACACAATCAGCGTAGCAACATGCCTGTTAACATGGAAGTAAATGTCGAATTGAAAATGTTATTCAGTTCACACGTTGTGTTCCCTCAATATAATGCTGCTGTGGCTAAAGAGTCATCTGTATTTATTATCTTTCCTGTTTTCTCCTGCAGGACCAAGTGAAGCAACCAAAGACATCCAAAACCAAAACAGAAGAAACAGTTGCTGAAGAAAAAGCTGTGGAGGGCCTTGGGCAGATACCTGAGGAGGGACGAGAGGGACACCCAGACAATCTCAACTCAGATGAGGAGGTGGAGATCGAGGAGATTATCGAGGAGTCTCGTACCAAGCGCCTCCAACGCACCACCAAGCAGCAAGTGGACAGCATAAAGAAAGCCTTCTCTAAAGAGCAAATGGAGAAGACCAAGCTAAAGACCAGGGAGAACCTGGAGAAAACCAAGCAAAGAACCCGCGAGAATCTGGAGAAGACGAGACAGA
This sequence comes from Scatophagus argus, assembly GCF_020382885.2. Taxonomy (NCBI): domain Eukaryota; kingdom Metazoa; phylum Chordata; class Actinopteri; family Scatophagidae; genus Scatophagus; species Scatophagus argus. The sequence continues at coordinate 17,807,992 of NC_058508.1, forward strand.
AAACCCGTGACAACCTGGAGAAAACCAAGCACAGCCTAGAGAAGAAAATCGGCAAGCTTGGGACCCGCATGACCCCCACCCAAGAGCGCAGGGCGAAGATGAAGAGCTCCAAAGACAAGGTGAAGAAGTCCCTCACCCCTGACCACACGATCTACGCCCGCTCCAAGACCACTGTGTACCGTGTGCCCCCCTTCACCTTCCATGTTAAAAAGATCAGAGAGGGGCAGGAGGAGGTGGTGCAGAACACAGAGATGGTGGAGGTGACCGAGGCCGAGGGCCAGCCGGGGGGAGAGGAAAATGGGCTGGGTGTGCACGTGGAGCTGGAGGAAGGGGAGCTGGTGAGTGTAGACAGCCCAGAGATGGAGGCTCTGTTGGAGGTGACTGAGGACTCTCAGCTGGTCATGGTGGAACCAGACCACCTAAAGAAGACCCAAAGCGAGTAGAGCATCAAAGCTCTGCTGGGCACTCAAGGGAGAGATAAAAAGGAAGAAGAGTCTTGATGGATGAGTCTCATCACAAGGACACAAATATTAGTCATAGAGACTTTCTAGATATAGTCAGATCACAATCTGTGACATCTCTTTTGTTTTCTGATCTCTTTTTATTGTACCCGACAGGGATGACTTTCATATTTGCTTGTCTTTAGCATACAAATAAGAAAAACAAACCAAAAACAAAGCTAGCTTTTAAAACATGCTGCAGGATGACTGGTTACCTTAGACTTATTTGTTTATTGAATTTGCTGTTTGTTTGTTTGATAAAATGATATATAAGGCCCAAAGAAAAAAAGGTATAAATAGTCTTTGCTATTGACATGTAATCTGTTATATAATATTTGCCTTGTATAATATGCACATTGAGGGGTATGACAAGAGGAAGTTGGCAGGATGTATGTTTTAAGTGACGGTTTTAGTGATGTAATGTGCACATGATGAACAAAAGAGAATGAGCAGGCAAAGCTTTACGCCTACGGAAAAAACAAAGAACTTAGGAGGCAGGAGTAGAGGATTTCCTCAGAAAAGAGTTTACAAAAACAGTACCCCGGCCATGCAAAAATTGTGTCAAGCCTGTTAAATTATACCAGGAACAGTGAAACAATGACAAACAATAAAACAAAGCTATGCAAATATTTAAACAATTACAGATAGCACTACACTAAAGTTACTACAGTGAACTTGTGGGAGTAAATTTGGGAAGATTAATATTTTACATTTTTGAAAACCAAGTCCATATCTTGTATGGTAACTTTTGTTACCGAGAAATATCTCTATTTAGTTTTGAGTTTTTAAATGATCATTCAGTCATTCGTTTAAAATTTGAGCTATTATATAATGAAATACTCAAAGCTTCTATCAGTGAAATTTGAAATGAAGCCTTTGGTGCAGTGTATCTTTACAGTGCATGCTTGAAAAGACAGTTTGATCATCATTTACTGCGATGCTTTGATGTGTGTTCCCCGTACTATATTTTTTGCGTCTGTACATTTTACAGATGAGGCCAGCTTCCACATCGCACACCTTGCACGGAGGAGAAGAAAAGTGACTGTGTCGCCATGGTCACAGCTCATCACAACACATTTGCACATCCATATTAAATTTTCCCAAGGTAATTGCAGGCAGCAAAATGATGGCCCGAAGAACAAGATGACAGTTTAATGACTGACTATGTAACACGTGGAGAAACTGCTGTCATTCTAAATGCAGTCAAAGTGAGATAGCACACAGTTTTAGGAATGGCATATCAGAACAGCGGGACAGCACTATCTAGTCCTCAAACGTCCTTGCAGAAACCAAGTGCGATGTTCTGTAGTTCCACTGAATTATTAAAGGCATGTGCATGCTAAAGCTGTCTGGCCATAATTCATAAATGACTTCACTGCAGAGGTTAACTGATGTGGATTTTCACGATAATCTGGAGCAGAAAATAGACAGCAGTTGATTAGTATTTTTTTCTTTTCTTTTGTTGAAGTATGCAGGCCACATCTGTGATTACTTTCTTGTTTTTTCACGCCATAGGTTTTTAAGAATTAGATGCTAAAATCATTACAATGTCTCATTCATTTCTACACAGGCAGATTTTAAAAATTCTAGGAATATTCTTGTACAGTGGGTCCTCAAGTACGGACCTCAAAGTAATTAACATATGGAACTGTTAGACTAACCATAAAAAAATCTCAGTGAGCAGTTTTTAATTTTTGAGCCATTATTTTCTCCCAGTCAGTAATTACATTTGGGAACTCGACTGTTGAAGACTGCACAGCCATCAGCCACCTCCAAAGTTCTGCCAATACTTTTGTGTTGGTGCCAGTTAATCAGCTGACCTGATTGAACGGTCTACCTCTAGTTCATTTCAAGTTAGAGAAGACGATCATGCAGCATTAGTGGAAGCTGTGACAAATGGATTGCATTTATCTGAGCCTGATGTAAACTGGCTGTGGCAGTGTTCGTTCATTGCCACTTTTGATGATGTAAGACGCAAGCAGGCAGGGCTCTCTAGAGACTGCATGTGATCTTGATGTGGTGTAGGCATGCCAAGGCCCACTGTGAAGCATGGAACACCATTAAAATAATCAATGGGCTGGGGAATGCAATTAAGGAGAGTGCTCCCTTTGAGCACTAAGCAGGGTAGAGAACAGAGAGAAGGTCAGAGAACAAGGATGGTGTGTGTGTGTGTGAGAGAGAGAGAAACACCTCAACCATCCACACCAACATTTTGGTGAAATGTCAGTCAGCATCAAGTAGAAATTTCCTAAAATAGCAAAGAAGCTAGTGACTTATAATTATTAGAATATTATCTTTTATAATAGAGTTTTTGACAAAAATATCCTTATTGTTCAGCACATCAGACATTGAAACACTTGTAAAATATTGGTCCCTTTAAAAAATGGTATTATTCCACCGTGTATATTTTGCTTTGTTTGGAACTACAGGTTATGAAAAAAATAAATCCAACCTGCTATATGCTTGAGGTAGGTTGTGCACAGCTTATGTAGAGACAATGTCATTATGAAAAACGTATCAGTTATGCTGCTGCTGCAACACAATGTGACAAATGATTGCTCTTGGTGTTATTAATTCATATTCAAATAATGAGCTAATAATAAGCTTGCCCCTTCTGCTGTGTTTGTGGCCTCTTTTGCCTAACGACTGAAGTATAAATAAAAGCTTCTTACTGAATAATATATACTGCCTATTACTTTTGTTCTCCTTAAGTGTACGAGTCTTTTATGTATAGACCCGATTTCTGTGTATTATAAGATAAAGATGAACTTTATTGACTTTATGACTTTATTAATTTTTTTTGTATTCTATTTTATTTGTTCACCAATCGTGAGGAGGGTCTTGGGTAAATCAGCCATTGTTTTATGATTAGGAGAGGTCAATAATGAACAGCACTGGCGTTATTAAACTCTTGATGACGTCGACACTGCCAGTAACTCAGATGACTTCCAGGCTGGCTGTTATGTCGAAGTGCTCCTCCTCCCTCCGCTGCAACTGAGCGCGCGGATATACTCTGTGACACAGCCGCAGGGAGGTTGCGCACGGGGGAACAGCGCAGATGCGACAGCAGTAAACACCAAGCACTCAACCAACCTTACTGCAAATTCCCGCCTCTTTAGCTAATAAGCTGTATTGCAATTGGCTACAGCGTAGCTGTCGAATGCTATTGGCTGTTAGAGGTGTCAATAAAGGGAATTTTACGGTTTGTGTGGCTGGAAAGACTGCAATGTAGGAGATGGGCACGGTGAGAGGGTCTGTTCGTGCGTTGGAGAAGTGTTTCTCGTGCTGACTAGATAATATACCGAGTTACTATCTATTCTCTGTTTTATCCCTCGCTTTTGTATGTTCATTTTTTACACAAGTCGTTACTGACTGTCATTGTCAGTGTTTTTTAGGTAGAAAGCGGTACAATTTTTACGGAAAAAACTTTCTCCAGGAGTAACACCGCGCTAGGTAAGCGGCTATAACGAGTTCTGCTTTTGCCTTTATTATTTTACATTATTTCTGACACCCACGGCGGGTGTTTTTCCCAATATTACGGTACAGCAAGCCACTTTAATGCACGGATAGCTCTGTTTATAATACCGCCAAGCTAACGTTACAGTTGCAGCATTGTGACGTGGTTACAAGTTATTGATATTGGAGAAACCCTTCTCTTTCTACGGTGTTACATAAGTTATTAAAGTGCTTAAGTACTCAGTTGTACTTGCTCTTTGTACAGCTGAGAATATAGTAACCAAGACTCTCAGTTTTGGTTTCTTGAAATCATATGCTCTGTTTTGTGTTCTGGGTCGCCTAGTTTAATGATTCTCACACATTTGTACATACAGCTCGAACTTAGATTTTAAAAAGTGAAGGAAAAAAAATTAGAAGCTCAAACTTTACAGTGAAGGTGAAAGACGATAAAAAATGTAGGTGATTGATATGTGTTTGTATGCGCTTCCTTCATTTGTCACGCCCATCTCTATCCATCCCATCCACGGCACAACATGTCTGCCACCTTGATCTGTGATATCTGTCATATTGTCAGTCCTATTAATGAGTTATAAAGAAACATTCTGTTCAGATCTTCACAATATCTTCATTTTGAGGTGTAGGGCAGATTTTGATTTTACAAATACCGTTTTAGTGGAGCGAGTACATCTGTGGTAATATTGACTGTTTTCAGTGTTTTCTGATTGCCACGAAATGTATACTTTAATATCACATTTGAGCGTTGTCAGTTATGTCAACAGGCACCGTAGAATGGAAAGTCGATATGGCAACTGCTTTCTGTGTTTGTTCAAGGAAGTGCTTGATCTGTGGCATGATTTTATGGAGTCAGATTGTACTCGATGTTTGTGCCACGTGACTACGGAGCACATCTGGTTTGCCTGGACAATTTCTATGAAAGTCTGCTTGCATACAATGATATGTAGTTTCAAAAAGCTAAGATCAATATAGTAGAAATGTAAGTTAGTGTTTAGGCAAAACCTTCACCTTGGCACCCTCACCCTTACCTACCCTTTCTAATGTGTGTGATCCAAACAAAATGTCTTTAGTATTTTATCTTTGTGGATCCAATGGATGTATGAACTTACTTTCCAAATGAAGGCTTCGCTTAATGACATTTTCTTAAATCATTGTTAATCAGTAATTAAACAGCATTGTCCAACTTCTGTGACTGCAATCAAGCGTTAACTTATTGGGCCTCTTAGGTGTCCTTTTTTCTTGGCAGGGCTGGCTATAAGAGAAATGAAACACCCTCAACCCAAATTCACCACAAAATGAAAGAAGGAAATACTTAATTAGATGATGCAAAAATCAAAGAAATTCTCGCATTATTGACAATGACTCAGCTTCTCTTTGATGTGATCCTGTTTTCACATGGCCAGAAATTCACACCATTGAGATGCACCTTTTTCGTATGTCAGCAAGAGAGGAACGTAGATCACACAAAAGCCATCGCATTTGTTGGGCAGTTTCAGTTATAGGCTTTTCATGCTTTTAAAAAAACCCCTCAAGCAGATGATGTCTCTGAAAATAATTGTTTTAACTGAATTCTTGTGGTTTCCTGAGGACACTGACATGTTTTTGGTGAAACATAACCAACACATGTTTTTGTTTCACTTTACCCTAAATCAAAAATACACGAGACACATTCTTAAACTGAGTTATCAGTTAGTTTGGTAGACCTGTACTACATTGGACTGTCCATTACAGGATACCATTTATTATGGTTATTTTGAATTGTCAAATGGGGGTAATCAATAAACATGATGTAAATCCAGGCACTCGTTTTAACCTTTTCAGATGTGCAGTACTGTCTTTGATATCTGTGCTTTTGGCAGCAAAAGCTTTTAGCCCCTGGAAACAGAAAGCAGAATCTTTTTCTTGTCACGAACATGTCTGAGTCATCAGTTAGAAAGGATCAGAGATATATAAAACTTCAGTTCTCATGTCTAAATTGGTTTTTTTTGAATGATAATGCCACAGTATCAAAAACTTCCATAAGAGGCTTTAACAAAGGCTGCAGTTGGTCATTTAACATGGATGCTAGATGAGACTACTTTCTTTTGATTTTATTGAGCGTCTGGTTATTGTTAGTGTATCGTCTAGAACCCTTGAGGGAACAATGCAGCCTGCTGTTGGTAAGATGAGAAGATTAGCCGAAACCCACCATATGAATCTGATGGATTATAGCTGTCTCTGCGAGCACCTGAGTGTGGATTAATTACAGTATGATGTCCAAGTTGCATTGTGCCTGTGAGAAAATTAATAGGAAGGAAATGAAAAGTATTAATCTTTTGTTATGTCAAATAATATGTTACTTTGGTTTCAAAGCCATAACTACAAGGAAACGAGTGTGGTTTTTTTTATTGTTTCATTGAATGCAACTGGGGCAAAACCTTAGCCAAAGATCATTAATTCCTGTCAGCTTAGGGACTTGACAGCTGTTTACGTCGACCTATATTTCTTGGTGGAGGCGTAGTGTTTCACTGAACAGGAAGTGACTTTTGCTGAACAGCAATCCTCCCGAGTGCCTGTTATAGTTTTCAGAGAAAGCCTGATATTTAGCAATTTCTCTGTTGTCATTTGTGAAGGCATGTGAATCTGTGTGTTTTTATATATTACCAGTATGCGTTTCCCAGGGGTGTTTTCTGACTATACTGCCTAATTTATGTCCTTATCCTCATCTCTTTTTCAGTAGGTTTGAGGAGGTGTATGTCAGGATGGCCCAGTGGAACCAGTTACAGCAGCTGGAGACCAGATATCTGGAGCAACTGTACCACCTGTACAGTGACAGCTTCCCCATGGAGCTACGGCAGTTCCTCGCCCCCTGGATTGAAAGTCAGGACTGGTGAGAAAGAACTGAACTCCTGGACTCTGTTATGAAAGCATACCTTGTTTCTCCTGTTTCACAACGTATGCCATGAAATTTCACAGAGGGCCACTCACCATGATTTTGCTGATAACTTTCCAGGCTGTTGTGTCATATTATTTTATTATGTGTTCTATTGTTTCCTTCTTCCTTATCCTACCATCTTCTTCCCCCATGACACCAATAGTTTCTTTCATTTTTTTAAAGCTTTTTTTTAAGTTGTTTATTATTTTATTTTATATTATTTATTGTTTTTTAGGACAAAATTTAAAGGTAGAAAAAGAAGTTACGTTTCCTGCGTTTCCTGTCCAATTTGTCAGAATTATAAGAAAAAAATATCCTGTTTGCATGAAATCCATGGAGTCCTATTGAAATCCGATTTTTCCAAATTCCATTTTATTTTTTCCCAAACTACATGTTTCCACATTTTCACTTTTACGAATTTAGAGATAGAGAGAGAGAGACCAAAATATAGTAGAATAGTTTTTTCTGTTCATTTGGCTTAGGCCAGCTCTATTTAAAAAAAAATACTTATAATGCTAGGGAAAATGCTTTTTGTTTTGTTGTTTGTTTGGTTTTTTTTTTTTAAATTGCATCCACATGCATCATATCCTAATGATCTTATCTTCCCCTTTACAAGGGCTTATGCTGCCAATAAGGAGTCACATGCCACACTGGTGTTCCACAACCTCTTGGGGGAAATAGACCAGCAGTATAGCCGTTTCCTGCAGGAGAACAATGTTCTCTACCAGCATAACCTGCGCAGGATTAAACAGCATCTGCAGAGCAAGTATTTGGAGAAGCCAATGGAAATTGCCCGCATAGTGGCCCGCTGTCTGTGGGAGGAACAAAGACTGCTGCAGACTGCCACCTCTGCTGCACAGGTACAGAAGAGCTACACTAACATGGCTTCAGAGCTTCAGTTCTTAAATTTTAGGTTTTAAACCGCATCACACACATTTCAGTCAGACATCAACAGTGTTTTTACATTTTCACATACGTTTTATTCTCTTGCAGGATGGCCAGGCAGCCCATCCTACTGGGACTGTAGTGACAGAGAAGCAGCAAATCCTGGAGCACAACCTTCAGGACATCAGGAAGCGTGTGCAGGTTAGTTTCTGTCTGAGACTTCCGCATTAAGTATTTGAGTATGCAGTATTAAGAATCACGAACACTCCTGAACTTTGACAAAATTAGTCTGTCTTGTTATAAATATATAAATCATCATTTTTTTTCAGGATATGGAACAGAAGATGAAAATGCTTGAGAACTTGCAGGATGACTTCGATTTCAATTACAAGACACTGAAAAGCCAAGGAGGTATATTTGAGTTAATGTTTTCTTATCTTTAGCCATGATTTAACACTGACAAACACAAATTATTTGGTATCAATTAAATTCATCAACAATTGATTGATTGCTAACCTTGGACATGTCCACCGTCTGTCCAGAGTTGTCCCAGGACCTAAATGGGAATAGCCAAGCAGCTGCTACCAGACAGAAGATGGCTCAGCTCGAGCAGATGCTCAGCGCCTTAGACCAGCTCAGGAGGGTGTGTGTCTATGCTTAATAATATTGTGTTTGTTAAATCAGGAATACATAAGGAACCTGTCCCAGGTGCTTTAAGTGAAATCAAGAAGGTAATATTTGAATAGCACAAGGATAAGAAGAACAGGCGCGAAAGCATGATTCAGAGTAGGCTGTGCTCCTCTACACATCTGATGACTGATTAGGCCCATGTTTAATGTTTTTTGTGCTTGTTATCTCATAGCAAATTGTGACAGAGATGGGAGGCTTGCTGACGGCCATGGATTATGTGCAAAAGAACCTGACAGATGAAGAACTGGCAGACTGGAAGAGAAGACAACAAATTGCCTGCATTGGAGGTCCACCTAACATCTGCCTCGACCGCCTCGAAACATGGTAACCGGGAATGCAAATATGAAGCAATTTCCGATCGTATGAAAGTATAGTTTTTGTAGAACTCAGCTTATTATTTTAATTGATGATTACACATTACAACAGTTGATCAATGATCTGCTGTAATGTGATCGTTCAACAGTACTGTTCTGTCAGTTGGACTCCCGCAGAGATGTTTCACCAAAGTGTTTAACTTGAACTGGTTATCATTCTCTGACCAGGATCACATCCTTGGCTGAGTCTCAGCTCCAGATTCGTCAGCAGATTAAGAAGCTGGAGGAGCTTCAGCAGAAGGTGTCCTACAAGGGAGACCCCATCATCCAGCACCGGCCTGCCCTGGAGGAAAAAATCGTGGACTTGTTCAGAAACCTGATGAAGAGGTACTGCATATTATCATATGCTCAGACATTTTCTTTGTGGACAGACATGACGTGCATGGGATGTTAATTTTTGACCCAAAGGCTAGACTGAACAGACTGCTAAGTCAGAGTTTGTGTCCTAATCAGACCTCAGTGTATGTAGCATTTATTTTGTGTTGTTTTTTTTCATGCGTGTGAAACAGTGTACATCTTGAGACGAAAGACACATTTCAGAAAAATAATCTGATAATGAAGTGAAATCATATCACATCGATTGTGGAATCTTAGATGCAAGTTCCGCTTCCTAATAATGACGCCAAGTATTTAGTAGTATCTCACGGTCTTCCTTTAGCAAATGTGATGACATCTGAGCCATCTCCATTGTCTGAAGGAGGACTGAGATGCACTTAAGAGCTGTGAATCGTTAGCAAAGAGACCTTTGACCTTAGACTGTCTTCACCATATGTGTTTTATGGAATTCTTTCTCTGTAACATGATCCACTTTGTCTTCCAGTGCTTTTGTGGTGGAAAGACAGCCTTGTATGCCCATGCATCCAGACAGACCGTTGGTCATAAAAACAGGTGTGCAGTTCACAAATAAAGTCAGGTAAGATGTGGGCCTGTAACACACAAACCAGAAGCAACATGTGAATTTTTATACATTTTAATTATAATATTAATAAAGCATTTTATGAGTTCCATTTGACAAGTTCAACAATTGTATCATTTTATATACTTATGGGACAATATTTTTTTCCTCTTATTTTCCCAGGTTGCTGGTCAAGTTTCCTGAACTCAATTACCAGCTGAAAATTAAAGTTTGCATTGACAAGTGAGTTTGTTTGTTTTTTTGTTTTTTTATCTGCGAGTGCTATCATTTGCCTTCAGGGTTGAATAGGAAAACGGTGACTTTGACTTAAGGCATTAGGAGAAATAATGCTGATTTTGACTGCTCATTTTTCAGGGAATCTGGAGACGTGGCTGCAATTCGAGGGTAAGACTTTTAGCAATACTTCAATTCGTTCTTGAGCGTCTGCTGTATATTGTTTTAGAAAAGAGTCACACTTTCTGCCTCTCCTTGATTTTCTTAGGTCACGAAAGTTTAACATCCTCGGTACCAACACAAAAGTTATGAACATGGAGGAATCCAACAATGGCAGCCTGTCAGCAGAGTTTAAACACTTGGTAAGTTATAGAGGCCAGACTCTCACTGTTTGACATTGATTTAATTCTCAGATAAAAATCTATGGAGGAGCACTGAGTTCCTGTTTGTTACAGACCCTGAGAGAACAGAGGTGTGGTAATGGTGGCCGGACCAATAGTGATGTAAGTACTGTTTCTGACCCTTGGTGGGATTGTGATAATGCTAAAATTGTTTGTTCATATCTGTCGTCTGTATATAAGGATGATTCGTTTTGTTTAAACTCTCCGAGAAACCGTTTTCTTGACCTTTGATACACGTTGAGTTCATGCTAAATAATCTGCTCTCTTTAGGCCTCCCTGATTGTCACAGAGGAGCTCCACCTTATCACCTTCGAGACAGAAGTCTATCACCAAGGCCTAAAGATTGATCTGGAGGTAGGTTTCATGTCTCTCATGTCTCTCTGTCTCTGAAGTTAGATGTGTCTCTCCAGTTTCATGCAACAGCATATATCAACAAAAGGAAACCTGAAAAATACAACAACTTCTGTTTTTTCACAACCCGTTCAAAATAAGTCCCCACACGAATGAGTCATTAACAAAGTCTTTGTCTCTGAAGACTCTCACCGCACAAGCTTCTGAATGACATGTTAAAGATGAGCCTCTCATGTCAACTCAGTTTTTGACCTCACCCAAGTTACTCCACTGACACGGAATAGTTTTACAACTTTACCCAATTCCTGGAACTGTGGGAGAGAAGACCGTGCAAGAGAAATGTGTTTTCTTGAATATGTGGATGTCAGACTCTCAGTTGTCATAATAATGTTATGACCACGTTAACTTTCATGTCGAACCTATCATGCATCATGTATTTCCTCTACCCTCCAACATACCTTTGAACTCTAATCCATAGCTGTGTGACACTGAGTCAAAATACTGTGTTGGTCTCATAGCAACTTCCAAAGCATCTGTAACATCATTATATTTCTGTTCATGCCAAACAAAGGTCTTTCTCTGACAGATGGTGTTTGTTTGTTGTACTGACAGGCTATGAGACAAATTATCTTACATTGTTATTGTTATTCAAAGATGCAGAGATGCTACTGTTCTTTGTTCTTTTTTAAAATTTAAGTTTAACACAACCTGTTTTTTTCTCATACTGAAACATTGTGCCATCTCATTCTTTATCTTTCACATAATGAACATGACATCATGTCATCATCATTTCATTTCAGGGGAATGCCCTCTAGGTGTAAGCATGTCCTCAGGATTTCAAATTCATAATGTACAGAAATGGAAGCAGGAAAGCTAATTATTGTGTCATTGTGCAAGAGTAAATGCTTTTTGACAGAGAAAACAATACTTCAGACTTACTAAAATAAATACTTCCTCCGTTGTACAGACTCATTCCCTGCCTGTTGTCGTCATTTCGAACATCTGCCAGATGCCCAACGCCTGGGCCTCCATCCTGTGGTACAACATGCTCACTAACCACCCAAAGGTAATCCAGCACCCCCTGGTGGCGAGGGGCTAAACTCCACATTACAGTTGTATGTCTGCAGTGCGAAAAAAACTGACGTTTTTAAACCATGTTGGCACTGGTGTGTTTGTACAGAATGTGAACTTCTTCACAAAGCCTCCAGTGGCGACATGGGACCAGGTGGCTGAGGTGTTAAGCTGGCAGTTTTCCTCCACCACCAAGAGAGGCCTGACCATTGAACAGCTCACCACACTGGCTGAAAAATTACTAGGTGAGGAGTCATACCACAGTCCCCAGAAACGTTTAAGTCTGCAGTGTCACATGTTAGTATGTGATGTTATTCTGTAATTGTCTCTCCAGGGCCTTGTGTCAACTACTCTGGCTGTCAGATCACTTGGGCCAAGTTCTGTAAGGTATGTATCAACCACATATGGTCATATGGTTCAGTCTGCCATCTTGATGGTGTATTACTTCAGTGTGAGTTATTATTCTCCTTCTGTATCACAGGAAAACATGGCTGGAAAAGGCTTCTCCTTCTGGGTGTGGTTGGACAACATTATTGACCTGGTGAAGAAGTATATCCTGGCACTGTGGAATGAAGGGTAAGAGGTCGTTCTTTGTTTGTAGTCAACTAAGTCCCGGAGCAGTCTTTGGAATTGCCCATTAGCTGTGTTTTGACATGCAATAGTCAACAGTTTTAAAATAAACTTGCTATTTTAACACTCAGCATCTATTTATATGACTTCCTGTTACCTTTCTACAGGTATATCATGGGCTTTATCAGTAAGGAGAGGGAAAGAGCCCTTCTTAGTCCAAAACCTCCCGGCACTTTCCTGCTACGCTTCAGTGAGAGCAGCAAGGAAGGCGGCATTACATTTACATGGGTGGAGAAAGACATCAGCGGTGAGTATTTTTGGACTTTTTCTTTTACTGTTTCCAGGATTTAATTTATTTTCTATTGTGATGCTGATTTTCCTTGAATGTTTACAGGAAAGACCCAGATCCAGTCAGTGGAGCCTTACACCAAGCAGCAGCTCAACAGCATGTCTTTCGCTGACATCATCATGGGCTACAAGATTATGGATGCCACCAACATCCTGGTTTCACCACTTGTGTACCTCTACCCCGAAATCCCCAAAGAGGAAGCTTTTGGGAAGTACTGCAGACCTGAAGCAGCTCCTGAACCTGAGATGGGAGGAGACTCCTCAGGCAGTAAGTGATTGCCTTGTTTTTTATGCTGCTGCAAACTGATAGAAACAACACATACTGCTTTACATGCATATTATTTCTTGGAATTTTCAATGGCAGTCAGTATTTTTTGTGCTAAACTTTTGTTTTTTTCCCTGACAGCTATTCAGCCATACTTGAAGACAAAGTTTATCTGCGTTACCCCGTGAGTATCTGTCACTCCTCCTTCATCTTAAAGTTATCAGTACTGGGGGAGCTCCCACTGCCCAGTGACCTCCACCTATGTTAGCTTTTGCTACTGGCTGTTAATGTTGTTGCTTTTTGTAAAGAAAAGAAATCATCTCAGAAAGTTTCTGTTTAGGTTCTGCACTTCCTTTTTTTTTTTCCAGAGTTGTTAAATTTTCAAAGAAAAGAGAACAAAGTTGTTTTCACTCTCACTGTGAGTCATCGCTATCACTGGAGGAACCACCAGTGTATTAACACCAAGAACTGCGATATGTGCACATTTAGTATTCAGTTTAGAAAGATAGCAGTTCACATCTGACGACACCATAAATACCTTCGTCTACTCTCAGACTACCCCGATAAAGGTGATACCCACAATATCCAGTATACACTATATCAGAATCAGAATTCCTTTATTTATCCCTGAGGGGAAACTCTTGTTTCCTTTCTACAGGAACTGTATGGATATAGACATATCCATACAGTATCCAGACACATGTTTTTGTGGGACTGTTTTTCAGGGGTTGGACTCAGCCCCTCACTTCCAGTGAAGGGAAATCTTAATGCTTCAGCATACCAAGACATTTTGGACAATGTTATGCTTCCAACTTTGTGGCAACAGTTTGGGGAAGGTCCTTTTTCATAAAGACATGATTGGATGAGTTTGATGTGGAAGAAGTTAACTGGTCCACACAGAGTCCTGACCTCAACCCCATCCAACACCTTTGGGATGAACTGGAACGGGGATTGTGAGCCAGGCCTTTCGGTCCAACATCAGTGTGTGACCTCACAAATGCTCTGCTGCATGAATGGGCCAAAATTCAACAGAAACACTCCAAAATCTTGTGGAAAGCCTTCACAGAAGAGAAGCTGTTATAGCTGCAATACTGTCTGTGTATTTAGAATGAGATGTAATTTAGATCCCTGTTGGTGTAATGGTCAGGCGCATTCAGATTCTAGTGTTTTTTTGGCTGTATTTCTGTGTGTATTTAGACACACTGAAATGCTCAGTCTGAACTGGGCAAAAAAGAGTATGTTAACAGCAAAGCAACAATGTACCCTCTGAAATTGTATGCATACAGCAGAGCAGAGGAAAAATGAATGAACTTGTTATAATTAAATATTAGATATTTATAATCAAATTTATTAGAAATATTAAAATATTGAAAACTGTAAAACAAAACATGGACTCTGAGTTCATGTTAAGAAAAGCTTCTTAACACCAAATGTTACCTTTAGCTTAAAAAAGTGCGAGGTGGACTGGGATCAGAGGACCGTATGTACAAGGCCAGTCAGCCATGTGTACTTTGGTTGGTAGTGGGTCTGACGGCGTTGTGTCTCCTGACACCTGTCTCTGTAGGTGTCCCTCCGTGTTCATGGACTTGCCGGACAGTGAGCTGCTTGGGAACGGATTCCCAGGGTAGGCGGTCGGGGGGGGCAGGGCGGCGGCGGCATGTAGAGCTGTGCATGTAGAGCTGTGTGTGCGTTTTGTCACTTTGTTTGTGTGTTTGATGGATGGGTTTCAGGGGTATTGGTGCAGTACCCTGACCTTCATAATTCCTGTTTGTGATTCCAACTCACCTCCACTTTTCCTGGTCCTAATGAAAGAGCATCTCCCTGCCATTCATCAGTTGGTTTTTTTTTTTTTTTTTTGGTTGGAGACACGTTCTTTTCCCCAGATGTTTGTGTCATTATTCCTCAGTCTAATCAAATTGTACCGATTTTACAGTCCAGACTCTAATTTGAACTCCTGTGGTATGATAGTTTGGTTAAAATTGTTAAGAAATTTGACTTATTAGAGGTGATATTGATGAGAATTATTTTATTTCTTAATGGAATTATTGAATTACTTCGTAATTCCATTAAGAAATCAGTCAAGGCAAAAACCAAGTCAGTTTTAAGAAATAATTGTTCTTTGTTAAGACAGAGTAATGGCCTGTTTGATCCTCTTCATCCACTTGCTAACCAACAAATGTTGTCACATTAACCATGGAGTAGCTTTCATTCACATCGGTTCAGTGTTAAACCTGCCGTGCAGAACTTTTGTCGTCGTCATTGCAAAACCCAAAATGCATCGCTACCTGTATGAAAGTCACAGACTCCAGATTTTAAAACTGGTGTACTGTGAAATGCATTGAGATTTATCTGGTGGTATTAGGCTTAAACAGCATTGAGTGGACTCATTTGGCAAGAACTTAACAGAAGTTCATTTATGTATAAAAGTGCTGCACCGCAGGTTTAACCGTAAAAGCATTTTGTCTTGGGGTGCCTAAAATAGAAGCAGGAAGCAGAATGAAAGACGCTCAACTTCAGCAAAATATTTCTTGGTTTAATTTGTAATGTGTTCTGGTGTTCACATCTAACTATTTATCAGTATTCTATCACAGATGCATTTTTCATCTGCTTTCTTTCTTGGGCATGACTTTTCAAACTAATATAAATGTACAATTGTCTTTCTATGATTGCGCTCATAACCAATCATGTGTATTAAACAGTATTGCAGCTGAACCAGAGCCGTTTTACTTGAGGTAGCTTGGTGCTCATTTTGAAGATGAGCACTGACACACACGAGCTAACAGCTGCCCAATAGTTTGTCACTTGTGGGATAACAAAGATCTGGTTAACTTAGTCATACTGAAAGTATTTTGTCTGTATGACCCACAGAGAGTGTTTCAGTTTGTAATCTAAGATGTGTCGTTTTTTTTGTTTGTTTTTTTCCCCACAGCACAAACTCTGGAAACACCAGTGACCTGTTCCCCATGTCACCTCGCACCCTTGACTCCCTGATGCACAACGAAGCTGAAGCTAACCCAGGACATTTGGGTGAGTCGTTTACACACACACGGTGTACTCACACTCACACAACCAACACGACTGCATGCCCCAACCTTAATGCTTCTTGTTCCAAACTGTCCTCATTATTACCTCACAAAGACAAAAGTAGACACTGCAGAACTGGACTGATAACCAGCAGCTTGTGTTTGGATTTCCTCCACAGATTCACTCACTTTGGACATGGATGTGGCATCACCCATGTGAAGAGATTTGTCAAGTTTCCTCTTTTTCATTTTCTCTCTCACTTTGGGTTGGTGATAAGAGAATTTGATAATGACTTCTTTCTCCCTCTGTACACATGGCCTACCTGTACAGTTTGTGTCTTGTCCCTGTATAAAAATGACTCACTTTCACACCATAGGGAATTGTATGATTGTGAAAGGTGTTCTTCCATAATGACTCCGCACTTACTGCTCAGAACACCCTCCTCCCATTCAGTACTTAACCATCTTCATACACGTTGGAAGTACCTTTTAAGTATCTGAAATTGTATTTTTTGAAAACATTGTACAACATTGAATTTTAAAATGGTTATAAATTAATGTGCTCTTTGAATAAGAAAATGTAACGAGAATAATTGTTGTATAAGCTATGCCACTTTTGAATTGTGCTTTGCTTTAACTGTTTTTATGCATCTTTTTCAATGTGTGCTGTCACATTTTTAATCCCTGCCAAATACAGTGTCAGAGGTGTTCCACGAAACCATTTAAAATTGTTTCAGTTTTCTTTTTTTCCTCAAAATTGAATATTTTCTGTATTTTTCAGAGCCATTTAAAAATCTGCAGAGAGAAGAAAAGACAAATATAAGACGTTTCTGTGGTTATTTTCCTGTAAACCTTTTGTCCCTGATAGTGTTGTGGGAAATGATGTGTTTTATGTCTCTGCCACTTAAATACTGTAATTTGTGGTCATATGAATTGCACTTGCTTTTGAAATTAGTAGTTTTAATATCTTTGTTGTGTCTGTATTCACCTTGTATGATCAGATATGTAATGTAAATCATTTCATGAACAGTTTATTTTCCAAAAACGTGTTACTAAAACAGCCGTGGATGTTTGACAAAGATATTTCAGTCTAACACAGTAAAGTATGGAGTGGTTGACTTTTAACATTTCATACAGCTGAGCAAAGTCACTAAAGTCAGTTTAGTGCAGGCCACATTTGTCTGTCATGCTATCAAATATTGATTTTTTTTTTTGTTTTCTGTAAAATATGCTGTAATTATTCATTATTTGATAGAAGGCAATAAAATCAAGTTAGCCCTAAAAGTATTCTTGTAATCTGTTGGTGTAACTTGCAAAGCAAGTTGTACAAATGTGTCAAATGTGGTCAGGAATCACAAATTTACGTTGTTTAACAGCATCTGACCAATTCAAATGAGAAGTGTGTTAGCATTTCAGAGGGAAATGATTGATGCCTGGCTTATATAAAACATTATATACGGACTGGAAACTGGAACCAAACATTAATAACTTTAAATTAAATGGAAGTCTTGGCTGGACTTTGTGCTCCACAGTAGCAGGAAGAACAAATTAAGATTCAAAATGATGGGAGAAAGTCAACAAGAAAAGACTGTGATGTGTGCATCTAATGTTAGTGAAACAAATACTTTAGAAAATTATTTTTCTTTAACTAATGTGCAAATTTTATGCAAGTGCGCCTAGCAGAGCAGAAGTATGTTGGGCTTTGAATTAAAAAAAGCTAGTTCCTCCTGTACACATGTATTAAAACATACATAATGACTCAGAGATTTTTGACAGCTTACTTTACTGTAAAGACTATTCAGTGTATATCAAAACATATATTTATATATATTATTGTACATCTGCCCCCTTAAATTCAGATTATGAATCAGCACAGAGAAAATTAACTCCTTCACTGGTAAGTGTGAAAGCAGGCCTACAGTGTCTACACACACGCTATTCTCAACAGTGAAGCTCAAACGTTCAACTGCAGGAAGAAAGACTTTGAAAGCGCACCAGCATATTAGACCACTATGGCTCTGCAAAGTCAACATGTGTCTAATTTTGCACCTAAGATTATCATGTTGTAGCATTTAGTGATTTGTGTATCAACTGATGTGCTTTTAGAATATTCTTGTTTCTTTTCATGTTCGAGTGTCTCAAATGTAAAGCAAGTAAACATAAATGAGTAAAAAACATAGCAGATGAAACTATGCTGAATGAAATCTTTTCTGTCTCTGATTCGGTAAACCAGGAGGAACCAATTTAACTGGGCGAGAAGTGACACTACGTTTTTCAACTCAGTTCTCACAGATGAACAAGCAAACATTAGGGCAGTCTTGTGATTTAGCCAAAGGAAGTCTGAGACAGGTTTTTATTGAAGTGGCTTTTATTGTGAAGGCAAACATTACCCGTGTAATGTTCCTGGGACTGGCTGAGGAACAGCATCCCGAAAAAGTTCATGACTGGAAATTTGCTGAAATGCATCAGTCTAAATGGGAAACCTGTGACAACAGACCATTAACAAAGAGGAACTCCAAAGATTTAAGACAAGCCATAAAGCAATATGTGATAAATAAAATCCAAGCAATAAACTCAGGGCCCCCGTTGGTGTGGCACTTTTTGCTGGAGGGAGAGGAGATGAGGTGCACTGCAGAAAAGATTATTTTCAATCCAATGTAAAATTAAAAGCTCCAACACTACAACTGTGTTATGTATTAGATGACAAGTCACTGCACTTCCTAATTTCAGTTTGAGTCTGCTTCTGATGACAGATCTCTCAACACAGGATCAATGGACTTCCCTGACTGGAAACCCCATGTCTGCGTGTGTGCAGCTTTCCCGGTATCTTAGTGTGTGGGTGCTGGGATCCCCGGGAGTCCTTTGGACACTCAGTGACAGCTGAGATAAAAGCAAACAGAGACCCTTAGGAAGCAGCTCGTGCATCAGTGAGCCCCTGCCTTGCTCTTCGCTGCTCGCTCTCTTTCATGTGTGTGACTTGTTTGTCTCGGTGATAGGAAATGAACTCAGACTGGTTTGAGGAGATGAGGGGGCGTGGAGACGTACTGCTGTTACCGTCAGCAGCTGCTGACTCAGCTGTTTGAGGAAGCAGCTGTTACCTCTACAGTTCAGGCCAGCAGCCAATCAATCTGAAGAATCGATGAGGCCTCGGCACGTCACAGTGCGCTGATTGGTTAGCAGCGTGTGCCTGAGAGAAACTCTTAGTATAAGTGATGACTTTTTGACATGGATGTTGGAAAATTAAGGCATTTATTTCTGCAGCATGGCAGGGGGCTTTTCAGATTAGTTACAGTCATCAGTAAACATCACAACAGACTCTGGACATTTACTCTTTGTTTCTCTGGACACGTCAGACTTACTGGAACGAAGTCCATTTTGAAGTACTTGTAATTAATTTGAGAATTTCCTCTCTGAATCTAAATAATGAGTTTTTAAAGGAAATTTTGTTACAGGTTTTTTCAGCTACACTTAGAGCTAGATAGATTACCTGTCACTTTGATAACATTTTTACAGTTAAAACACACATTATGTTAAACACCTCTGATGGTATCTTGCAGTTAAAGTTTTGTTTTATTAACTGTTTTGATCTCTTTGGGTCAGGCGTTCTGCCTTCTAAAAGCCCATACGATCACACCTCACAGTGTACAGGTCTACTTTTTTGTTTTTGATATTTAAGGAAAACTTGCTGCAAATTCTTATAATCAAGGATTAATACTTTTATCCATTACAGCAAAAAGCCAGCACAAAATGAAAAAATAAAAAATAAATAAAACACAAGTGACATAATTTCCTCAATATCAGCATGTGTTCACACAGTGACTGTTTCTCTTTTGCATGTATTTTGTTTTGTCTTGGACGGCCACATGTGGCTCTGGTACCAGACCTGCTCGAGTCTCACTGTCTTCCGAATCACGTTGGCAGGTTTATCTTGTCACCTCATCATCCTCATCTCATCTTTCTCTGTGTGCGTGTGTGTGTGGTGCGTATGTATTAAGCTATTTAATGAATTTAAATCCAGTGTTTGAATTAAGCTCCATTTTGTACCAGGAGGCGTCGCTGTTCTCCACATCGAGGAGCACGAAACTGCTCGCTCTCTCTGCAAATTTATTAATTTAAGTAAAGTATTTCTTTTTCTTCTGGTTGTTATTATTATTCTTTCGCTTTATTGTCTCTTTTATGCGAATTTATCTGTAAATGTTTGTTTATACAGTTCAGTAAAAGACATTTTCCAGATGACATTGAGCATAGATATTAACTGAGTAAACAAAAAATAAGCCAAATAACATTACTATTAAATACAGCAACATGCTCCGTGAGGTCTGTGCAGACACAACGAACGATCCGGCACATCTCTTGTGGCTCTTGTTGTTATTACCTCCTTCAGGCTGAATCCAGCAATTAGTCCAAATCCAATCATCCCCAGGATAGAAATTAACAGAAACTGTTGAACACTTGTCGACGCTCACGCACAACCGGAAGTGGGCGGAGAGAGTCAGAGAGAGAGAGAGAGAGAGAGAGAGAGAGAGAGAGAGGGAGAGAGAGAGGGTGAGCAGTGAACTGTGAGGCGAACTGTTGGTAACGAAACGTCTGACTGACAGACTGAGAGACTCCTGTTGTCGGTCGCCCGCGTCGCTGCAGCTTCTCTCTCCCCCCCCATCCCCGCACATTTTATGAGAACAGGACAGCAGCTTGAGTCGCTCCACGGGGGTAAGTCTTGACACTTTTCGCGTCCTTTTGAACGTGTTTCGTCTGAAGGGGAGCTTGAACGTCCTCGTCCTCGTCCCACGGAGGGTCCCGGTTGCGAAAGAACACTGACAGCGCTTTGTAAACAAACTGCAACGCTCGGCCAGTCGGCAGACGCGCTGCACAGATAAACCCGCTCGGATGCGCCTGCTCACAGTTTCTGTCGGATTTTGTTACTTTTCTTCCTACTTTCCTCTGCGGTTGTGTTAACGCTGCTGAATCAACAGGCGGATCTTTGAGAGGTAATATTGTAACGTGTCCTGTAGTAATCTTCACGGACTGACGGCGTGTCCGCGGTGCCAGTGAGTTTGCTGTCACCTTGTCGCGTGTGACTCTGATGTAATTAGCGCCGTAGTTCCAGGTGATCTTTGTAAAACGCGTGAGTGTTTTCGTGCAGGGGCAAAGCCCCCCTTCCTACGCTTGCTTGACTCCTGTGTAACATACATGTGGCATTAAGTCTCGGGCGAGGTGAGATAGAGCCATAGAGATAACACACACACACAGCTTTCACAGGCTTCGTCTGTAATAAGCGTTACACAGCACAGTCAGTCACACACACACACACACACAGTCTAATAATGATGTTACACGCACGCTTCAAAAGTCTGATAAGTGAAAGCCAGACTGAGAGCCTTTTGTTCAGTCTTTGACAGCGCAACGCGCTCTGTTAAAGTGCAGTGTTTTGGTTTTTTTTACCTAGTTCAATTGAAGTATTGATTTCCATTTTGTGGAAATTGTATTTGCTTCACATTTCAGGGAGGAAAGAAATCTTGCACTTTGTACTCCATGACATTTGTCTGACTGCTGAACAGATAAAAACACTCAGATACACAAGTTCACGGAATAGATGCATTAGCGGTTTAAAATAAGCCCAGCAGTTTGTTCACGTTTGGACCAGCTGTAACATGGACTCCTGCTTATAAGACTTCAGCAGTTTTTTAGAATTGGGTCGTAGTTTCTAAGCACATTTTATAGCTGGTTTTATTCAAGCAAAGCACAGTTTGTTACGCCATTGATTTTTATGTTACAACTACCAGATACAGTGTCTTAATAATGTGATACAGTTTAGGTGGATGATATGCATAGTTCTCATAAAACGCATGAATATTAGAAGAACGTTGCAGTGACGTTATCCCAATAAACTCAATATTGGATACCATTAATACAGTTGCAGTCCCTTTGGCAATATTTGTAGTTTTCAAAACAATCATTAAAAGGTCACTATAATCTCAGTACTGGAGCTCCTTACAGACACACAGTAAGCCTTTATTCAACAATCATTTCACACTCCATGACTGTGGCTTGAGAATAAGAAGAAATTGCTTTCTCTGGAGAAATTTAGCCTCATAGGCTTCTATAAATGCCGAATCTGCTCATGCGCCTTTTGTCAAGTTCTCATTAGTTTAATCATTTCGATCAGGTTCATTTTAGGTCTAGCCCTACTGGTAATTAGATAATTCTTTGTTTGTTCACCCTAACCTGTTGATATGGCCCCAGAAAAAAGTGTGAAAAGGGATGGTTCGTAAATGTCAATACAAAGCTATCAAAGCTGCATCCTGAAGACATCAAGACCCCTAGTGTTTGTACTTACAAACAGAACTGAAATGTCACCGACGCTTTGATGTTTGATGTCTCTGCGTCATTTCCAAGAATAGTATGTGCTGTGCGTATGGATGTGTGTGTGTTTGTATTCTTATGCAGATGAGCTTACATGTGGTGATATCACCTTCCTGATACTCATTTCTTGTTCTGATAAGACTTGGCGTGTTTTCCTTTGGACAAACCCGCAAAATTTCTTCTGCACTCAGTGAGGCTGGTGTGAGCACCATGTCCCCTGGGCGTTGCCATAATGCGCTGCATACTATTGAGGCTGCTGTGTGAGGATGAGCTCTGGTTGGCGTCATCCTGCTTGGCTTTGGAATGGGTTGTCAGTAATACTGAAATGAGTCAGTTAATCAAAAATCAATCTATTGTTTTGTCACTTGCGGTTGCTGCTTTCTTTGTTTTCTAACTCTGGAAAATGAATACCTGGTTTTGGATGAGGCAACATTTGGTTCTGGGAAGTTTGACGGGATTTTTTCTTAGACGTTCAGCTTCTTACTGTATGACTCTTCTTCCTTGTCAGTTCTCTTCCTATCTTCTCTTGCGTTGACATATATGCATATCTGCTCTCTCAATCAATAAAACATTTCAGTCAGACTTTGATGCCTTTTAACATTTGACGTTGGCAAATACCACATTGCCCTGCATTCTCCCTTTCTCTCTACAGTGCATGATGCATGGGAAGGGAGGGTTTTCCCAGGTTTCTGTGAAACTGAGGGTGTTTTGGGTTGGCACAGAAACACGGCATGCTGGTCAGGCATGAATTGGCTGGCACACTGTGTCCCTGACAGAAAGACCCAGATGCAGGAGTGGTAGCGGCAGGGGAGAAAGAGGAACCCAGTGTGTCACTGTGCCATGTGCTCACAGCATGGTATGTCCTTAGGTTTGCCTGTCCTTCTCACTTTTTCGCTCCCCGCAGACAGACAAGTGTAGGGTTCAGGAAGGCTGGAAAGGCCAATGAGAAAAATTCAGAACTCTAAGTAGCTGGAGGGAAGGGGTGGTGGAGGTCAGGAGGGAGAGACATATTCTCAGCACTGACATCATGAGTACCTGGAAGTGAGCCGATTTGAGCTGTGGTTTTGATCTGACTGAGACATGAGTCAAAGGTGTCCGAATCACTTACGTACTAATGTGGCTGCCATGGGGCTTCTCGTCAGGTTGAACAAAGGAGGACAGGATGGACAGAAAGACAAGGGACGAGGGAAGGCAATCGAAAGTGCCTTTGCTTGTGATTCAGATCTTTGGGGAAACTTTAGCGAAAATGTCATGTCAGAATATATTATAAAGTATGAAAGACAAACAGGAAGATGAGAAAAGAGTCAAAGAGAAAGGGAAACACATTCAAAGGGAAGTGATAAGGAAGTATGTGGTGAGATGCACCGTAACCTCCTCCCCCTTTCAGTTGGGTTAACGCTAATCCACTGGTCACGTGACCATGAGCTTTTAGCCTGGTAGAGGCCAGGAGTGCTCTGATCCATCTGTCATATAGCGTCCATGATTGTTGGCATCCACGGCGTGCACTCCTATCCCATGATCACTGCCTCACATAAGGCCCAAATTTGATTGCTATCAGCTAGTTATTTCTGCAGGGTTTTATCAGCAGTTTCAGTTTCTCTCAGCGCCGTGTCTTGCCCATGATCCTTCACTCTCATTTTCTCTCTCTCTCTCTCTCTCTCTCTCTCTCTCTCTGTCTAACTTTCATTGAATTCCTCCACTTGTCAGTGCAGCGAGTAAGTGGGAGTAGGATGACAGTCGACCCGTCCAGACACTGAGAAGCATGATAAGGCCTCGGGTTATTATCTCGGTGACACAACAATAGCCCGAACACTCAAGGGCAAGTTTTCTTGAAGCCATGTGAAGGAGGTCGCAAATTAGGAGAGGAAATAAATGCTTGAATTTCCATCAGTGTCTTTAAGGTTGCTTCCTTTTTTGTTTCTGTGATTTTAAATTGTGTTTTTGAGACACTGGACAGAGCTCAGAATATGCTCCAAATGGATAAGCTGGAGTAATCATTTTCTCTTTTTTACACAACACCCCTCTGCAAGCCTAAACACATCGAAGCAAAATGCTTTTGCAACCCGCTTGCAGTGGCACCACAGCACCAGGCATCTTCCATAAGGCTCTCAGTAGTGCACTACGATCAGAGCATGATTTCCAGTCCTGACTACGGTTCAGTGATATCAGTTATATTATAGCAAAATACGTTGCAAGTCTTGAAAAATATCTTGTGGCCTGATCCAGTCGCGGCACATGCTCAGGGGAGGGTTCTGGCTAGTGTTCTTGGGGATCCCCAGGTAGTTGGGAAACCCCAAAGTGGGGCATATGAGTGAGAAATGAGAGTGCTTTTCCTGCTCTCTCAAAACTAGCATCAGTGTGCACTTTCAGGACGAATCTTAACCCCAGAATTGCTCCAAGAGTATCTCAGCAAACATCAGCACTCAGCCTTGGCTGTGTCTTGAAGCTCTTGAATAAAATGAAAATTATTCTGTGTGTGTAGGCCTGAATTAATGTGCTAGAATTTACACAAGTTGCTTGCATTTATGGATATTGACTATTTGTGCAGTTTAAAAAATTCTCTGTCCTGCAGGTGCACAGAGCTCTGTTAGAAAGTAACACCGTCTCATTAATAAATTACATGGTATCAGATTGGTGCATTTTAGGCAGTATTGGAGGCATTTCCAGTCCTGGTATCTGTATCGGACCAACCCTAGTTGTAAAGTTACACTGCACAACCTCTTTCTTGTTTTATTAATGCCTTGGGCCCCGAGTCATGCTCGATCTGTCATGCATGAATTATGTAAATGAACAGCTCCATGTATGCCCTCAAGTAAATTCTATCATGTGATGTCTTGATCTTTTAAGGTAGGGAAAGGACAAGTTAAGTACAGGACATATTGTTTGTGATCAGTAGTGCAACCACTAACCTTTCTGTTGGTGAATTACTTCAACTTGATTCACAAAGGAGACAACCACATGCTATAAGGTAAAGCTGTAGTAAAAGTAAGTACACTAAATGTAAAGAATCACTTAGTTCTGTTAACAGTTATTTTTTTTCTTTTTGCTCCAATGCTATTCATGCTGTGGGTTATGACCTTATATAGGAAGACCTGCTGACCTACTTGTGAAGGCAGTGTAGTCTGTCACCCATCGAGCGAGCAGGGAGCTGTATTAAGCACACTTCCAACTGACAGCTTGTCTCCGTTAGAGAGGGCCATTTACAGTCACAGAGATATTATGAAATCGACCAAATTTGAAGTCTCAGTACGGCAAAGTCTCTTACTGACAGAGAAAAAAAAACCACAGTTCACTTGTCCTTAAATGCTCCCTCTGAGCCAATATAAGCGCTTGAAATGGGGTAAGGATGTGATACTGTTTTTCTTACCGTGACTGTTCATCACACCTATACAAACTTTACATTACAAAATGCAGCAAAGTTTGAAGTGCTGCTACTAAGTTATACATACATAATATGTACTGTGTAAAAATGTATTTGCCGATATATTGCTATGATTTGACTTGCCCTTGCTAATAGATTGAATAATATTTTATTTTAGTAGTACTACGGTACACACAAGAGACACCCAAGTCATTTGCTTTATAGCTCAACAGCTGATCAATGTTTGCAGTTCCTTGCAATCATCTATCCATCTATTGATTTTAAAAGGGCACTTTTGTTGTGTTGACAACTTCATCACTGTGATTTTCCACCTTTCAGATCTTGTGCTGACTATTTCAGGTCAAAGAATAAATTGCATTACTTTGAGACGGTAAAGTATAGCTTTGTTTTGCCCTCCTTAGCCTCATTTGGTCTCCCCAACACTTAGGTTAATTGTTTAAATCAATCGTTGTACACACTGGAACCTAAGGCTGAGGTGACTGCATTAGCCATCAGAGGTGTAAAGGAAGCAGCCAGACAAGACTCCCAGGCTGAAAAAACTGCATGTGTGAACATGCTGTTGAGAGTGTGAATCACATAAAAGTTAGAACAACAACCAATAATAGTTAGTACATTTTTGTGTTTTACTCTGTTGGTAATTAGCAGCAGTGGCACTGCTGGTGTGCACAAGAAAACTGGGGTGGGGGGGGGTGTCAGGTTTTTTTTGAGGAAAGGATGGCGCTCGTCCAGCAAGAATTGGATGAGACAATATGCCCCAGTAAAAAAGAGAACCCAGTAATTTAATCTCCATCAATTCAAATCTTCTTATAATCATTTCAAGCTATTTGTACTTGGTCAAACTTCAGTGTGCAACTTTGGACTTTGAGGCAAAAAGTGTAGCCTGATTCTGCCCTCCTGATCTTCAGACGGTCATTTTCACACCCAAGCACTTGTCACATTAATGAGGTGTTCATCCTGATACGCCGAAGTAATCCGAGGCTGAGGTAACTGAATCCACCACCACAATAGAACAAACAGACAGGAAAGAACCCACATGTGGTCATTTCTCACTGTGTTGTTGAACATGATGTTTTTTGCTTTTCTGACACACATTTTTATCATCACAATGAGGGCTGCCACCCAGCTCATCACAGTTCAGCTAACTTATTGTCTATCATTGTTCATTATAGTCTTGAGTTGTTTGGACTATGTACAGTTATGTACAGGTTGTATTTATCTTCTTGTATAGTGTAGTGTAGCACATGGTCCCTGGAGGAACGTTGTCTCATTTCACTGTTCACTGTACTACTGTAAACAGCTGAAATGACAATTAAAACCACTTGACTTGACTTGACTTGTTACAGGAAACGGAATCCAAGACTCAGCAGGTGGTTCGGGCAGTTCACTGTCAGGCAGGTTTATCAGATCAGGAAAACAGGCAACAGGAATGACTTGAATGCTACTGGCAGCATGGATAACAAACAGCGTGGCAGGTACAGTAGAGATGATACATCACAAAGGCAGGCAACTGATCAGATTAGGGAAAAGTCACAGCTATGCCTATTGTGTGTGGGTGTGTTCTTCAGGTGACCTGAAGGTGAAGCTTAACTAATGACCCTCTCATTCGAGCCGTATAATGTCAAGTACTTAGAGATTCATCAGCAGGACAGTTCGCTAAAATAGTCAACAAAGTCCTAAACAAAAGTACCACACTTAGGCAGTACCTGATACTCAGGGCTACACTATGAACCGTTAGTTAATGGTACATTTAATAATATGATTGTGATTTAGTCCTTGCTTGGCTGCCCTTATTTCTATCTACTGGCTTCAACCGAGGCAATTTCAAACAAATGGCCAGGGTCATTTATTAGTATTATAATGTAAGAAACACACACTGAAGTTTTGCTGTACTGAATGTAAATGTAAATGTCCACGTTATCCTTTTTGTTAGAGGCACTTGTGTTTCAAATGAGCAGGATGAGAGGTAGCTGCTGCCATTGCCACTGCTGCGTTCAAGCCTATTACAGGCTTACAGCAAATGAGGCAGCCTGGAAAGCTACTGACTAGCTACTGACCAATAAATACCTATGTCTGCATGGTGGGTAAAAACAGAAAACTGGCTTTGGGTAAATGAAATAACGTCACCAAATGTATCTACACTGGTAGCACACTGATAGCTCATATACACATGGGAAGGACAGCATAAACAATTTAGCTCAGTAGCTTGGGCTGTCATTATTCATGACCCTTGTTAATGATGAATGTGTGTTTATGGGACATGTATGCATCTGTTTTGTTTGACTAGATTTAGGTCATGGATGCTCCCTTGTGTCTGGTGAAAGAGCTAACATCTGGGTAAGATTACTGTAAGGAGCATCTGATTAAAAAATGATTATGATGACATACGAGGGAATACAGATTTCTCAATAATTCATCCCTATGTCTCATTTATCTTTGGTAGTACGTTGGATTAAAGTGTGCTGGATTAGAGTAGAAATAAGGCTGAAAAACAAATACTGTCCTCCCTCATTTCTCTGTGTGCAAGAAACCAACACCACAGGTTGGTAAATGCTCTCTATCTGTCTCTTCCTTGCTTGTAGAGGTACTGGAACACTGTAATGCGAAGTCAGTGTTTGGATTTGTAGGGCTGTTATCCCATATTGATCCTGTGAGCTCATCGGTGCCCACGGCAGCGTCTGCCTAACAAGGCTGTCAGATGAGCTCTGCACGACATCTCCAGCCTCCCTGCCACTCCCACAACAACACAACAAAACTCTTTTTGTTTGCTTTCTGTAAAATGAAGTAAGCATTTAATAAGCAGTCACATTGAAGATGAAGATTAACTTCCCCATTTTCTTGTTTTTGCATAAGCCTATGTGTGTGTATGTGTATAGTGTAAGTGCGCAGGAGTTTGTTTAGTGTTTAGCCTCAGTCTCCACAACAAAACAGATTATTGCTAAGATATAAGTCAAAGAGAGATTGATGATGAAGCCAAAATGTCTTAGTCATAGCATCAATGTAAGCACATTGCTGATGACCATATATGTATTATATGTATATATATATATATACATCTGAAGAAACATCAGGGTTTTCAATCTGTCTCACATCATGGACTGTTAGATCACATCTGTTGCTGTCTACCCCTTTCAGGCGTTTGACCATTCGAGTCAGTAACGTGCTGTTGAATATACACTGAGAGAGGGAAAGGGGGTTTGGACAAAATATTGTGTGCATGTTGTGTGTTGTGTAAATACATTCTTTAGCATCACCATGGCTCATAGTGTTTAGCATTATCATCAGATCACATTAAACACATTTTCCATTTTCACGTGACCTGCTATCCCTGCTCTTTTGTTTTGCACACAACTAGCCATGAGGCTGCATGTGCACAGAATTGTCAGTTATAAATAGATAACCCAGCATTGAAGATTTTTTTTACTGTTCACCTCTAGTATATTCATCTAACACTGGCTGCTGGCTTGAACTGTGCCTTGAACATATATCTTTAAGGGCCCAGTGAGTATCTTTAAGGGCATCTACTGGCAGAAATGGAATATGATTATAGTTATTGTCATTATTGATGAGCAGGAAATTAATTGCCAACTATTTCGATAATCGATTAGTCAAGTCAGTCACTTTCAGTCAAGCAAAGATTTTGCTGCTTCTGACTTTCTTTGTCATTTATAATAGTAAATGAAGACTCTTGAGGTTTTCAGACTGTTGGTCTGAAAAAGAAGCAATTTGAAGACATCACTTTGAACATCGGGAAATTGTAAAGCAATTTTCATGAAAATTGAGCAGCTTAATCAGTAATAGGGTTGCAACTGATGATTGCTTTTATTATAATCTGATGATTATTTTCACGATTAATCGATTCAGCGTTTAATGTGTTGTGAAAATCTCAGCCATATTTGACAGTAAGAGGAAAATAAATAAAGACTGATTTGCAATGCAAAGTACCTTTATACCCAGGATGTATTTTTCTTTAAATGCAAGATCTACTCTCTAACTCTTCTCATTGCTATCTCCTGGCTGGAGATGATCAAATGTCCTCCTTTCTGTTCTGATCTTCTTCTTGTGCAATAGTCAAGAATGGAAAAAAGTAATTTTGCTCAAAATAACTGGCAGTGATTAACACCATCAGGCTTTTACTGCTGCAACGTTTTTGCAGGAAAGCCAGGATCTGTACCTTTATGTTAGGCTGATTGTTGGTGGTCATGTATGCACATATGAATGATGCATTCAGGAGGGAGGCAAGCCTAGGAGCATTTTCATTATGTGTCACCAGGAAGTGAGGGCAAAAGGAGTGGAGGGGGGTCTGTGGTACCTGTGGCACTTCAGTGTCCATGCTCGGCTTATCCAGATTATCCCTGTGCCACTGCCATAATCACTCAGACGCTATGCATACAGCACCATAAGGTTGATGCCTTTGTTTTCCTTGTGTAATGTGGTAGAGATGAAAGCTCTGTCCTGTTTTTCTTTTTTGTAAAGGTGGTCCTTCTGGCATAAGCAACTTCACCTCACCTGACACTTGCAGTGCAACATAGCAACAGTTTTTATTATCAGTTCATCAGTCTTCCATCTATGAGGACACTGTGTGAGTGCTACTGTACAGAAAAAAGGACATATACACAAGGTCATGATATGTGATATGATGTTTTCTCGAGTGTGACTGCTGAAAGCGTACAACGGCCATGACTATGAAATCATAAATCATCACCATAAATATGGGCTAAACAGTGGACTTCTTTTGGCAAAATATGATATGTCCCTTTAGCTGCTGCATTACCACTGCTCTCTCCTATCTCTCCTCGCAATCTATGATTATGTTTAATATTGTCAATTAATTAACAATATCTGGACCTCACCAGTTGTAAAATGTGCTCAGCAAACTCTTGACATTGTGTGACACCTGGTTTTTGCTTGGTCTTGAGGGGCTGGTGTGTTTTTTGATACTGCTCACCACTGATGGGGCAGTTTGCCAGTCCTTTAGGTTCAGAATCTGTGCCTTTACCCAAAATCTTGCACTTTCACCCAAGATATTAGCTGGTTCACATCATGCATCTCAAGGATGACTGATTGCTGACTATTACCAAGGCAGCAGGTGTGTTGAGACATTTGTACATCAAGAGGCGATTGCTGAAGCGATTCAAGAACAACCATAGGAGCCAGAGAGCGTTTTGCCACATTTCAAACAGTGTTCCTGCTATCTTCTCTTCCAGTTGTCTGCCTGTCTGACTGTCCTAGGTCAGTCACTGGTCATCTCAAGGCTTTGCTTTCAGTGTCTTAGTAGAGCTCTGGCACAAGTTTACCGTCAAGCTTAAAGTAAAATAAATACAAGCTCTCTGTGTCCTGAGGAGTGAGAAGGTTTTCTGCTAAACACTTTGGCACAATAAAGTTTAGTCCAGAAGTTAATGAAAATTCGATCATGGGGTAATAACTAGGGGTTGACCGATCTTGGCTCTGATAGTGGCCAATGACTGCACACCTCCAAACATCCCTTGAGGATAAGTGGGTTTTTTTTTTCTTTTTTCTTTCCTTTCTTTTTTTCCTGCCACTACTTGTGTTCATTTCAAATTAAAAGCCCTCTTGTGTTTCGTACAAGGTCCAGCCACATTAAAATAGATTTTGACCTTGTTTTTGAATCATGGAGAAGGTGTTTTGAAAATAAAAAAATCACTCCACTCTTAGGCATCTTGTTACAAATTACATTCGTGGGAAAATAATAGCTCAAAAAATAAAAATTGTTTAATGTTCAGTTCCAGATTTTGTGTGAACTCAAGTGCTTGAGTAGTGTGAGTGTGAACTAATCAGCAAGTTAAATTACTAATAGGTAGGTTCATTTGGTCTAAAAATCATTTTTTATTCTGAAGCAATCTGGAAGCAATCTGGTGGGTCATGTTGTGGGCAGCTGTGGCCTAGAGGTTGGAGAAGCGACTTGTGATCGGACGGTCGCTGGTTTGATTCCCCCACCGGACGGACAGGAAAAATTTGAGTGCGGTAGAGTGATAATGTCCCTACCCCCCCATTAGCCGGCTGATGTGCCCTTGAGCAAGGCACTTAACCCCTAATATATGCTTCTGTGTGTTTCACTGCATGTTGCATGTGTGTGTTTCAATCAGTGATAGGTTAAATGCATAGAAGTAATTTCCCAGCTTGGAATTAATAAAGTAACTTAAAAATTAAAATGTTATATATCTTGACTGTTTGTCAGAGATGAAAACTAAATAAGGGGAATGAACTTGACTGTGCAGGAACTGAAGGAAAAGTTTATATATGGAACACAAGTCTCATTTCTGCTATTTAAGCCACTGGAATTACAAAACAGTTCGTTTTGTAATAATTTTTACAAAATATATCATGATAAACTGTTAGAACCAAAAAAAAAAAAATATTCTTTACTGTAATAATTCCTGAAGTTTAAGTTAATAATTTTCTGCTGTAAGCAAATAAATGGTCTCTGTTAATGCTCAAACCCAGTCCTATCAGTCATGAAGTGGTTCTATCGTTGCTCTGGGGCAAAGACCTCTGTGCAGTAAAGGTGGAGTTGACCTTTACTGAAAGCAGTGAGCTTGCCATGATGGGAGGGGAGACATGGTAAGGGGAGCAACAGTGTAAGGCTGGGGTGGGGGGTGGGTCTAGAGCTCCGGTGACTGGGTTAGATACTGTGTGTGAGAAACTGCAGCTATCTGACCTATGACACGTGACACACTGGGAAGATCAAAGGGCAGAGTTTTTCAAAAGCTGCCTGCATTGGTGTTTATGGGAGTACTGATGGAGGAAAGAGGGAAGGAGAGAGAGAGAGAGAGAGAGAGAGAGAGAGGATATTAAAGGGAAATAGAGAGACTCGAAGAAGCAGAAAGCTCGTGTTAAATATAAAGCAACAGTGGAGAACAAAACCAAAATAAGAGCATTTGTTCTTTCACGTTCTGCCTGTCGCTGATGTCGTTAGACCAGTTTGAAGATGTTGCAACAATACATAACCCTTATTTACCTTATCACCCACTGTCCACCTGCCACACACACACACACAAACACACACACACACACACACACACACACACACACACACACACACACACACTCACAGGCTGTATATTATGCACATACACTCTCCCTTACAACCTCATCTGCCTCGCAAAGCTAGCATAGAGGGCACAGTGATTAAGTCTGCATGACTGAAAGAGGACATGAATGAGAACACGAGCCCTTGAGATAAGAGATAATAGAGTTAGGAATTTCAAGCACAAATGAATTAGGCGCAACTTTGAATAGAATTCATCAGGCTAACCTTGTTAAAGTTAGGCTTAACGAATGAAGTCACATGTAAATGTCAAATGATTGGATCTGGTAAACTAATTTAGCAGCACACCCTTTATTTTTTTCTAGCTGTTGAAAAGCATCGATTGGTCCGCCTGAATCCTCCTTATGGATGTGAGCTCACGCAGTGCGTGGTCGTCTCCTCCCAGCTCCTCACACAGCACGACGGCTGAGTCCACACCAGCCGGGGGTGTGCAGCAAGATCCTCTAGCTATACATCTGCTGGGCAACAACTGTTAGTTACCTAATCGGCTCTTTGTCAGTTAGAAATGAATGTTATTCAACAGTGATCGAAATGATAGAAAATATTAAGTATGTAAATGAATTAGACAGGAGCTCCTTTGTCAGCATTAGAGAAAATGAACAAACAGTCAGGTGACATCCTGAGAACCAGTGTGAATCCTTTCCCATTGCCAGTCGAAGAGTTTGCCTCTCTTATTTTTTTTCTTTATTTGTCATGTTTGACATTACAAACATGTTATTAAACAGAGAACAGTAAAAACAAAAAAGGAAATAGCTAAAGAATGAGCCATCTCGTTACCTTAACATCTGTGAGAACTCGTGCCTAATACAGAGTTATTTAATGCAGGAATGAGTGCCAGTTGTGTCCTTTCCCACTGATAACAAAAGCCAGATGTTAGTGGGTGTTGCTGGGTTAGTGTGAAGGGGGTATAGCAGCAAAATCAGCAACTTAACACAACCAAATAAACAAATCCGGGTGCAAAGGACTCATCCTGAAGCAGGATTTATCCTTCATGTGTCTGCAGGATGTGAAGTCCACAAGGCATGTAAATTTCATTGGCAGAAGGTACACGTGTAGGCTCTGCGTGGACATACGTGCACCTCCGGTTTGTTCTGACTGTGCATTCACAGCACTACAAGGCTACTAAAGACGCACGCCCTGGAAAATTAATATGGACGCTGAATTTGAAAAGGAGCTGTGTTAAGAGGTCATTTACAACCCACATCTCCACAATCAGCTTTTCTGTTGTACAACAGGCAGGTTTGCGTGAAACCAAACACGTCATCGATCTTTTCCTAAACCTAAGCACGTAGTTTGTGTGCCCAAACTTAAGCAAGGTGTCATTTCACGTTAAGCAAGTGTTAGAGGGGCGTTGTGGCAGGACGGCTTTGAGCATCGCCTACAGATGCTAAAGCAAGAATTTTGCACTGACTCTTAAGGGTACTTCTTCCGTCAGAGGTGACAAAGCGACAGTATTTGGCGACCTGGGATGAGAGCTTGCTGCTGCAGCTGTCCGTGCCCACGTCCATTTGGGAATTAAATCCAGGCCTTAGAGAGAGAGAGGAAGAGGAAGTGAGAGAGTCCAGTACTAACAGGGTGATAATGAAAGGAGGCAGATAAATGTGATACAGTGATTGCAGAAATAGGGACATGCCTTTTTTATATAAAAATATAAAACATTATGATTTTATGTCATCCACCTCTTTCGGACATAATCCGTCAGAAAGAAGATGAGTGAAGTTTGTAATGCACATCATTTACAAAACTGAGACATTTAAAAACTTAGATGTATTTGTAGCTACATTTACATCTGTGAGTCATTGATATTGAGTCAGAGTTCATTCACC
Organism: Scatophagus argus; assembly: GCF_020382885.2. NCBI lineage: Eukaryota > Metazoa > Chordata > Actinopteri > Scatophagidae > Scatophagus > Scatophagus argus. The sequence continues at coordinate 17,842,618 of NC_058508.1, forward strand.
CTATCAGCCACCCCAGTGATATATGCAGTGACATTTTGAGCAGCTGTGATAGCAAGAAGTTGACACAATGCTGTTGCTTTAAACCTGCAGGAGTCTCTTGTTTTGTAAAGGGGATTTCTGACTCGAGGCTTGGCTTTTTGTCTGTTTTTAGAATTGCTGCCCAAGTCATGAGAGTTTTTCATGATATTCCCAGTTTCAAAATCAAAAATAGACGTCCTATGTACGTGCATGCTGTTAGTAACCATTTGTACTGGAAATCCCCAATCCCACCCATGAAATGTGCATGGCCGCCTGCTCACTTTCAAGTCTAGTTCAGAAATAATACAATATAATTTTCTCAGATCAACCTCGGAGTTTCATTTCCGCCTTTGTCTTCTGAAAATCCTGTCTCAAGCCGGGGGGGTTGTTTGCAACAGGGCCTCCTCATTTGTCCTACCACAGAAATATGTAAATAACACCCTCATCTGGAGCCCCATCACAGCTCCTCATTGACCCCCCACACATCCCTTCCTACAGGTCCTGTCTGGGGCATCCCCAGCTCCCTTGTTCCATTTAGACTTTGACGGCCCCTGTGACGTTTGTTCAGATGGCATTTAACATGTTGTTTGGGAAGACAACAAGGCTGGTGTTTGAGGAAGGGGGTCAGCTGACTGGGGTGTGCAGGGAGGTCTGAAGGGGAGGATCAAGTTGTGGAGGATTTCCTTTTTTTTATTCCTTTTTTACATAAATGTGTAGTGTATAATTCATCATTTTATTGTCACATCATTAAACAACATTTACTTCTACCAATTCAAATATAGTTCTACAGCACTTAAGTGTTTTAATTATGTGACAGGAATGGAATACAAATGTCATACTGTAATATATATATATATATATTTCAAAATTTAGCTCAACACTATATTAATAATTTTTTTTTCAATTTTTGTGGTTGTACAAAAGAGTTTATTAGGTTACATTTGTGCATCTTGTGTACATATTGTTCATTGTAGAATACACGCTGTAACACACAACTTTTATGTTACTAAAATAAAAATATTCGGCAGACTTCCCAGAGCCATATCACATGGAACCTTTAGATGGGCCCTCAAAGGGTTTTTCCAAGTCTTTCCTGCAAATGATTTACAAAGTCAGTACAGTTAAATTTGAGAAACAAAGAAACAAAAGTGGTTTTGAGTATTAACTTTGCTTTGCTCCTGTTGGGACACAGGAGATGAACTGAAACGTAATGTTGTGTGCGTCTGTGTGTCTGTGTCTGTGTCCGTGTCTGTGAGGTATTAATTAGGGCTGAATTTGTCACTCTGTCTTTACACACACCGTTGATTTCCAAGGTCATAGTGTCATCGTGTGAAGCCATCTGTGATTCTTCACTTGGAAGGTACTTCAACAAGATAATGACTTCCTCTTGGTGTCAAAGGTTGTTGGTTCAAACCCTGGGTGATGCAGAAAGAATTGGACCTAATCACTCACTATGCTTGTGTACACTCTGCATGTTTTAAATGTTTCCATCTTTTAGCACACCTGACTGTAATGATCAGCTCATCATCCAACACTGCAGAAACCCAATAAAAACCCATTCATTTGAATTTGTACTCCACATCTAAAACATAGAGATCCTGGTGTCCCCAAGACAGAGGAGTGCTGGATTATGAACACTGGACTTTTATTTGTAATCTGGCATTGTGCTGTGTGAATTACAGACATGACTTCAAGTTATTTTGGTCCAGTCAGTTCTTTGCTGATGGACCCTCCTGTATTTCGTGTTTGTCTTCCTAATTTGTCTTGGTTTTGTCCTCTCTTTAGGGGCCCCTTTTACCAGGCCTGGATAAACAACTGGTGGCAGGGGGCCTCTGTGGCAAGTGCTTTGAACAATAACTAATGCTTCGCTCTGCTTGACTAACTCAGGAAAATCATTCTGTCTAATAAGAGATGCGCACTTCCCACTTCTAAAGAATTCTGTTTTGTTGATGTATGGATTGTGTATGGATTTGATTCATTTAAAGCCAGAAAATAGCTTTGAAAAAGACTTTTTCCTCAGCTTATTAATTAAAGGGTAATATTGAGCAGCCTTTGTTTTTACTTGTCTCTGAGACAGAAGGCAAGCAGAAATGTCTAGTTGGGACACAGCAGTTGTTTAAAACCACAGTCTTGCCAGAGGTCTGTGTTAGCAGATTGCAGTTCTCACTGCATGTGTTTGGTGAAGAAGAGAAGGGGACGGGACGTCATGACAATTACCCCAAATGCCCTCAGCCAACACATGAAACGGTGAACGTATTTGTCTGGGTCTGTTTTGTGTTCTTTGCTTCCAGTTCATGCAGTATTTAGGTTAAGCTTCTTGTAGGGTGATTATTAGGAACATTTTTTTTTCCCTCTTCTTTGTTTACCGATCGCCTTCTGCTCTGTGTGTTATGTCTTTTAGTTTGTTCAGATGGAAGAGGTGTGTCATAATATAACAATGAATCTTCCCCTCCAGTCTCCCGCAGAATGTTGGCTCAGTGTTGTCCATATGAATTCACTCAGTGTTATATCAAACATGGACTGTGTTAAAGTTTGGGCACAACAAACTGATCCTTATCCATTTTTGTGTTTTCTGAGACATGTTTGTCAATTTCCCTCTTTAGGAGTGTGATGTTGTTCTGTGTGTTATATCTTTATGGCAAAAGCAATTAGCATTTAAGACATATCACACATGAAAATGCCATGGTTTCGTCCAGCACTGCCGTGGACAACAGAATGCTTCATCACCCAGCGGTTGTATGGAATAATAACAAAGATAGATGTCCAAATTGAAAAGCAGGGGTGTGCCACATCGTATCAGTGCACATTCGTATTTGTATAAAATTTTTTGATGTTATAAAAAAAAAAAAAACGCGTATGACAACAGTCCAGTCCAGTATACAGTATGTCATACTGTTATGCCAAGTGACAAAAAGCATTGCTGAAAGCGAAAGTAACCAGCTCCACAGTTGAGGAGTTGGCTCTAAAGAGGGGAATGGCTTCAGCACTGTGGAAGTGGTTACAAAAGATCAGATGTACAGCAAACCAAAGTAAGTAACAAGTGCAAGAAGACTTTCACAACACAAGGGAGCAATACGACGAACTTATTTCACCACCTCACGTCCTCAGGACCTCAGACCAACCAAAAATATTTTTCAGTATTTTGTGATATTGTCATCGCAGAAATTCCCTGAAATGTTGTGATATTATTTTAGAGCCGTATTGTCCACTCCTGCCAATAATGTGCCATAAATAATAAATAATTGGACGATAACAGTACACATTTTTAGTCTCTGCTTGAAGACATTCATAGTGTTGCCCCTGTGTGTTAACATCATACTATAAACTATAAAAGCAGCTCTGTCAAGAATGAAATAAAGCAAGCTAGACGGAGAAGAAAAAGCCCTGGCTCCTTGCTCAGGTCTGCACAGCTGGCAGTTCGTGGCGTGAAGTGGGTTTGAATGTTATATTGCTGGTTTTGAAGAGAACAGAACAGTGACAACTGGCTGGCTGGTTGTCTTGCTGTCTGTCACTGCTCAGTGGCTTTTGGCTACAGGGTTCTGCTCCAAAAGTGGCTCCCCTCCAAGTGGCTAGCATTCCTGCTGCCACGGACTTGAGCTTCAGGCCAGATCCACATTTAACACTCCCTCGGGTTCTCGGATTATATAATGTCACCCACTGGTTCTCTGCAGTCGACACCAACATGCACTGATGCACACATATGTCTACAAGCACATGTAGACCACCAAATGCACAGAGAAACTCGTGTTCTCATTGCTTTGCAAGCATGCACAAATGTGACATAGGACACAGTTGCTGAGAAGGCAGAGACAGATAAGAGAAATACAGAAGTAGCTTCTTAAAATAATGTTACTTATGTGTATTTTTCTCAATATGCAAATGCCTTATCACAGCCTTGTGCATCTCATCCAGACACACAAGATACCCTTTGTCATCTGTGACTGATGCACAAAACGACTTGGTCAGGCGATGTGTGTTTCATTTCATCCATGATGAAAAAGTTGTATATGTGTCCCTCCACTCAACCCTGATCTCCACCCCTTTTTCTGGCTTTTTAAACCACGTTTCAGTGTGCAAATGCTCTGTTTGTCTGTTACTGACACAGATGTATAGAAATACTTAGTTGATAACATTATTCAAAGGCGTGAACAGGGGTTTTGTACTTTGTAATTTTCACTTTGACTGCATTAGGCTAATAGCACAAATGTATCCATGTTACTGAAGTCAAAAACATGCACATGATACAGGAACACTGAGATACTTTTTTTCCCAGCAGCACATTTAGGGGTGCATTTCACTCTTTGTAGGGGCTTTACGAATTACACATTGACTTTGTCTTATTTGTGCAGGTGTAGTACTGGCTGCAAAAGTCATGCAACTCTTTTGTGAATTTGCCCCACAGTGTGCAAAATCTTGCACTGTGACATTCTTTACATGTCAGGCATTTGAATTTCTCTGTGCTAAAGCAAATTTGTCATATTCTGTGCATTCCATGTAGACAACCTTCATTCTGATATTCATGTAGCAAAGGATTTGTGCTTTCTGGCCACAATATAACTGTTCTGCTTTGTACCTTCTGTTCTGTATGAAGATTGTGCTGCACCTGAACAAACAATTCTTATTCATTTTTGCACTTGACAGTATTTCAGAACTGCACAGCTTCATTTTCACATATAGGCTGCAGTCGTTTCACCTCAAATACCCTGACTTGCTCTTAGAAGTCTGTCCAGATGGCTGGAGAGTGTGAGCCGGTGGAACAAAGCAGGTCATTGGCTGGTGGAGCTCTGGCAGGAAGGGGTTTAGGGCAGTGGGTTCAGAGGCTAGCCAGCCAGCTGAGCACAATGAGGTCAATCTGCCATGGACTCGACGAGTACATATAGTACAGCAATAGAGATCTCTGCCTCTGTGAAGTACTGATTGACACCACATGGTGTTTGTGTGTCTGGCTGTGTTGTGCTTTAATGAGTTTCATTCTAAAAATGAGACAGTGGACGTTTGAATAGTACAACCCAAGAATAATTACTATACTCACTATTGACTGCCTCTATATTTATAGAATAGGCTACAGTTTTCTACTGAACTACTGCAGCAAATGTGAGAGCTTAAGCTTCCAAAGCAGTTTGTATGAAAATATGAGTTTTCTAAATGAATAAGTACATGTGGATTTTCACTGCACTCACTGTAGAGAAGTCATATTGAAAATCTTAAACTGACAATAACAATAGAATGAAAAGACACTGCAATCTCTCTCTCTCTCTCTCTCTCTCTCTCTCGCTCCCTCTCTCTCTCTACCAGGCGAACTCCTTTAAATAGTCTGACGCTCTCAGAAGGTTGCTAAAGGCCACCATTGCCACTTGTCATCACTAATGAGGAAAGGCCTCCCTGTTACCAAAACAAGGTTCTGCAAATGTACTCCTGCACGAAGTTGCACAAAGACACCACTGCATGCTTGACTTGCTATCTCAGGCAGCCGTGTACTGCTGTATTTGCTTGTTGGTGCAAGGCAGGCCAGTGACACACATCGTTATTTTGGATAGTCTGACAGAGTCCTACAGGGTGCTGTCACCTGCAGTGCATTATGACTCCCTGATTGATCCCACTTCATGCTGACTGCTGCTCCATCATTCAGGTTGCAGGCTGCTCTGCTCCAGCCAGTCACACAGAAATAACAGATTGCTAAGGTCTGGTGTTCCATCAAGGAAGCAGGAGGAAAGCAGGAGCTGCTGTATTGGGTCCACTATGACTGAGATGGATAATGATTTTTAATGTTTTATTTTTGTTTTGTTTTTTTAAATTTAACCCGAGTATCTTGACTTTAGTTCTACTTTATTTTTATTTTCCAGCGTCATCCCCTCTGTGTGCTGTTTACAATCTCTTCCAAGGCTTGACTGGGGCTAAATTGCTAATGTCTTTTTGTGCTAATCCATTAACAGACCTGCCCATGAAAAGGCCTCTTGAATACCCTCTGACAGCCAGAGTTTAGAAAATTAATGAGCCCATGAAGTGAGACCTTATCAGCCTGTTACTCAGCGCTCTTCTGTCTGTGGGAAGAACACTCCTCTTAAAGTCTCAAATCAGTATTGGGCTACACACTCTTAAATATAATCAATGAAAGATAAAAACAAAATACAAACGAATACAAAGAGTTTTGGCTCCTTGGTGACTTTCTGTTAAGCGGAGACACAAATACACATTTCAAAAGTATGAAAAGAAAAGATATCTGTAACCTTTAGGATTATTTGTCTATTCCTGGAATTTTGTAGTTTACAGTGACATGCACATTCTTGTTTCTATTTCCTGTTACCATTTCTTGCAATATACAAGAAGGGCTCAACCTGTAACCAGCAGCTAACTAACTAAATCCATGGTAACATTATACATCTTGTTTACATCCCACCAAGATGTTGAAGGGTGGTGTGGGAGGGTGAGAGTTGATAGTGGGGGTGGGGTTCAGGAGGCATCAGACTTGGAAAAATTCCTGCTTTTTAAAGATGTTTGTGGTATATAACGAACTTGCTTGCTGATCTTCAGTTTTGTCTGTTGAGCCACTGGGGATCGACTGATTTATTTAACCAATTCCAATTATTAGTACTCGAGGAGACAAATATGGTGTGTATGGTGTGTAAAGTCCAGTTTACTCAAGTACTGTTCTTAAGCACAGTTTTGAGGTACTTTACTTGAGCATGTTAATTTCCTGTAAATTTATGCTTCCACTCCACTGCATTTTGGAGACAAATATTCTACCTGTTACTCTGCTACATTCACTTGATAACCTAAATTACTAGTTAACTTGTAGATTCAGATTAATAGGTTATCACTTGTGTCGTGTCAAGTGTGTGAGTGTTGTGGCATTGACCCCATTCAGTGATACTCACAGAGAGAGTATGAGGATAATCTAATCTATTTTAGATTGTTTATTAATTTCAGCCCCAATATTCAGGCAGACTGATAACTGGTCTGTCCCTGCCGCAGCAACAGCATATTTGTGTTGAGCGAGTGTCGCGTAAGGGAAAGGAAATATTGCAGAGTGCAGTACTTGTCCTGGACTCTGTTGAGACTTAAAGATGTTTAGGTGATGTCTGCTACAGCGTTGTTGTCGCCACAGTATCTACACAACACACCCCCACAGGCCAATGATCACCTTTGTGGAAGTGGTGACGTGTGTTCTTCTCCTTTTATTTGTAGTGGCTCATCATGGCAGCCAGCAGACAAAGAGTATCCTCGGGCCTCTGCTGCGACAGTGTGGGTAACTGGCTACCTGGGGGCATGTGTAGGCTTCTCTCTCCTCTTGACACAATTACATTTGGTCTGTCAGGCTGAATTGTGTCTCTGTGCGTTTGTGTGTCTGAGAGCACAATGCAAAAGGCATAATTTCAGCTCTGTAGTAAAGTGCTTCTGTTTGAACATGATAACAGCAGGCCGTCGGCTGTCTGTTTCGTTCCTGGCTCCAAGCATTCAGGGCATGTCTTAAGTGAAAGAATAATCATCCATATGAGCACACAGAGAGTACTGTATTGGAAAATATCTCTCTATTCACTCAAGCTTTACTTCTACAAATTTACTCCATCTGTAAATTTGACCATATTTAATGACCTTATAATGTACATATCAATTGTATATACTATCTGTAAAAAATATCCATAGCAACAACCTTATAATGTACATACATATAACAGTGTATATTACATTTCTGTACTAGTTTAATCTAATCTAATCTAACAGGGTCACAGGGTGACGCAATGACAGTTCACTCTTTTTTCATGAGCCTCCTGTGTTCATCTATAACCATGTTCAATCACTCACTCTTGCTGTTAAATTGTGTAACAGCTACTTACTTGTCTCAAGAATGAAAAACCTTAGGAGCTCCATAAAACTCCATTAGTCACAGTCAGATACACAAAAACATACCATTTACTTCAAAATGCTTCTAACTCTTTCTGACTGGGCCACATTTTGAAAAAAATACATGTGGTTTTCATCTCAGTCTTGGTCCATTTTGGCCTTCATGTCAGGCTCAAAAATTAACTCATCTTGCTAATGTGTGGATATGATGGTGACAGCCATATTTCGTTCTGGTCCTTGTTTAGCTCGTGGCATGGTGATACAACAACAGGAACTGACATTTGTGGCTGATAGGAAGAACCTGCAGGGCAGAGATGTTCAACTCACAATGTGATTTACCCATGAAACGTGTTCCCTTTTTAGTGTTAATTTAGTCTTGTGAGCCATATTTAATGAAGTCTTTTCCATACGTGAAACAATAGTTAATCCACGTGTCACCACCTGCGCATTCTGACACGTGCGTGTGCACGCACACACATACACAAGTGCATCACTGAGCTAATGAGTGATCTTCCTCATGTTGACAGCGTGATGGGATGTAGGCTGGAGCATAGCAACAGGACCTCAGGGCAGGTTGGACCGCACAAAGACCCTCTTGTAGTTATCTGTCCCTCCCTTTGAGCTCCTGGCACATTTGCTTGTCATGCGCTTCTCTGTGACAACAAGTGTCCCATGTCTTATATCATTCTTTGATTTTGTGTGTTCAACATGAATCAACAGTCACATTTTGTTCGACCTTCATCTGGCAATGGTTGCCAGTTTTATGTGTGTTCGATGCATATTTCCTTCCACTCTCTCATCCAACCTAATCGCCAGGCTTCATGTAAAGACTGCTGGAAAAAGTTGATGACTTGGCAAGATGTACTTTGGCCAGCTTGTAGTGTTTGCATGCGTGAGAGCTGTGAGACAGATCTGTGCTGGTGATGTAATGAGGATGTTTGACCTGGCTAGGATAACTTATTGCCTCCTGACAGCCGCTCTGCACTGCAGCACACTTCATGATTTGGTTGTTTCAAAAGCTCACATTTCCACCCTCAACCTGACCCCACCACCTTCCTCCACCTTTTCATAAACAGTCCATCTGTTGAAAGTATTCACAAACGCTGCTCTTTTGAAGGTTGCTGTTGGTTTGTGCCTGCATGTTTCACCAACCTCTGAAGGTGATTTTTATTTTTAAAAATATCCCTGAATGGCTCACAGTTGCTGCTGAAATTAGATGCACCCACGTTCTGGACATAACAGCAGATATAAGTTATGGGCTTAATTTTACACTCAGCGGTTTTACACTGAGATGTTATTTATAAATGCTGATGGCTCGTCGTGAGTGTGATAACGCATAGCTTGTGCCATGGAGCAGCTGTACTGTGGGTGAGATGGATGGAGGACAATGGAGGAGCATGGAAGCAGAGGAAACAGTGGAGGCAGTTGTTTATTTTAGATGCCCTTTATTTACCAGTCATCTACTAAGCTCGAGACCTGATCTTTAACATTGTGGACCAATCAGAATGCTTTGAAGGATCAGGCACCAAGTTAAAGATAAACAAGACAGAGATTAACAAACACTCATCAGCAACATAATGTATCTTCATACTGATTTTTCTTTTTTTGACCAGTCAGATCATACAGCTGTTACTGTTCTGTGTTTTGGTTAAAAAAAAACAACTTATCTTTTATCTTTTCATTCATATTAGGTTGTGTCTGCCAAAGCTACTTTAAGTTAAGGAAAGAAAGAATTTAAGTCAGCTAAAATGTTTGTTTGACATTTTCTCGCTCTCAGCAAAGAGAAGGCAAACCAAAGGCTCCAGTTCTCACAGCAGTAACAATACAAAGTTGTCTCATCATTTTATCATGTCATGTCATCTTCCAAACATTTTCACTTTACAAGATCCCAAAGCTCTGATATAGTAAAACTATAGCCTGTGAAGATGACACCAAATTCATATCAACTTATTTCAACCAGCATTTATATATTTTTTAAAATCTTGCCAGCACATGCTGCAGTTAATAAGCGAGTAAATGCAGTGAAAGTCTGAACTGAATTCAAGGCACAGTGGACTAAGCTTAGGATCATACTGCTAATTAACCTCCCGTGAGACTGTGTGTGAGTGTCCCTAAACAGAACTAGCTATACTCGATCAGTTCCCAAGCAGTTCGTGGAGTCAGAGAGCTGTAGGTGAGTGAAATTTGCTGATGAAAGCTGGGGGAACTGGATGATAAAATGATACTCTTTAAATCATGATGTACTGCAGTAATTGTTTGTCTGTGCAGTTAATAGTCCTGTTTCCAGTTGTTAAATCACAGTGACAACGACAGGAGGCAGCTTAATCGGTAGATAAGTTGTGAAACACCACATACTGTGCAATTTTATCACTTGACTGTCAACAGCAACTGGTCCTGACTAGAATAGACTCCAAGCTCCAATCAGGTGTAGTGTCTCAGTAAAAACTAATAATAACTGTTTTTATTACTAAATAATTGATGGCCAAAAACATGGTGTGCCCTGCGCCGTCCAAGTCAAATGTGGATGATTTAATATTGTGTTTACCAGACAGCTGTTGGTTTTAGTCCATGTCAGTACACTATTAAAATCAACGCGCACAGACTTTTCCATGTCTGCCAAATGAAATGGCGCTTCCAAACAGTATCACATACACAAGATGTTAAATAAAATGTGTATGTTTTAAATAAAACCCAGAAAAAATAAATAAACATGGACAATGAAGATATGAATGTGGGAGATTCTTGCATCAGTAGTGATATTTGCATCTGCTGTGAGGGAAATATTGGTAACAAAAAATCTTGTTGCAGCTTCCCACAAGCAATTAAATGCACCCATCCATATGATAATCAGTATTATCATATACATACAATGTTAATTAATGTTGGACAAAATGGACAAAAATATAGGTACAGAGCACTGTATAGGAAATTATGAGGCCTCTTTATTATTGAAATCAGGTGTCCTATGAGGCTGTTTGTCAGGGGTTGGTCTTGGCCCCTTAGTTTAATGCTTCAGCATGCTAAGATGTTTTGGACAATGCTATGTTTCCAACTTTTTGGCAACAGTTTGGGAAAGGCCCTTTTCTATTCCAGCATGACTGTGCCCCAGTACACAAAGCAAAGCTCCATAAAGACTTGGTTGGATGAGTTTGGTGTGGAAGAACTTGACTGGCCCACACAGAGTCCTGACCTCAACAACATCCAACACCTTTGGGATGAACTGGAACAGAGACTGTGAGCCAGGCCTTTTGGTCCAACATCAGTGTCTGAACTCACAAATGCTCTACTGCATGAACGGGCAGGAATTCCCACAGAAAGCTTTGTGGAAAGCCTTCCCAGAAGATTGGAAGCTGTTGTAGCTGCAAAGCTGTCTGTCTATTTAGAATGCAATGTTATTAAGTCCCTCTTGTCATAATGGTCAGGTGTCCCAATACCTTTGTCCATATAGTGCATGTAAATGTTGCAAAGCTGCATATGATTAAATGTGCTGATTGAGTCACTGCAATTTAATTGTTAACATTTCTGACAACAACTGAAATCATTTAATACTTGGATAAGCAAGAAAAACTGCATCAGCTTTTTTAAAAGACTGTGATGAACTTCAGTTAATCGGCAGCTAAGTGTGAACAATCTTACACGAACAAAACAACACTAGTCTACCACTTTTAAAACAATGAAATTAGCTGCAACATCATGTGCCGCATTGTTTGTGTGCGCCCTTTTGATTCCGGATTTCACAAGGCTTTGGTGTAAAAGAGGGTGGTAAGATCGCTTTGAATGGTGGGTGGCACTTCAGTTTCCTAACAGGAAGCGCTTACGTTAATGAATGACAGTTTTTCCTCAGAGGAAAGAGTGGGTGACACAAGTTTGCGTTTAATTTCACTTTGCACATGTCGGAGTCAGCCAAGTGAACATACCGGCATATTCTCAGACCTTGGGGAATTAAAAAAAAAAAAAATTAAAATTAAAAAACCTCACACCTGGGCTTTGAAACATGCTCTGCTGTGATTGGAACTCTGTGAGGTCAGTAAAGACTCTGACGATGATTGAGGGCCAGTACAAGAAGGACTGTAGTCTTATGCCTGTTGCCTGGGTGGCTAAAGTTATAATATAATGCACTCTGGCTCACTAGTGAAGAACATCGAGCATATCAGTCAGCGGAGGAGGATGTCTGCTACTTCGATTGTTTGGTCTTTGCTCACACAGACACACCAGAACCTCTCCCTGTTATGGAGGCTCATGATGTACTGGATACTTTGACTTGTTGGCAGAACAGTCCAAAGAGAGTTTGGCTGGAAAAAAAAAAAAAAGAAGTAGCTTGTTTTTATTTTGTTTTCCTATCATGGATATTTTGCTTTCATTTCCACTAAGAGCTGATTGACTCACTTAGGAAAGCTTTGAAGTTTGAAGTTTTCTGCAAGAACTGATGAGTATTACCAGATGCTCTGGCATTGTTACATGATGAATGTACTGTTTTGACAGACACCGTAAATCTGTCTCAGTCTACAAAAACTTGTCCAGGGTGGAATCAGACTTAGCAGCATAACTTGGCCTTTGAGGCAACACGTGTTGAATGACAATTTATTGCCCCCTCTGGTCATTAAAAACAGTTAAACAATTGTGAAAGACAAATGTTTGAGGCTTTCAAGAACAACAACAACAGCAATGAAGCCTCTTGACATGAATGCAGAGTCGCTTATTGTGGTCCTACGTTCTAAGAGAATTTATGGCATCATAGTTTGGTATAAATCCGATTGGCTTGACCTTTGACTGGCAGAATATAAAGGGTGAATAAAATGGCAAGCACCCTCATTTTACCATATATATATATCCTCTTCCCAGCACACTTATAACGGATAATCAGAAAGAGTAATGTTCAGCCTCTGTGGGCTGGTACAGAAAACCCTGTAAAGTTGGGTTAGGACAGGGTTTTGATTTGTTTGTTTTCAGCAGTTGCGTAATGCTAGCTGGAGCCGCTTCTCCTGATTTCTCATCCAGCCATTTTCAACTCATAAATATGCCATGATTCTGCACACTGGGTGAAAAAGAAAACCAGTGTACCGGGCTAGTTGTTCCTTACATCTCTGCCAATGTTTTGTGGAGTGACTGAGGGAGAAGAGGAGATTTTACTTTAACTTGATGTCGAACTGTATGCTGTTTGAGAGAGTAGAATGGAACAATGGAAGCTAAAATGGGTTTATTCACTTAACTGGCAATTCAAATGAGTGTCCGGTATTCCGCAGTGTTGAATTGGTTTAGCTGCATTGCATTCAGCATTGTGTGCTGTGTGTCTGAGAGAGGCAAGAAATATCAGCTGGCAGTGCAGCATTCAGTAAATTCAAATTGGACAACAAAAAATATGTGTGTGAGTGTTTGAACAGCTTTGGAGAAAGAGAAAATATTTTTCTCCCTCTTTTGGAAGAGAATGTCAGTAAAGATAAAAAGAGAACGACAACTGATGATCTTTGTATGTTCAGCCAAGGCAAAGGTCAAGTGTGTGTGTGTGTGTGTGTGTGTGTCTATCTTAAAAATTACCACATGATTGAAACAGTAGCCCTCTGATACAAAGCACTAAACATTATAAGCTTCACAAAATGCACTGTTTATTGCTGAGTTACTCTGTGTGATTGCACTTTGATTGCACTATGAATTTACCCATCCTTGTCCTGCGAGACAATGTAAAGGTGTGGAAGTTGTCCAGCTGAGATAATAACGTCCTTTGTGGAGCCTAGTTGAAGAGCTTCCCCTATCAAATAACATTAGTCTGTTTCCAGGAAATTGAGCCAACCATGCTTTGTAATTTCTGTTATGGGAAGAGAAACACATTAGTGTGCATTGAGATGAACTACAGTAAACATCTGTGATAACTGGAGTTATGACTGCTGGTATCAACACACATGACTTGGAGCATTATGATCTGTCCTAGAGCCCAGTAGCCACTCAAATGTTTGTTCTCTAATGGATCTTAAATCTGCTTGTTTAATTAAGTTAGAGTCATAACACCAGTGTTTTGGTTTGAGATGAGACACGAGTTGATGCTGGTCCCACTTGGTGGATTGATACACACTGTCGGCACAAATTGAAGACAACCTTTCAGATGAAATTGCTCATCAATTTCAACCGTAAAAGAACTTTTTGGTGAGTGGGAGTGAGGAGAGAGTTAAATTGAACAAAGAAGCAGGATCAAGTTGAGGAAGACAGATTCAGACAGTAAAATAACGATACTCATATATTTGTCTGGGGAATTCTGCCAGCATATGGCTTTCGGCTGTTCTGCCTCTTCAGGGTCCAGCCAGATATGATTCTCAATCATAAGCCCGACTTCAGAGCAGACATTTGTGGCTTTCTTAAAGGCTGTAGTTCAAAACTTAATGCTGCTGACACAAGACTTTCCATCCTTTTTATCAGGTTAAACACATCTGTATACTAAAAACAAGCATGTATAGTGAAGTTACAGCAAAGTGAATATTTGTTCATGACCATCAGGTGGGTCTGTATACTAAATACAGATGTGTTCTCTGTTGAACATTCCTAACACCTCACTGATGGATCAGTGTTTCTAAGATGAATACTGAGTCAGAGACAAAGACAAGGAATTGGCTTCACCACATATTAAAACTTGAGTCCTTTTTTATACATCTGGCAAGTTGCCACTGATTCTCTTGGTTGCGACAGCACTCACCAAGTTAAGTGCTGACAATCAAAATCAGTGTAACAAGAGATACCAACATATTTTTTCATTATTCCATGAATTTTTCCTGGTATCTACAGTGTGACTTGACCATTGGCAGTTCAATCAAAGATTGACCGTAACTGTGAATAGGCTTTTTAGGGTTTAGAAATGTCTCAGATAAGGCAGTTTGGGGGAAATAATGGGATATGACGGAAACTAACAAATGTGCTGGTTACAGCATCTTGGTTTTATTAATCTTTGCTTCAGCAATTAAACGTAATCTTCAATGAACTCTGAAAATAGTTATTATTATTATTATTATTATTATTATTATTATTATTATTTACTGAACTATTCTGAAGTTCATAATTTGGGAGAAGATCTGAGCTGTCTGGCACAAACAAAGTTTTTTCACCTCCCACACAGACACTCACGAGACAATTAGGGATTATTAGGGACACCCTCAGATGTACCACCATAAATAACGCGGCAGCTAATCTGGCCATGCTGCTGGCAGTGAGATCGTCAGACCTTTTCAATCGCCTGCTTGTGTTTACCTATTTTTAGTGTTGTCACTATGTGAGTGCTATGTTATCATATCCTATGCTATACTGTACTATATAATCATAACCAATAAAACCAGCAACCTGAGCTAAAAAAATGAAACTGAAGTTTTAATGTAATATTTTTTCTTTAATTTTGTATGAAGTTAAGAACTCTTGGTTTGTGCAGTTACATTTAAGGTAGCTTTCTGGCTGCATCTCTGACAGCTCTGTTTTTGCTGTGTGTCCAAATGTCTTTTTAATTGTAGCAGCTTCTAGATCAACACATAGCTTCACTTACAGAGCTTTGCAGTTAATTACAATTACATTATTATGTTGACATGTCCAAGACAGCCAGAATCAGCAAAATCTGTTCAGTGAACTTTCCCCTTCAGCCTCTGAAGCTTTTTGTTAATGCTCTGGTCCTTGTGAAAAAACGATAGCTTCCTCAGAAGCACCTAAGGTTGACTCACTTCCTCCTTTTGCTTTCTCTCTCTCTCTCTCTCTCTCTCTCTCTCTCTCTCTCTCTCTTTCTCACTCTCTCTCTGTTTCTCTGTCTGTCTCTCTCAGGTTTGTGGTGCTCCTCTTTAGAGTTTCCTGCTGTTACATGGTAACACAGAGCTGAAGGCAAGAGGTAAGGTGGATTTTCTTTTTTAAAAAACTTTGCAGTAAAGTTAGTGATAAAATGGTTTCACAGCATTTAGAGTTTCTCGTAAAGACCGGTCGCTGGTGCCAGAGTTGGTCTAGGTACCACAGCAACACTAGATCAATCCTGATAAAATACCGATAGAGTGCAGCAGCAATGAAGACACAGAGTGTTTATCTCGTCATCCAGATTGTATGTTTTTCCAAACTGATAATAAAATGTTCTATACGTAACATTTTTCTGAATGTCAGTCTCTGTTGTAGTTCATAACAGTTGATTAACTGCAAACAACATCTATGTATCTCACTGAATGTGTGTGTATGTATGTACATATTGAAGCTAACTCACATATCTGATATACTTCTTACAGTTTTCTACTTCAAGCAACATTCTAAAACAACTTGTCACATGTATAGCACCTTAGGGCTACTCTAAAGATATAGAACAAGTTACAGCAATACTCATGCAGCTCTTTTGTTCTGGAGCCTCTTGGACCTTTCTGTCCGGGTGATTAGCTTAAGACAGCTCCTGCTCACGAGAGTGGTCTTCATCAGGTCATTCTTGTTTCATCTCAGTGGTATTTTCCCTAACAGATGCAGGCTCATCAGGAACTAATGATGCATTACACTTGTACTTGTAAGTCATAACTTGGGATACAGAGTGACCTCACATCTGTTAAAAACCAAGTTGGATTCGTTCCATTTCCCACAACAAAAGACAACTCGATAAGTGAACTTGTTGTCCCCTGAGGTTGACCGAATAGACGAGTTGGTTTTATGATCGGGGGGCGTTCCATTTGTCACTTCTGGCTTCGAAAATCAATTGGAAAAATACTTACAGATACAAGTTGTACGCACTTTATATCCTCAAATTAAGCCCCTGTCTTCTCAGGATGGTTTTACCTCATCAAAGGTGTATGACTTTTTCAGCTCTTGGTATTTCCCTTGGTATTTGCAGCCAATATCATGATCCTTCCTGTTATTCATGTACTTCAGTTGTGTTGTGATTCTGTCTGATCTGTTGTGCTCAATCATTTTGTTACTTTCCTTATCCCCCTTGTGACTTGACATGTGTGTTTGTGGCTGGTGGCTCTACAAGAAAGTCATTTACCTGAAGCACTAAGTTTTGGTGGAGAGTGTGGATGGGACAGTTCCCTGTCTCAGGGCAGATATAGACAGGGTTATCACCAAGCTGTTCTGTGAAAATGTTTATTGCCTTTTGTGTGGTTTTGATTTGCAACGTTATGAAAACTACTACTCGTTTTGGTAGAGGACTGCTTCAAGGTCCTGTTGAGTGTGTGGGTGTGCTAGCACTCACAGGTTGGTTAGGATGCTTGAGGTGCTCAAGGATCTGCTGTTGCTCGCTGTTTCACTCTACTGGGGTGCATGAAGGCATTTGAGGGTCCTTTGAGTTTCCCTTTGCTGGCTTGGATTGTGGAGAACTGTTCTTCTACCTGGAACATTTTATTTATTGGTCTTGGAAAGCGTGAGATCTATGTATACTAGCTCAGGAAACCTAGTAATGTCCTGGCATCATCTACTTTCTATGGAATTTTTTCTTTCAATGCCTGCACTGCCTGTACATCTTTTAGCTCAACCTCAACCTGTCTGCAGATGCCAGCCAGCTAGTATACCTAACTTCCTTGCAAAATGCTTCCCACTTTTCTGCCCTGAACTTAACCCTATGGTGGTGCAGACCTTGGCATGGCACCTCAACAGGATCTGGAGAAACAGAGAACATACAGTAAGGGATGTAAACTTCATTCCTTGGCATGTTGAACATTTCCTGCTTGCTTTTATGGAAGGCTGGCGTGTTTGAGCATATCCTGACTCATTCATATAAATCCCAAGAGGCTGTAAAGGCACTCAGATGCCTAGGCAATGAGGTCTTGGTGGTAGCCTTTGCCCTGGTCTAAGGCGGAAAACCATCTATAGCCTCCAAACGATTCATTCAAGTCCTGTATGTGGGGTAGGGCATGTTTGTTTGACACAGCCTTGCTGTTGAGAAGTCACTTTTTTCCTCACGCACACAAGAGGTACGATATTTGGGAACTGAGACTTAGCTATCAATCCTTTCACTAACAGCTCCTGGATGAAGTCTTTTACTTCCTTGAACAGTTTTTGATTGGAAGAATAAGCCTTCCGAACAGGAATGTTGTCTTTAAACCTGATCGACATCTCTGTGTTGGATTTTTTTTTGGAGAATGATTTCATGTCTTGTGTGATTGTAAATGAGCGTGCAGACAAGCGTCCACCTGCTCTTACAGATCCCTAAGATGTCCTCTGTGATGCTCAGCTGTTCTGTAGTCTCTTCTGGGGATTCATATAAGACAACAGGGCAGATGCGTCACAGCTAGGTTTTACTCTGGACCACAGTTGTGTTGTTTTTCAATCTGGGATGCTCACATCCTTTCCATCCTTTAGCCTCTATAAGGCTGAGACAGAGTAATCTGGCTGACCATCCTGGTCTGTCTGTGGAACGTACATACGGCTTTCCCTGGGTCAAGAAGCTTTTCCAGTTGTTGTGCTGAGTGATTGAATATATATATATTTTATCCAGGACTTATCAATGACTCTTGCTTGTAAGCTAGAATAAGAGTCAAGTGGCACTGTTACTATATAACTTTTGTCAAATTTGACACAAATGTCCACTTGAACTAATTAGAGTTTGGTGGTCAAGCTCACTGTGTCCTCACAAAACACGATTTTGGCCATAACTCAGGACTTCATATGCTAATCATGACAACATTTCACACAGTTGTCTAAGAAGATTATGACATTTTATATCCATAAGGTCAAATTTCAACTTCAGTGTGACATGAAAATGTTCTGCACAACCGCTTTTCTGTCCATTTTTCGACAGCATGAATCAGGAACAAAATGCCGACCTTGAAACTGCTGATTGTATCGATCTTCTACGAAGATGCTAAAGATATGTGTGTGAAGAATCCATGTTTCATAAATTGTAATTTATTCATGTTCTGTACTGCTTCATCGGTCAAGCATGTGAGCACGTACAAGGAACTTGACTCTGTGTCTCGTTTCTCTCACTGATGTTAATCACCAAAACTGTGATGTTAAGCTGATCAGTTCAAAGTAAATACATACAAGAGATAAGTAGGTATAATGAACAAAAGCTAACTTAAATAAACTCACGGAGAGTGGTAACTGTAGCAGGTAGGCCAACAGAAATTTCTAAAGGCGACTGTAAGCCGCGAGTTTTTGTGTGGGTTCACTGCTGTTTGCTAGTCATTAAAGTTGCAGCCATGTTCATCAAAATCTCCATCTGAGTGCTGAGCCGTTGTATTGTCCAATCCACCCGAACACAATGTGTACATGTTGTTTTCTGTTAGCCTGTCTCTGTGAAGCCATCCCTGACTACATTGTCTATCTGTTTGCAGAATCTGCTATATTTGACATCAACGTTTTTGCCCCTAATCTGTCCGATCACTTCAGCTGTTAGTACAAGTGGTAATGCTTGCTGCTGATGCCGTCACAGATAAAATGTGCACATTACTCATTTGAAAATCAACGTTTGAATATGTGCTGTGAATATACCTTAATATGCCTAAAATCTTCCTTTGAACATAAAAATTTTGTTTATAAACAGTCTGCATGTTTACACTACAGATAGCAAAGAAACAGGACGTTTAGTATTGAGTTTGTGAATTTTCACCTCAGTGTTTCATGTAGTGTTTCCCAGCTGATCAAATGTTTACAACCATCTAGGCAACACATAACTGATTAAATAACACATTATTGGTGTTGTCAATCAGGACAGCTCTGACATCTGATCACCATGCCTTAGTGGCAGAGGGTAAAGAGCATGTCCAGCCACTGTGATAACTATTTAACCATAGGCTATACATGACTAGAATCACTTTGTACTAAGTTCTTAAGCTGTCATGCACTATTTTTATGAAATAGGAATTACATTAAATAATACTTATGATTAGTCAGACTAATTTTCATTATGAGATTTTTTTTTTGGTGCATTTTATTGGATCAATAGGATCAATACCTAGAAATTTTCTTTAATTTCGAGAGCGTGGTTGATGTGATTTCAACACACAGTTTACTGAAGCCATCTGTTATTACCTGTATTAGCTCTGTGAGCCTCTCACACAACTACAGACCATGCACTATTGTGGCTGCATGAATGTGGCTCCGTCCTTAAGCCTGTGCTTTAGTCTGAAGTCTCCTGTGGACAAGCAGGAAGGTCAAAGGGTGGAAGTTCAGGACACATTCAGAGCGATATGAGTGCAAGAGCATTAGCTGACAGGATTAGTGTCAATAGACGTAAATACCATAAGGAGTGGAATTGTCTTTGAGCTCATCTCACCTGGACACACTTAGACTGTAGTAGGTGAACGTAGGCATATGGCTTCATCTGTGAGCGGTGATTCGAGCCATGGCACGCAAGCATGCGTGGTGATCGGATGAGGACATATTTTTGTTGTGGCTTTTGAGTTTTTCATTAAATGTATTTATTATCCAACTGGCATTAGATAGTTAACTGAAGGTCATTTGTGCAAGTCACAGGATCCTCTTAAATCTGACGTGGTTTCTTTTTCACAGGGAAGTGGCTTCGTGTTTGTTATGCCAAGTAAACTTACAATTACTGACCGGCTTCTGTTAAAGAGGAAATATGAGTTCAAAATAGGAGCAGCAAAGGAAATCTCTCCAAGTTTAGTAGTAGCAATGTGGAAATGCCCTGTAGGTATTGTGCATGTTGTAAGCAAGAGGGTTGATTAGGAAATGAGCCAGAAAGAGATCAAGTGAAAGAGAAAGAAAAAGATGAAAAGAGACAGAGATACAGCAGATAACTTTCTGGTTTCTGCCTTTTGGGTAAGGCTATATAAGATGTTATTTGCAGGTCTATTTGTATCAATTAATTATGTATTGATACACAAAGGATGCACAGCCTGAAGCTGAACCACTGACACCACAAGCACTTGCCAATACACACACATACACATACATGCACGCACACACACACCACAAATTTCCCGCATACTCATATCGTTCAGTCTTTTACTGACAGTGACTGTGCCATTTTTGAGAAGAGTGAGTGGGTGTGTTAACTGGAAACAAGTAGCATTGACTTAACACAAAAATCCTTTCAACCAAGACACTGCAACACCCATTGTGGATCTGCTGGTTGCTGCTAAAGCCCTCAACATGTTCAGAGTGAAGACACACAACATGTTCAGCCACTGTGGCTTGGAGCTTACTAGAGGGAAACCAGAAACAACTGTAGGTTTCGTTTCACTAGATCTATTCTCTGTGAGCTGGTAGTAATATGTCAGGAAGTTTGGTTCATGTCATTGTGGATTCAGTCAATTTACCATGTGCATTTCCTTGAAAATCCAAATATTGGGGATTTTTTTTTCTCTGCTTTCAACCATGCCTTTTTCACAAAACAATTTTTATTTCTACCTGGCAACTGCTGCCTGAAATGACTCTCGCTGGCAGTTTATAACAGCAGTTGCCATAGCTCCATGAGTTGTTTTGCTCTGAGAGTTTTCGTCGGCTGACTTTAATGAATCCAGCCATTTTGAAACAGATTTTTTCCCCCTGAAATGATATAAATGTACATTACAGCTATACATGATGAAACGGAAGGGCCTCGGCCATGATCTCTCTTCTGTCAGTATGTGAATAGATGAATGTTGGCTTGTGCTGTAAAGCAGTTTGAGTAT
Organism: Scatophagus argus; assembly: GCF_020382885.2. Lineage (NCBI taxonomy): Eukaryota > Metazoa > Chordata > Actinopteri > Scatophagidae > Scatophagus > Scatophagus argus. The sequence goes on from NC_058508.1 coordinate 17,864,040, forward strand.
TATAAGAATAGAAAAGCCATGTAAATACAGTTAATTTTCCATTCAACCCTGTTTGGTTGTTTAGTTTGTTGTCTGTATTTTCAAACAGTAGGTTAACTTTTTAACAAGAGAAAGGGTGAGACTTTTAGTGAAAAGAACGTTTTTTCATGAAATTAGTTACCCCACAGACTAATGTAGTTAGCTAATTATGTGTTCATTGGACTTGGAAGTAATACTTCATTATTAGGTAGTAAACTAATTAACCGAAAATGCTGCTTATGTTAAGCCAGAAACACACTGCTTCAGTGATTCCTCATACTTTTGCTCTTGTATTTTATTGTTTTGTAAAGGCTCAAAAAAGACATCACCCTCCAAACTCTTTTGGTATAAAGTATCGCCCACTGTGGCTCCATGGACATTGCTTTGACGTGAAGAGCTTGTTGCCCAATGTTACTGTATTAACGATCAACTGAAAGTGAAACTTTTCTTATTTCTTCAGATTATGTGACCTTGAATACCTTAGTCTTTCACTTAAGTCCCCTTTCCCCACTGTCTAATTAATGACTAATGTCTTTTTCAGCTTCAGGGTGTTGAAGATGGCAGTGTGGATCCAGGCCCAGCAGCTCCAGGGAGATGCTCTGCACCAGATGCAGTCTCTGTACGGTCAGCACTTTCCCATTGAGGTGCGACATTATCTGTCCCAGTGGATAGAGGGCCAGCTCTGGTGAGTTGCTCTGCAGCACCAACAGTGTAAATGTGTGTGTATGTGCAGTTGTACAGACATGTATGCCAGTTTGTGTTATATGTTTGCCCACGAGGGCTCATTTAGACAGTTACTTTTTTCTTATCCCTTTTTGGGTGCTGTTTTCAACACCTTAGAGTTTGTTTATTAGGCATGCGTTTTAATGCATGTGTTTTTTTTATGTGTCCTGTATGTGTTGTTATGTGTGTTGTTAGGGATGCCATAGACCTGGAGAATCCACAGGAGGAGTTCAAGGCCAAACGCCTGCTGGACAGTCTGATCCAGGAGCTACAGAACAAGGCCGAGCACCAGGTGGGAGAAGACGGCTTCCTACTCAAAATCAAACTGGGACACTACGCCAGTCAGCTCAAGGTAAACCTTTTGGAATATACCTCTCTGATCATAAGAATAGCACTGCATACCTAGGAAAATATACATATGGAACCTGGCATCTTGTATTTTTTTTTTTTTTTTAGCTCAGGTCCCAATATCGATCAAGTTAATAAACGCCAGCAGTTCAAACAGCCTCTCTGATGCTTTAAAGAGAAAGATCAACTGTATGGGAGTTGTAGGTGCAAAGTTTGAGAACACCAAAAACCAGCAACAGTATGGACGGTGTGTCATAACAAAAAATATTGGAGCTTGAAGTGTCTACTCTTCATGCAGTCATACAAAACCAAACTAAGAGAGCATAAAAATTCCACCTGTTTTCATCCAAGGCTCACATTTAAACTCTTTACATTCTGAGAAAATGATAAGCAAGTGTTTGGACAGCACAACTGGTTAACTCGAGAGTTCTTCTCGTCCCCTAAGTTCTTAGAAAAGAGTTAAGACTTAATGTTGAAGGAACAGGTTATAGCCTCCATGAGGAAAACAAGAGGACAGCCCAAGTGAGGGCCTTGGTAGCCAGCCAGCGCCGCTATTTACGATCAAGCTCCCTGTTCACAGATCCGTTCTTCTGTTTGTCTTCTCTTCTCCCTGACACCAGGCAGAAAACCAGGGGGTTGGGAATGGGGCTGGCTGTACAAAATCAAACTGCAATTCCAAATTCCTACCACTCTGTTTTCTCTTCTTTTATTGTCAGTCTACATGTATTGATATGGTTCAGTGTAACATATGAAGTGCATCCTGAATGTCTTACATTACTTTTCTATCACACTAGAGATTCTCTTTCACCAACAAAAGTCAGAATAACAGTGAGCGTGGACGTGAACTGATACTGTTGATGCCCTGTGCTCTTCTTCTCACCGTTGTGTGACATGTGTCCTTGTAAACTCTGCCTGATTTAAACAATTCAGCTTCAGTGTCCTACTTAACACAGTAAACAACCAGAATGTCATCAACTGACTCACAATAGTGTTTTTTCAACAGAAAGTGAAACAGCAAACATTACATCAATGGAAAAATTATTACTGTAACACATTAGCCACTCAAGCATGGTGTGTGTATGCTAATGAGAAAAGTCTCTATATGAAGTGCACCGTGCTTCAGAGATGGGTCTCATTAGCCTTAGCTAATGGGTTTTAGTGTGTTTAGCGAGCTTCCTTGATGCGACTAAATTAGTGAGCTCTGTGTGCAGCGGCCGCTCTGCACGTCAGGGCCAAACAAGCCTTAACAGGACACATGTGCTTCTTGTCTTTCAGAGCACGTATGACCGCTGTCCTCTGGAGTTGGTCCGATGCATCAAGCATATCCTCTATACAGAGCAGAGGCTGGTCAGAGAGGCCACCAATGTGAGTAGGATGCATGCGTGTGATTTGAAATGCATCTGCAAGCTGACACCTGCATGCACAACATCTGCGTATTTGTCTTCACACAGACAGCCCCACTGAAATATAAATTTGCATAGACCAACACCTGTGGCTTCCCTATGTATTATTCATTCGGCACAAACAGAAACTCAACTACATAATAGTGACTGATTCAGTTGCATCATTATGGATGTCATACCTGCAGCCATTCATACCTATTGAATCATGCCGTAAAATGGCCTTCTAAAAGTAAAATTTTTGTATTTCTCAACTGCAATAAGGAAGGAAGTCAGGAATGGAAACCAGACATTTCACAGTTTATTACAAGCACTCAGTTATAAAACCATAAAGCCAGCAGTGCATAAAACATGTGATTCTCAGCAACTCCTGGGGTGAATTGATTTCCATTCACAACATGCCTTTTCTATTAGTGCAATGCATATTTAGACTGATTGAATTTCACCCTGTTTAGTCTGAACCTTTAGGCACAATTGTGCTCTCTTTTGACTGGCCACGCAGCTGACTATGAAAAGCAAATGCATTTCTCGTTCCTTCTCTATTTTCAAGGTTCCCATTAGGCTTGTGGTCACTGGGGATTTTACAGTCAAATAGCAAAATTGCCACACTCAGGGGTCAGTGCATCAAGTCGAGCAACATCTCTGCTTCAACCCCCACAGATGTCCCCGGTAGCTTAGCTCTCACCAGTGGCCGACCATTTCTGTTAACAACTACCATAAACAATCCAATGACAGACAATATACTCTATGCACTATCCAGTGGAAACCCAACCTTACCAATTACTGTTCCCAAACCTGCCATTTCCTCCGTCTCCCTGCGTCTGTCTCTCAATCTCATTTTGTAATTGACAGTCGAGTTCTCCGGTGGGTGGCATGATGGACAGCATGTCTCAGAAATACCAACAAATCAACCAAGCTTTTGAGGAGCTTCGCCTGCTGACTCAGGACACTGAGAATGACCTGCGCAAGCTCCAGCACAACCAGGAGTACTTCATCATCCAGTACCAGGAGAGCCTCCGTATCCAGGGTGAGACCAAAAGACATGCATTGCGTTACTGCTGTTCTAAAGAAATTCTGTTTTTATTTCTTTCCAGATATAATACATTTAAATTTGTCCCAAAACTGGTTCCTGTTTCACTATTTTTCACTGACTGTGAGTCAGTGATAATTGATTTATTTTAAAAAAATCAAGAAATTAATCAATTAATATGCGGCTTTATTGAACTGGCCTGTTCACAGTGTGAAGTTGGGCAGCTGCTCGAATCAAATCAAAAAGGCTTTTAAGGAATGAATCATTTCACTGCAGGTCACCAGTAGATCATCCATGCAAAACAAGCACTAGGAGCTTCCGTAACCCGGCAACCTTTGCATATCTTGTTGCATCATTCAGAAAACAACATGCTCATATGACGACTGCTTTATGCTAGAGGAGGGCCTCTTGAGTAAATCATTATCCCTCTCGGGGGATAATTCACACTGTATATGCACAGGTCAGGGATTTTACCTTCCCTCTCTTTTCTTCCCTTTTTCTCGAACTCATCCCACCCCCTCCCCCATTTGGATGTCAACAACCCCATCCGTTTTCAGCTCAGCTGACCAGCCTGGCCACACTTCCCCCTGCTGACCGACAGCTACGGGAGCCCGCCCTTCTCAGCAAGAGAGCCACTGTGGAGGCATGGCTGACTCGAGAGGCCAACACACTACAGAAATACAGACTGGTAATATCTTCATTTTCACACTTAACACACACACAAATTCCAACAGTTAAAGTAAGACTGCACGGCAACCTCCACTTTTTTGTTTATGTGCAGGACCTGGCAGAGAAGCATCAGAAAACACTGCAGCTGTTGAGGAAGCAGCAGACCATCATTCTGGATGACGAGCTGATCCAGTGGAAGAGACGGCAACAGCTGGCAGGCAACGGGGGCCCGCCGGAGGGAGGCCTGGACATCCTGCAGTCCTGGTGAATTCTGTTCCACCTCCCACCAAGTTCACAGCCACTAGACTGCCTCACAAAGCAAAGGGTCACCGGTTTACAAGCTTTTAATTGACTACTGCTGGGTTTATTTCCAAAGTTTGTAGGCTCCTAATAAGAGAGGCATACACAGGGCGGTCTGACATGTCTTGTTTTCAGGCTTTTGCTCACTTATTTTCAGACTCTCTTTTTCTCTTTTTTGGAGAAAATAAGTCTCACCTCTTCAGTCAGGGATTTCGTACTTGTTTTGAACTATCCTGTTTGAATGTTATGTGATACTTCCAGAGTAAAACCTTCTGCAGTACAGTTTTCTATAATTAGTATATAAACATAATGACCCTTACCATATCTATGTTTAGGTCTAATTCTTACTTGTGACTGTGTGTGTGTGTGTCAGGTGTGAGAAGCTGGCAGAAACTATCTGGCAAAACAGGCAGCAGATTCGGAGGGCAGAGCACCTCAGACAGCAGCTGCCCATCCCCGGTCCCATTGAAGAGCTCCTCAATGAACTCAACAGTACCATCACAGATATCATCTCAGCATTGGTGACCAGGTGTGTGTGTATGTGTGTGTTTAACTATACTTCTAAATGTTGAAGCTTGACTTAAAAAAGCTGATTCAACAGAATACTCTTTCAAAAAGGGTCTGTCTCTGTAGGGATCCTTTCCATCATGTTATCAGACACTTGGAGTAACAGTCTCAGCCTGTGAGTGGCAAAAAGAGCAATTTACATTAAAGCAACTTTGACGATCAAAAAGTTCTGATGTAGTAGATGAAGGCCATGTTGACTGCAGACAGAAAGATACAGTATGAGAGTCATGACTGAATCCAAATGTACCCAGAGGCAAAGGATGGGAAGTTGAATGCAGCAAACATGCAGTGTGCAAGATAATAAAGGAAAACAAGGGCGCATGCAACTTGTTTCAGTACATTATTTAGGCCCAAAGGCGCATCTGCCACGGTCTTTTATCCCTCCAGCATCTCTGAACAGAAAGCAGTCTGAAGTTTTTGACAGCATCCTGTTTCAGGATGTCAAGATTGCCCCTACAGGGACCCACAGCACATTGAGAGACCATGTCTCAGTCACAACGATTTCTGATTGGCCACAAACAAGCCTTGTGTCCAGACAGTAATGTACTTTTATCACGCACAGTACAAACATAGGTTTTGTTTCCTCAGCAACATCCTCTCTGGATTCCTCTGAAGCTTTTGTGTTGATGTGGAAATCAGAAGGTAGAGATAGAAAAATCAAACAATGTAGTGAGAAGAAGCAGTTGTTGTTGACCTTGTGGTCTGACTGAACAGTGATTACTTTCATGACATGTCTTACATGTCTTTTAACTATAGATCGTCTTCACACTGCGCCAGGTTTTAAGACTATCTGGTCCTTAAAAATTAGTACTGACACTTGGAAACTGACTTGTAAAATAAACAGAACAATTTGCAGATTTTTTCAAAAATAAAAGGGTTGGTCTCTTTTGTGCAAATTAGGACCCTTTTGGCTAGCAGTGTGATTGCGTGATTGTGTAAGGGTTAAGGTTATGTAAGTATTGAATATATATATGTATTATATATTTATATGTTGTACATATATTTTATTCAGGGCGACCTGGCAAAAGAGAGCTTTCTCTCAGTGGCCCTTCCCATTCAAATGAATGTTTGAGTGAATGAATGACTTTCTTTCAGTGAGCATGGTTACAATTAAGTTAACTGTCAAAGGCTAATGTTTTTTAATTTGCAGGTCGCCAGAGTTTAGTTCAGTTACTTCAGTTTTATCAGTGTCCTTGACTCCCAAACCTTGAGACAGTGCGTTTATCTGCTCAATTTAGTTTATCTTGAACTGGTACACTTGGTACATTGCCACTTCTAGGTGACAGTTCAACATCAAGGGTATTACAAACTTATCTGTATGTATGTGTATATGGTGTACTTTTTCCTCTTTCCCGCGTGTGACGCCAATCCAACATCAGTCCAGGCCAAGGCAACCTATAGCCATTGTTTTCTCATGTATCTCCTATCTATTTGATTCTCAGGGTAGCCTTGGCTCTCATTCTCCTACACGCCAATAAATCGTCAGAATGCAGTTCTTACAAACCATTGTGGCTTTTAACAGGCACATCTGATGTACTGCATGGTCAAGCTAATGCCAGGAGAACAGACAGACAAAACTTTGCTCTGAAGATTCGCAAGCGGTTGCTTCAGTCCTGTGGTTCTTTAAGACTTTAATTTTTGCATATTTTCGGCTACAGTTTATGAGATGCATGAAGAAATGGGAAAAATAGAGGAGGAAATTAAGTGCGGTAAAGCTTATGGTTTACGCTGCATTATGTGCTACATTATGTGCACTTTAGCTAAAAGAACCACCTAATCCACAGGACTTTGTTCTGTCATTCAATGTAGTTTTCTCTCCTTTTTTGTCTCCACAGCACCTTCATCATTGAGAAACAGCCTCCACAGGTGCTAAAAACCCAAACCAAGTTTGCCGCTACAGTGCGCCTCCTAGTGGGTGGGAAGTTGAACGTGCACATGAACCCTCCGCAGGTCAAAGCAACCATCATTAGTGAACAGCAAGCCAAGGCCCTGCTGAAGAACGAGAACACAAGAAAGTAAGTCCAGTGCTCCATTTATATCATTATGGATTTGAAAAGAGTCAGCATTCTTCTTTTCAGTGTCTCTACTCCCTTTAGTGGGGACACTGCAATGATCTCCCATGGTGCCATTAAGATAAGGAATCCAGATCTCTATTGGGATTACTGGGTCCCAGAATGAGCACTGGTCTAGTGTGTTTCCAGTCCTCAGCACAGAGACATGACTGGAACTTGAACAGTGCCTCAAAGGAATCTATGGTGTGGATGCAGAACCCACATTTAGCCTGTTCCACAGCCTCATCCCACATTCCTCCTGACTAATAGAAACCTTCCAAGACTGTATGTCAGCCATGCAGCCAGTGGTTAAATGGGTGAGCAGTTAAACAGCTCAGCCATCGTCTACTGTTTCTCAACTAAACCGCTTGGTATGGCACCAAACCCGCAGCCCAGAGACATCTGCTTGGTGTGTTCTCAAATAGAGAAGATGGAAATGGCGGTAGTTAATTATATAGAAAGTTAGTTTGAACATCATTTCTACACCCTTTTCTTTACACTCAGTTTCTTCCTGTCAAACGAGCATCATTTAGTTTTAATTTGCTCTGGGAAAGATATAGTTCTCAGCACACAAGTGCGTCACAGAAGACATTACAGTGTATCAATTGACTCTGTGACTGCTCTCTGCAGTGACAGCAGTGGGGAAATTCTCAACAATAACTGTGTGATGGAGTACCACCAGACTACAGGCACACTCAGCGCACACTTCAGGAACATGGTGAGTGCCCCATGAAGTTAAGTAACTACACCAAGTGACATATCTCATCATCGTGTGGGTATTACGGCTCTGTTTGTACTGCAAAAACCCACAGCAACTCAACAGTACTTTGGTCTGCATGTTGTAAGAAATGATCTGTAGAGACCTCCATGGATTATTTACATGTCAGCTCTGTACCATGACAAGTGAATTATACATGCATGTACTGTAAGTGCAATGTGCATTGTCAGCCTAGCTGCATAGACAAAATGTACTATATGTATATCCGGTATTCATCGTTACTACACATCATCTTTCATGTAGTCTTTGAAGAGAATCAAGCGATCAGACAGGCGAGGAGCAGAGTCTGTCACAGAAGAGAAGTTCACAATTCTGTTCGAGTCACAGTTTAGCGTGGGAGGCAACGAGCTTGTCTTTCAAGTGAAGGTAAGAGGGCACAGACACACAAGGTGGAAAAATAGAATACATTTGCCTTGACACACAAACACACTATCCATTCATATTGATACAGTAGTGGGAATATGTTCATCCTTTAGAACTGCACATGCAGTGATGCACAGTGCTTCACAGCCACTAAACCAATCCCACTCATTCACATTCCTTATCTGCGTTTCTCCCTCTGATTCTCCCTTGCTAGTAGGACCATTTAAATACTGTAAAGGTCATATTGTTTTTCAGCTTTTGCAGCATTCTTTGCTCATTCTTTCTCTTCTTTCTCTGTACAGACGCTATCACTTCCTGTAGTGGTGATAGTTCACGGTAGCCAAGACAATAACGCCACAGCAACTGTGCTGTGGGACAATGCTTTTGCAGAGCCGGTGAGTATGTTTGGGGATGATTAAACTCCCTGTTAGCCTTTGTTTTTAAATATTTTTAAATATTTCATTAATCACATAAGACCCTTTGGATGGGCATTTGTGTTCATTTTCTGACATTCAGGCTAAATTAAGCTATTAATTAATATATGACAAGAAATACTAACTGATTTAAACAAAAAACAAATCAGTAGTTCCTGCCCTTCACATGAATGTAAACCCACATGAAAATGTTTTTTTTTTAAATTTAAATACAAGATGACACCATCCCGTAGGGTATTTCTGTACACTGTATTTATTTTTTTTCCATCTGGATCAATTCATGTAAAATGTGCTTCATCCTTGCAGAAGCAATGATGGAGTATAAAAATTGTCCTCCTCCAGAAGTAGCTATTTGTGCACTTGTTCATGTGCTCATGTTTGCACATTTTATCCATGACTGTGTTTTTACATTCCTCTGGCGTTGTGTCGATAAAGCTCATGTAAAGCTCCTGTAAATCCTCTGCTGTCCACAGGGACGGGTGCCTTTCCTCGTGCCAGATAAGGTGCTTTGGCCTCAGTTGTGCGATGCCATCAACATGAAGTACAAGGCTGAGGTGCAGAGTAATCGAGGCCTGTCTGAAGAGAACCTGGTCTTCCTGGCTCAAAAGGCTTTTAGCAGCTCCAGCAACAACCCTGACGACTACCGCAACATGACGATGACTTGGTCACAGTTTAACAGGGTCAGCACCAATCACTTTCCTCGTGATTCTCGTCCTCTGTTTGCTCTTTTATTATTAACACACTACATAAAGAGCAGCCTATTTATCTCTCATTATCAGTTTTAATGTATGGGTTTCTCTCATACACAGAGTGTGTTTTCTCCTCCTTGCAAAGTGGCTACAGGCTATTTTCAGTAAGCCGTTTCAGCCACATGCTCGTTCTTCATGGAATGTTTTACTATTGCTTATTCATACATAGAAAAATTTCGTGCTCCATTTGCAGTGTTCCTATAGCCCTATTCTGTAGTGGACGTGAGTAAGAGCGCCTCATTGGTAGCCACGTCTTCATCTTAATGGGCTTGTTTGTCCACAAAGGAAAAGACTGGAGGCCTCATTTTCTCCCTCAAAGCAGCTGGTCATGGCAGAAAAGGCACTCATATTCACCACACTCCATCAGCCTTGTTATATTACCGCAACATCAAGTTTCATCCACTTCACAGACTGGTGTATAGATACGCACGCATGCACGGTTTTGCACCCCACTTCTTCATTCTTCTCTCACAAACAATATATGTACATACAAGCGCAGATTAAATCATAAACACAGTGTGTATTTCTGGACTGGATGGGCATGAGTGAATGTGAAATCATTTTGAAAGACGTACGTGTATGTTTGCATAAATGTTTGTGTGCTTTTCAAACCAAAAAAATAAACCTTTTTCCTAAAATATTTTGCTTAAAGGAAAGCTTGCCAGGCAGGAACTTCACATTTTGGCAGTGGTTTGACGGTGTGATGGAACTCACAAAAAAGCATCTCAAACCACACTGGAATGATGGGTAAGGAAACTGCAGAGGTTTTTTTTGTCAGATTCAATTTTTGGTGGAAAAGTGTGGGACAAGAGAAAAATAAAAGCACCACTTCTCTTTTATCAAATTGACAGCTGGACTGCATGTTCTGTGAAAGTAAAAATGTTCATATTTAGTTACTCTTGAGAACTCACACATTGGCTCACTTTCATGATTTTCCATGGCAACCTGGGTAGCAGAACCTGCTCTGTCCAATAAACAAAGACATTTTAATTTCTTTCTTTTTAAATATATCTCTCTGTTTTGTTGTTTTTGTTTAGTGCCATACTGGGTTTTGTGAACAAGCAACAGGCTCAGGACATGCTGATGTCCAAACCCAACGGCACTTTTCTTCTGCGCTTTAGTGACTCTGAGATTGGAGGAATTACAATTGCCTGGGTTGCAGAAAATCCTAACAAAGCAGGTATGACTTGTACATGCGTGTTACGATGAGAGTTTGCTCTTTGCATTTGTCTGTGGTGTGACACTCATGTGTCAATTAGATTTTCTCTCCAAGTGTAAATAAGCTGTTTGCTGACAAGTTTGCTATATCTCCTTAAAAAGTGATGACAAGTCAGTGCTTTATCCAGAACTTGTACTTGTTTCTGCAAGAGGCCAACAAGAGGCCAATGAGTCAGTTACTGTAAGTGAAAAGGCAACCATTTGGAGATTTAAGTCAGAACAGTGTTGGCACCTTGTGAGATAACTGCAACTTTTGCCATCAGAAGTAGCACATTGTGTGAGGACTATAACTTGCTGGCTCGCAGAGTGAGTTTAGTAGAGGTTTTGGATTATTCACTGTAATAATGCTGGAAATGATCTGGAGAATAACTGACTGTTAACTGGTTCAGCTGATAGTGTGGTATGGGTGCCATGTTTTTCCAGGTGAGAGAATGGTTTGGAACCTCATGCCCTACACAACCAAAGACTTCTCCATTCGCTCTCTGGCTGACCGCATCAGCGATCTCAATCATCTCCTGTTCCTCTACCCTGACAGACCCAAAGATGAGGTTTTCTCCAAATATTACACCCCACCACTCTGTAAGCAATCCTTTGTTAGCACAGGCTGCCATTACTTTCAAATTCAATAAGACTGTTTCGAAGTCTGGATCGCTGTGTTACGACTGCACTGAGCTGTCTCTTTCCTTGTGCTTGTTTTAAAGCTAAAGCAGTAGATGGCTATGTGAAACCACAAATCAAGCAAGTGGTGCCCGAGTAAGTATCAAGTTTCCTGTTTGCCTTTCCTCCTGCTCTTTCAGTCCTGCTCTGTCTTCTCTTTCTTTTCTCCCTGCCATCCACCCACCAGTTTTTCCTCTGTGGCAACATTTAGAGTTAATCACTAAATATCAGACGTTGAATTCAGATCAGCTATTAGTTAGCTGCCAGACTTGGAGGAGGCCAATTAAGGATAGCTAGGGTTCCTGAGCGAGCTTTTCTTCCACTCATCATTAGAGTTAGGCTTGTTAGTTAGCAGGCCCCGTTCCCTCATGTCCACGATTGGTTCACCCGCAATACACAGAATGGCCTAATGATGCAGCGAGGCCTGGAAAACACGCTGAGGATAGTTGCTTAGGCAACTGCTGAACATAGACTCATAGGCTTTTATCTTGAGTTTGTGTGTGTGCGTGTGTGTGCATCTGTACAGGTTTACTACAACCAACCCAGACCCAGCGAGCGGGAACCCACCCTATATGGATCACGGCGCCTCCCCAGCACCTGTCAATCACACTCACAGCTACGGCATGTACCCACCTATGTGAGTCCACAAGTCCTTTAAGCATATGTGCGGTTCTGTATGAGTGTGCGTTTTCATTTTATGTCAGTAAAGACTGTTGCTAAAGAGTGTTCTTGTTTTGGTGATGTGCTGCTGGCTTGTCTGAGTGTGGTTTGGCTCCACTCTGTGTCCTGTGGTAGGAGTGACTCTATGTTGGACGCCGACGGAGACTTCGACCTGGACGACACCATGGACGTGGCGAGGCACGTAGAGGAGCTCCTGCGGCGGCCTGTAGAGAGCCAGTGGGGTGGCCAACAGTCCTGACCCTTGATCTTTTAACCTGTGGCAACACCAAACAAATCCCCGCGTCCCAACTTGGCCCACTCGCATTGACATTTCTCATGGTTTAATTCCATTCATTTCTCTTTTTTTCAGATAGCTATAATGTGAAATGTTAATGGTTGTGATTTTTTTTCTTTTCGGCATGAGAGCATGCATGTCAGTGACTTCTCTTTTAGTTTTATTTGTGTCCATAAGTGTTTGTAAAACAGACTAGGTATAATGCAAAACCTACACTGTTACAGTATCGTGAAAAAGAAAAAGAAACGATAACGTTCATTCACATTGTGCATGCGTCTCTGATTGATTTTGAACAGATTTTAAAAATATGCTACTGTATGAAGTCATTTTAAAAGTTGAATGTTCTTGTTTTGTTATATTTTCTTGTAAATGCGTTATGAGCATTTTGATATTGAACTTGCCCTTTGTCAAAAAAAAGAAAAGAAAATTAAGTTCTTGTTTATGAAGAGTTTTTGCTCTTGCTCTTAACATCATTATCTGATTAATTGCTCTGCAGAGTTACAGTCAGTTTTTCAAATCCACTACTACACTAACCTAAAGGCACTCTCTATGCTCTCTGTAACTGACAGCACACACACTCGTATCAGCTCACGGTACACATGCGCAAGTGTACAATGTATTTGTTCTGATTTCTTCACCAGCCGAAACCTAGGACGGGGGTTTATGCACTTCCCTCCCTCTCACAGGGCTATTTGTCTTCTGTTTGTACACAGAAATGCAAATCTAAGCATTTACCCAGCGCTGCCTGCTTGTCCTCTCAGGTGTCTCTGGTCCCCTCATCAACGCTACCTCGCATTATTCTACTGACAGTTGTTGTTACTTTTGGTTCTTTAGTTGTCTGTGCACCACCTTCACACCAGCAGGTACGCTTGTTTGTTTTTTGTTTGTTTGTTTTTCCCTTGTAATATTGTGTTGATATTTGTGAACAAGATCCTAACTCTGCTGCCTGATTTTTTTTTTTTTTATTATTATTAATATTTTTTTTTGGCTTGAAACCACTGATGAAGACTAGATCTATGAAGTGTCACATGTATGGTTGGTATGCTTGAATAATCCCTTCTGAGTTCTCTGGCCCTCCGTCCACTTGTACCTGTGTCATGATACGTGGGCAGAACTGGGGAGTCTTGATAGATCGATAGGACCGGCTTTGGTTGCTTGCACAGACTGTTCAGCTGCTGGGCTACGTATAGAACTCAAGTATGTCGTGTCATGTCATCTCTGGCTTGTGTTTTTTGACAAGATTGGTTTTCACTTTGCGTCCCCTTTTTGCTACACACATAAAAGATAACAAATTCATTAGTCCGAAAGGAAAAGTGCAGACTATCCCATTCCCTCCTCTGGCACACGCAGACACACAATGCTGAATAGAAATAAATATGTCGTTGACAAAAGCCTTGCACCTCAGGAATGAATCGCTTTGCTTAGCTGATGTATAAGCCAAATAGAAAATGATCTATGTATACAGAATATATGAATTTATTTTCTCTATCATAATTCTATTTTATTATCGTTTCTCTGGCACTCCCCTATTGAATGTAAGCCCTTTGCATGACCTTATTGAGGATTTATGTACAAATGCCTCCTCAGTCTGAGCAGAAGGTTCAAGTCTCGTGTCACCAGAAGTCCCAGCTGAAAAAAAGGACACAGAGCAACTGGAAATCAGAAGAATCTATGATGTACTTTTGTGTTTGTCCGATAGACATTGCAGTATTTTTTTCATCTCTTTTTCAAAAAGATTTTTGTATCTTGCTTTCTTTTTTGTTTTTGAAATCTCTTAACTACATGGGCAGTCTTGTGCTATTATCCCTCATTACCATTATTCTCATCATTTAAAAGGCTTTGTTCCACTGTAGACTGTGTATTTTTTGATGATGTAGATGGCGCTGTGTGCTGTTCAATGTTTGTACCATGTTTGTGGTTTGGGTTTATCACTTGGACGTTTTCCGAGAGAAACAGCTGTTGAGTTGAAAAGAAGAAAATAAAGTTTTATAAATAATTGTAACTCAGCCTGTAGAGGTACAGAAGATTTTGACGTTACTGAAAAATACATGCTTTTTCACGTGTGTTGTCAAAATTGATTGATTGATTGATTGATTTAATCCCCAGGCAGCAGAGTCAAAGATGTGGCACCGCAGAGGCTCATCAGGATTCAACAGCTGGAGAGTAAAAGTACTGTGTTTAAGTGAATCATATGTAGTATATGAGGGAGTCCAGACAATTAAACAGTAATTGTTTAGGCTCTAATGTACAGCTGTCCAAGAGCTGCCTTAGACAGTTGCATCATTCATTAATACACTGCAGCATGTGAAAGGAAAAAAGTTTGATGAAAGTTTTTAATTACATGAAAAATGTTTCATGATGTAAAAAAACAAATGCACCTGCTGACTATTTTTAAGAGGCTTCTGGGATGATAAAAAAAGAAGAAAAAAAACAGGCAGAAGAAATGTTTCTTTTATGGGTATCTCGGATGAGAAAGTGGTTCATTCGCTCATCTCACAGAGAACCCTTCATCTCATGCCCTGAGGACATTCCCAATGACACTTGACATGAGATTAAAATGTTAATAGCTCTACCTTAAAGGAACATACCGTTTTTATCATTTGTCCCCATCACAAATGTTCTGAATAAGCTGTATTCTGCCATCTGGTGGATATAAGAAACATAACAGATTTTGTCTCAATGTGTGTGTGTGTGTGTGTGTGTGAATGTGTGCAAGAGAGCTGTTAACTTAAATGTCAATTACCTGCCTGGCGCCATGCCTGGGAAAGGTAAGATAAGAAAATCTAATTTGCATGACATTTTATTAACAGTTTGTAATTTAACAAATTCATTGGCTTCTTCCTCAAAGCAAAAAACTAATTATTATAGTTGATTAATGTTGGTGAAGGCACTGCATGCCGGTTTTTTGTTGTTTTTCTTATGATCTCTGCATTATCCACAGGCAACTATGCCCCAGTTCTGGAAATGTGTGGGGGTCAGTGATTGTAATCCAGTGAAAAGAGCTCCTAGAGGTCACTGGTGGGTTGTTGCTTGGATACTAACGCTACATTCATGAGGTGGGCTTTGAAGCAGATGTCTGGCACAAGCACTTTGGTTTACATATGAAGTGATAAATGAAACTGAAGGTTTTCCTCCAGAAGTGGGTCTTAAAATAATGTTTTCCATAGGTAATGGATTTGGAGTGTGCTTCTATCAAAACTTGCGTGATTGGCTGTACCATAATAAAATACAGTATTGTTGAAGCAGGTTTTTGATGTAAGTATAATAATTCATATTATGACAGAATGACTGCTATATATAATACTATAATGAGTGAAAAACATAAAACGCTGATAACAAATTCTGATATAAACTATGTGTTTTAACACCAGGGAATTGTAATTCTGAGAACCACTGAAGAAAAGAGATAAAAAGTTTTGACTACAAGCTCCTTGTGATGAAAATGGCAGCTTTTTATTTTCTTAAATCAATGCCAAGGAGATGTGTAGAGGTGTTTTCTTTAGAAGTTGAAAGAGACTAAACAAGTGGAGTGTGTGCTGCCTTCTACTCTACTACACCTTCCATGGCAATATCCGTTTTTTGATTTGAGTTTCAATTTTCAGAATTTTGGTGAATTGCATTTTCTTTACCTTTATAGGTTGTGTTTATGAACGTGTTACCCTTGCCTGTATTGAATAGTCAAGGCTTTGGTCTAGTTTGTTAAACGATTAATTTCTCAGTGTCTGTACACTCTTAGTTAATCTAAGTTTACTTTGAGTTTGGTTATTTCTGTGGATTTTGGGATGTTTTTACCAGTGTTCACAGTTTTTCTTATAGTCTTGCTTTGTCAGGTTGCTATTCACACATATGGATCAAATTTAAGGGGACAGCTGACCCCGACATCAAAAATACATACATACCTTACCTCTTACCTGTAGTGCTAATTATCCATCGCGATTGTTTGGTGTGACTTGCTGGCTTTCAGAGATATCGGTTTTAGAGATGTTAGGCTTCTTTTGAATACAATGGAACTACGTCTGTGGATTTTCTTAAATAGCTTGGTCAAGATGTAGGGAAGAGTTTTTCACATGTGCAATTACGTCAGTCACGATATTGTTGTATTAGACAATTGTCTTTAAATATTTTTTTCTGGTCAAATTAAGTCTTTGGTATTATGTTTGAGAGCAAGTTGTAAAATAAATCTACCACACATAGATGTGGCGAGCCCAATATCTGATGGAATATTTAATCAGTTTAGCAGGTATTCAATATATTCAAGCTCATTTAAGCCATGTCACCACCAGGTGTCAGTAAAGTCCTCAGGGTCACACAGGCAGGCATGCACTGAAATCACAGTTCTGACTTACACTAAAATTGTTCTGTAATTAAGTTAGAGAAGTATGCTCAAACGAATTCAGATATATATAGAATTTTTTTAAAAGGATTAAATAGAATTCACAAATTGATATTAATTGACATTCACTAAACAGGTAATTGAAAGGTGGAATTTTTTTAAAAAAAGGGGCAGCATCACATGCTAACAGGACATGGGTTTTCACACACTTTGTCATCATTGGTTCTGCACCTGAGATACACGTGCTCGGTCGTTGACCTGCTGTCTTTGCACGGTTTATTTTTCGTCTTAAGTCGCTGTACCGAGTAAATACTCTATCAAGTTAATTTTGAATTATATGTAAAATCAGCAATTCAAAATATAGGCCTTTTTACAGCTGAACCGTTGTAAACAAATTTTCCACAGCATAACAAATCAGATCCTGTTTCTGCCGCGTGTTTAGTCCTTGCATTATGTAAAAGACTTTTCAGTTCATTTCAATAGCAGATTAAACTGTTAAAGCTACAACTTGTGAGAAAGCTTTAATGCATGGTTTCTGTTCCTTTTGGTCTGATGATCACATGGGCAGGGACAGGAAGTGCGCTGGAAAAGCTCAGGAAGGCACACCCTCTGCTCCCTGACTGCGAGCAGCAGCAGGAGCTTCCTCTATAGGTGTCATCATTCAAGTCTGTGAATCACACACTATTCTCTTGTCTGTGAGAAGCACACTCTCAACAGTCTGAGACTCACTCGTACTGTTCTTGTGGTTTTATTTTTGTCTGTGTCTTCCCCTGAGGTTAGAAAAAGATAACCGAAAACAGACACTGTAGATACTGTAAATGAGAAATAAAGGTGTGTTCAAACAAACTGACAGACATGTTGCTGTCTATAAAAAAATCTCATGTGGTAATAAATCCTGACCATTTGACCTGGTGACCCTCTCTTCTTTTCCCTTGTTGCCTGCTGGGATTATAAAACTTGATCAATAGCCCGCTGTCATCGATACGATGCCTGTTAGAAGCCTGTGGATATGGTGATGGAGATCCATTGTTCTGAAAGCTACTGCAGCAGGAGGGAGTGGTGCCTCACTCTGTATAGCCATGGCTGACATCCTGCCACAGGAAACTAAAACAAACCTCAGAGGAAAACAACAAGGGTGTTATTTTACAACTCTGATTCAAAAGTTGAGACATAAATAAAAACAAATATGATCATTTTGCAAATCCTTTTTGACTATACTGATTTTTGTAAATATACCTTTATTCTGAATTTAATACCAGCAACCCTTTTTGAACAAGCTGGGATGGGAGCAACAAAAGACTAGGAATGTTGTGGACACGTTCATTGGTAACAGGTGATACTATCATAATTGAGTCGTGTTGAAAAGGGCATCCTCTAAAGACCCAGTCGTTCACAAGAAAGGCTGAGGTTCACACATGATGTTCCAACCTTTCTGGAATCATGGTTGTAGAATTACTTTGCCCTTTCAGTGTTCAGACATGACATGACAAGACAGCTTTGTGGCTATTACAGCTTCCACTCTTCTGTGAAGGCTTTCCACAAGATGTTGGAGTGTTTCTGTGGGGATTTTCGGTCATTCATGCAGTAGAACATTTGTGAGGCCAGACACTGATGTTGGACCAAAAGGCCTGGCTCACAATCTCTGTTCCAGTTCATCCCAAAGGTGTTGGATGGGGTTGAGGTCAGGGCTCTGTGTGGGCCAGTCAAGTTCTTCCACACCAAACTCATCCAACCATGTCTTTATGGAGCTTTGCTTTGTGCACTGGGGCACAGTCATGCTGGAATAGAAAAGGGCCTTCAACAAACTGTTGCCACAGTGGCAAGGCCACAGGGGTTGGCTTAGCCCAGCCCCTGATAAACAGCCCAATAAAGAGGTGTGTCTGGGTACTTTTGTCTATATAGTGTATTTCACTTTCTCGCTTTCTGTTTAATATTAGCTCTTTACCTTCAGACTGTTTTGCTCTTTGCCACCAGTCCAGATCTTGTCATCTGATCATCAGACCCTGGTGCTTTCACTGAATAATATAGTCCTTTATGGCACACTGAGCATTTAGTATTAAATGATAGATCAGTGAGAGGCCCCTTTACCAAGACTGACTGCGGTCACATCTCATGGACTCATGTGAACTGCTCTGATCCCCACTTGGTTTAAATCAGCATGAAGCTGATGTTTGAGTTTGTGATGACTGGTCGTCAGAAGCCTTTTCACATTAAAGTGAGACAGTCGGGCCAGGCAAGGAGGCTTTTAAAAGCAGAACCTTTGCTAAATTATTTCTGAGAATGCATAATACATGATCCTGAAAGATCACAAGGGAAGTGTGGTGGGGCATGGGCGGTTGGGGGTAGTGAGAGCAACTGAGGAAAAGACGTGAGCGTGAAGTTTTTCCAACCTCCTCTTCCTCATCGTTTCATTCATTTCTGCCTCTCCTTGCTGCACTCATCCTTGAGAGGTAGCCGTAGTCCGACAGTCTACATGTTTGTAAATCATTATAGGACTAAATGTGATTCAAGAGGCTGTGTTTTGGTCATAG
The DNA here is from genome assembly GCF_020382885.2 of Scatophagus argus. Lineage (NCBI taxonomy): Eukaryota > Metazoa > Chordata > Actinopteri > Scatophagidae > Scatophagus > Scatophagus argus. The sequence goes on from NC_058508.1 coordinate 17,883,164, forward strand.
ATTAAGCCACTTATCGCCACCAAGATCTGTGAAAATATCTGCGGACTAACATGATCAAATAAGACCCTTAACTTCTCCAGACTGTCCCGCTCTCTGACAAAACACATCTGATGAATACATACACACCGTATACAGCAATCCATTGTATCATGTGGGTGTTGCTATTTACCAGAAAGAATATCCCCATTCTTTGCAGCATTTACATGACGGATAACAGTCTGATTCAAGCCCGTTCATGATGTAAATGCTTTGCTTTTTAAAGAGATGCTGAGCTCACGCCCTCGGCTGCACATGACTCCCTCCATACAAATAGGCTGTGATTTGATTTGCCTGAGTTAGAAATGGGGGTTGCATTATCCCAGCACTCTGGCCATGTCTCATCTGATGATGTGAGTTGGTCTGATGTTGAATATTATATCTGCCATCATTGTAGTTTGTTTTCCCCTGTTTCACATACCAACCCCCCCCCCCCCCCAAAAAAAAAAAACAAAACAAAAAGAACACCCAGCATCTGCTGACACCCCTAAACAAACCACAAGGCTGGACTCCCTGTTACAAAACCTTTCCAGTTCATTCTGAATGCCATTGCAAATGAATGGAACTAATATTTACAGTCTCCACTTCAGTATTTCCTCCGACTGATTGACTTCAAATCAATACCTAAGAAGAGGGGAGGTGGGTGGAGGAACATCATTCTTACATCTTTGATGAAGAATGATGCAGTTTGCAGTTGTGTGTGTGTACTTATGTGTTCTGTATAAGTCATTGCATTTCTCCCTCAGCCTCTTGTGTGTATGGAAACAGTAGGAACAAAACACATTAATTGTAACCCTTCCACACAGGTGGTTCATAGTCAAAGAGAGGCTTTAGTGTTGTTTGGTGCTGTTATTATTTGTTTCTTTTATGCTCATTTAGTTGTAGATCTTGTCACAGAAGAACTATTTACGCCCATATCTCAAAGATCAAGGTATTGGACTGTTTATTGTAGGTCTGATTCACATCATTGCAGCTACAAACAACAAGTAAATGATGAAAATGTTTCAGTAAGTCTCTTTGTTGTCCTGCATTACAACAAATTGCCTTGATGGAACAAGACACACTGTGTCCTTATTATAACTCACCTGAAGCCAGGTTCAAGTCAAGTTCATTTATAGGTTAATATCACAAATCACATGTTTTCCTACAAGGTTTTATAATCTGCACAGGACAGACCACATCAAATCAATAAGATCCCCTTTTAAAGAGAATGTTCCATAACCTGAAAGACCATTCAAAAATACAGAATTATCTGGTCCTCTCAACCATTTGACTGAACCAAATTAATATGAAGAAAGTATATGTAGGTTGTTGAGCAACTACATGTGCTGCCAAACAGACAGAGCCACAGTATGTCCTCTTCCCCATGGAGACATAAAAAGAGGACAGACCTCACAAACACACAAGGGGCAGAGCTCAAGAACACCATTCACACAAAGGAGAGAGAAACAGGGACGACATGTACGCAAGGGACAAGAGAGAAACAAGAAGACAGGCCAAATCTGCTGGAGGATGAAGAATCAGATCCAAAACATGAACGAGGCACTGACAGCCAGGGGGACGAATGTCGCAGGATGGTCGATGGTCCCGGACAGTGAAGCCTGAGTGACAAGAGAGGACAGGAAGGAGAAAGGAGGCACCCAGTGAGGACATCTGTGCGCTTGTGGGACAACAAACAAACAGAGAGATAGAGAGAGAGAGAGAGGTGCACTGGAGTCCAGAAGTTTATGGTATTCCCACCAGCAGGACAAACGGACTATAAATACTGGGCTTAATCCATCTCATGGCTCTACGTTTCTCATCCAGGTGCAAAGCATTTCTGCTTTAATTAGACAATGACAGCTAGAAAGAGACAGGTAAGGCAGGGGTGAGAAGGAAGAGGGGATGATGTGCAGCAAAAGGCCCAGGCTGGGACCCAATCTGGGCAGATGCTGTGAGGACTCAGCCTTGATACATGGTACATTCCACCAGGGTGCCCCATTTCTCTGCAGTGGATGTCCTCAACTGTGTACTGATGACTTTGCAGAGGGGTTAAACAAACACTAAATTCATTTACCCATCTTTAAAAAGCTTCTGCTGTAACACTCATTCATATTAATCAGAAGGTTATTGTTGCCTGAAGGTGGCTGCAGGTATAAAATTGTAAAAATATGTTATTCCTAATACTGAAAAGAAGCAGAATTTTTAAACTGACTTTCGCCAGCATCTTGTCACACAACCCAAGAGTGATTGTGTGTCATTTTCCAAGAGAACAGTACTTTTTAGCAAATCAGGTCCTTGAGTAATGAGAAAAGTTCACAAAATGCTTCTGAAGACTTCTTAAATTATATTTTATTTATACTTACTTTTTATTTATATTTGCTTGAATTCTAATTTTCATACAGATGCGTGTGTCAGACTTAAAATCCTGTTTATACTCATTTTTAAAGGCTTGAATGCTCCATAGCTCCCTCCTGTGGAGAGTCTGGTAAATGGTTGAGAGCTCTGCTGAAGCGCTTCACAGGTCTAATGTTGATGTTTTCGGCAGTAAAACTTTTAGAGCTTACGTTTGTAACAAATGTTCAAATGTTTGGCCTGTGAGCTCACAAACTGTCCACACGGCCACAGTCTTTGCTTTAAATAGTGGGGAGATGGTGCGCGCGCCTGCATAATCAAACTGTGATTGCAATCGTACACGCACGCGCCCGCGTGTTAAATGCCTCTATTCGAGCTCATTGCGACTGCGCTCTGCCGTCTTGAATTTGTCCCGCGGATGCATGTGAGAGGGGGGGAGCTCTCCCGTCTGCAAGCGCTGCAAAAGTGAACGGGACACGAGGCGATGCACAGCGGAGAGTGAGGCGGACGTGGTGAGCCAAACAGATTTTTGAGGACAAAGTGTAAGCTGCAAAACACAAACGGAAGCAGTAAAGCCCTCGGCACAGGTCGGAATCTGAGCAAACGTCTCCAGAAAGCTAATCTGAGGAGGAGGTCTTGTGCGGGGTGCGCCGTATGCTCATTATTTCTCCAGGACAGCAGCCTGACCGTCCGCTGCCCGGCTTCAGACGCTACCGTGCGCTCTGATGATGGACCAGCCTTGGTGATCCGGTGAAGAATACGAGCCACCCTGGACGTCAACAAGTCCACCGCGCTTTGAGAAAAATGGACTGTTTTTACATTGTGGTGGGGACGGCTTTGCTGTAACTCCAGCGGATCATGGCAGGGGTACGCGCTTCAGATGTTGTGTCGGGACATTTTTTGGATCCTGCCATCGGCTCTTCGCCGGCCCAGGGCGAGACCAACGCAGCGGGAGTCACTGGCGACGTGGCCGCGATGCCTCCAACCGGCACCCGGGCGTATTTGGAGGTGTCAGCCGCTGCCCAGAGCTACGGGGCCGAGGGAGTTTACACCAATGGACGGCACAGGGAGCACAGCAGTCCAAGGATCGGGAGTGGCAGCCGTGATAATTCGGCCGAGAGAAGTCAGGGAGCTGGAAACACACCTTGCGGCATCATGAAGGTTGGTTGATTGAAACACTTTATTCTCCTTGTCAGTGATTCTCAAGGTGACACAAGGGGAATTTGCCTAGTGGCGTGGAAACATTATGGCGTATTGAAGCAATAAAATGCTTTACAAATGTGTGGCAAGCTGTTAACTGTTATGCACTCACTTTCAGGGGTCCTTCCACTGGGTAGGCTGTCACAGAAAAGGAGAATTAACGTGCTTTTGTTTTAGCAACTCTTGGTGCAAGTTTAGCAAAACGAGAGAATGAATCACCCAGAATTACTCCACTTGGGCCTGTAGCAACAACAGAAATACAAGACACCAGTTAAGACTAACACAAATGTTCACGTCTTCACTCAGAACATCTGCTGTATTTTGGATCCTTCACATTTGGATGTCCCTACATACTCTGCGTCAGTTTCATAGAAATCAACACTTTGACATGAAGTCAGATAGATGCACTATAATATTGTTGAATATTTTTACTTCTAAACTTTGAGGACATGCGGATTGCATTTTTAATATCGGTTTCAGCAGTAGCAAAAGGAGCCCGAGAATTTTCAGTCTTCCCAGTTGGTTGTTGCTGCTCTAGTTATCCTGTACAGCATTTCATTATGCACACTTAAAACCCAGTACAGTACAGTAACACGGAACTGAAATTGTAAATTTTACAGAGTTGTAGTGTATTTGGGCTATGTGAGCTTCGATTTGATTTATGAGATTTATAGGTTTAGATTGAGATATTATGATAGCTTTCCAAGTATTATGTTATGGTATCTGTTAGAATTTAATCATGTGGTAGAGTGTTTTGTGGAGCTGCATTAGGTCCAGAGTTAATTTAACACAACCAAGGTAGAAGCATAAACAGATCGTACCGTGTGCAGAACTTTGTCTGTTTTGAAACTTTTGCCACCTCATTTGTGAGCCCGGGAAAGGCCATCTTTTTCTATACAGTCCTTTAATTAATGGAGAGTGTAACTTTAAATATTTTAATGGTCGCTCAGCCCTCATTAGTGCTCTCAGTACATGAGTCCTCCACACACTGACACAAGCAAGATGGCAAGTTTCCTTGTGTGATTTCTATAATGTTAGTCCCTTGATTTTACAACACGGAGTGCAATCTGTTAACATGACAGACTTGGTCATGGGGTCCTTGGTGGAAATTGAAGTATTGCGTAGGTGGGACACACTGGAGAGTTGCATTCTGTCATATCAGACCTAGTTTGCTTAGCAACTGACACAAAACACAGGCTATTTCTTTCATACCCCCCATTATTCGGTTCCCTGTGGATGTGAGCAAACACAATGCACTCTCCCACAGACAACATGTATGTATGTATGTATGTATGTATGTATGTACGGATGTACGGAAACAAATACTGACACTGGTCGAATGTTGTCAAGTCAATGGAATCCATTTGTTTTTCATAAAAAGAAATATCCCATGGCTCAAAAGCCCTAAATCCCTCCTCTCCTTCCACAACAATCAGTCCACCTCTGTGAAGCTCATGAGCAAAACATGACAGGAAAGCTGGAGGGGATTGTGCTGTCAAGTCTGATTGATAACAGATCTTCAATGGCTGATTCTCTGAGTACCGCATTCATATGATGTTAGAAAGTGATCCTGCTGCGCTTTTCTATTGTAGTGTGATGAAGCGTGGCAAATTCTCTCATATAGTCTCCTAAAATATCCAGGGACAAAGTCTAAAAATTAGCTCATGAGCTCAGACTGTGTCGATGTGTAGTTTCTGGAACGGACCCATGATCTCACTACTTTGGCAGGAAATGATGTGAGTGATGTATTTGGAATTCAAAAAATTGTATCAAAATTGTGTTTTAGGACCAATGTAATGATCCATTATACTCCTTCTGAGAAATGACCAGAGATTTCTTCTTTAGCCTCTTCTTAAGTTGGACAAACGTGCATACGTGCCCTTTGGAAAGCAAACAGAAAGCACAGTTCTGTTGACCACCTTTTCGTTGGTTCTGTTACTCGCAGTTTTTGTGTTTTCTGCGTCATTTGTCCCTCTTCTGTTCCCTTACAGACTAGATGCTAATCACATTTTCACACAGGATCATATTGATGAAAACCTCAATGGCTACATTTCCAAGGAAACTCTCTCTCTTTCTCTTGCAGGTACTGTAACATATTGTCGTTACAGTATCTTAGAAAATGGCGGGTGATTACTCTAGCTGCCATTAGAGTTCAGTTGAACTGTTAGTTCAGTTAGCTGTGCAGCTATTAGCTGCCTTGGTGTGGACTGGGAACTTCAGGCACTGGGGAAGTGTTGATGTTTACACCCCTAACTCAGGAGAAGTTTTCCAGGCCAGGGGGAAGGGGGGCTTAGAGGTGAATGTTGACAGGGAGCAGTGCCAAAATGGAACTGGATCAGAACAGTAGCCGATCAGTTAACGGAACTGGGCTCAGCTGCCTCCAAGTGAACATGGCCGGACCAACAACAAGGAAAACATTACAGAGATGATTTACAGTCTTTCTGACCAGGACTTTTGCTCCTGAAACAACAAGGACACAAGAACAGAAGATGGATGAAGTGGGGAGAATGAGGGAGGTTAGGGGGGTCACAATGAGGTCAGCTCTGGGATGTCAAGAGCAAAACCTGGCAAGAACACAACGTTGATCAGCTAATTGTCAACCACAGAATTATTGCTGGATCGATTTGTAGGTTTTACATCACCCATTGTGTTGACAAATCTGCAAATATTTGTTTTTGCGAAGTTGTGAGTTATTTTTCCCTTTTTTTGAGCAACAAGACTTTTGTGATGTTATACTGTGTTGAAATAAATGATAAAAATGCTCAGTCTCTTTGCTGGTTGTTTCCGACTCATTCAGAATCATGGCTGCTGTTTCTGTTTACAATGCAGTAACAGGCAACTTGTGTAATCCTTGGGATTGTAAAATAAGGATCATTAGTAGGGTTTTATATTTCTCTGTAAAGGAGCACAGTGTTGTTTGTCATTCTTTTTTTCAGCCTTAGAGCTCAAACAAATTCCTGATACTCTAAAAACTAGTTGAGTAATGAGTAATGGTTTGAAATAACTTGAAGCCATCTTATGAAACTCTTTGTTTGGGAGCAGCCCTACTTTTGACAGTAGTCAGTTTTATACTGCAGAAAAAAACTTCTAAATAATTAAACTATATATATATATATATATATATATATATATATATATATATATATATATATATATATATATATATTTATTTATATATATATATATATATATATATATATATATATATATATATATATATATTTGACTGGAATTTCATTAGATTTTAGTTTTCCAAATGCATTAGTGTAGTTTTAAGTAGACAAAAGCCCTTTGGTTATCTCCTGTTAGCAAGTGTTGTTATGTTATGTCGCTTACATGATGGCCCTGTAGAACAGGTTTGAGTATTTAACTTAAAGATATACATAGCACAGAGATGAAACACACCTCTTGCCGAGTCTTGTACCAACTGATACTGAACTGATACTTTCTCCTGTTCAGCTGGTGTGTCCAAGTAGAGTTTAATTTGTTTGAGTGCTTCTAGAAAGACACATCACACATGGTGCTCAGGAAATGGTGCACTGTTGGAGCAGAGCATGGTGGGAAAGTGGGTCATTGATTCTGTAGGCTTGGTTCATGTGTATCTTCATCACACCCACCCACTCTTAAGCAACACTTTGGTGTGAGAGTGTGAGTGTGTGTGTGTGTGTTGACTGGAGGTTTTAAAAGAGAAGGGGCTAAAGGTCCATGGGAATAGAGAAGCAAATGAGCAATTAGCACTGCGTTACCTCATTAACTTGGCTCTCAACAAGCAAGTCTTATAAGAGAGGAGTTTGTGTGTCTGTCCCTTAAGCCGGCGTCCAACTTTGTCCTCGTGTCATTTCCTCAGCAGGGTGACAGTGTCATGGTGGAGAGGCTGCAAAGTGGTTAGAGGGGGTTTGTGATGCAGCCTTGTTATGTAATGCTGGACTGTAGACAGCTGCAAGGCCGGCTCCAGCCTGGCTGCTGGGTGGAGGGAACTGACAGCCACCACAACTAGGGAAGGGAAGAGCAAACAGGATTTTACTTTCAGGATGGCACTATTGCATCTTTACGGAATCTGGCAAGCATCTACTGTATCTTTTATTTTTCTACTTTTCTTTTATTTCTTTATTCACTCTTTCCCCCATCTTCTCTGCACTTTGTAGAGTTCTTGACCTTAGTATCAGATAAAAGGTCAAACATTTTTTTCAGACATCTGCAATAAAAAATAAAGAGTTCATGACTGGGCTAAAAGTAATCCCAAAAGAAGGAAAGACGTCAGTGATGTAACACTGGGAATACAAATCGATAAAGATCACGGGGTTATCAGTCTGTCTTGCATAAGGTCCTCTCTCCTGTGTGCTAAGGCAGTCGGCGTCAGAATGGCTGAATGTCAATACATCCTCTCATTCATTCATTCATTCATATAATAAATTTGAGTCAGTATGAACCTGTGTGCCCCCCATTAGTTCATGAATGTATTGGGATGCTTAATGAAGGACATATATGATAGGCTTATGGAGTGTATCCTGTCAGCTGTGAAAAAGAGAACATCCTATGTGAGGAGATGATACTTTTGCTTTTCAAAAGGTCTAAAAGGACAAAGATTCAGGCTTTCTTCATCGCTCTCAAGGGTTCTTTACTCATTTATATTTAGGTCAACTAAATCTGGTATTTTATTTTAAAGGGAACATTGGAAAACTGTTCTGTTACTGAATTTTTACACGACTGGAAATTAAAAACAGTTAAAAACAGGAAACTTGTTATGTAATTTTAGTGCATTTGTACCTGCCATGCAGAAACGGACACCAAAAGCGACGTCAGATAAGCACAAGCGTTGGAGCACTGCTTCCATTCCCAAAGTCATCCTCTTCCACCCACTGACTATATAAATAGAAAAAGCAGTTCAGTGCTGTGTTTGACCACCTCTGGCTTTGATAACAGCTGCCACGCATCACACCAGTGACTCAACAGAGGACTTGTAGCGTCCCAGTGTTAAAACTGGCCATGCAGACATCAGTGCCTTTCATAACCGCCTAAGGTTGATGGGCAGATAGTCCTTTTTATGGTGCATTTGAGTGAATCCCACAGGGGTTCCATGGGATTTATATCACCCATGGTTGCCAGGTCATGAATGTCATTTTATCTGTCGGGGGGACATGATCTTATTGAAAATATCGGTCCCCTGAGGGGGTCCACAACAACTATGGATGCTGGAATTGGTCACTGTACTTTAAATTTGTATGGTGACAATAACCCGTGGCTGTAGCTTTTTCTGTTTATACATCTCAACAAATTGTCAGTTATTGCTTCACAAACAAAGCAAGTGTTGAAATGGAGTTGCCTTCGGATACGTTTGTGTATGTACTAATCCAGCAAACTTATGCAAATAGAAAGGCAGGGCTCAGCCTGTGCAGCATGTTGTTTGTCATGGAAAGCAGACTTTCCTCCCCAACACCATTTAGAGTTTTCCCAGACTTCTCATAAATTGGGTATTTGTAATCAAATAATGATGTTACTCCGTCAGTATCTTTTTTATTATTTGGTCGGTACAGAACACATTTGTTGGTGATTAAATGATGTCTGCTTGGCGCGATCCCACATATCTTATTTTGTATGTTTAAGGTTGTTGAGGTTATATGAGATCTAGGTTCATATTGTGATATGAGACTACATACCGTCTTACATTTAGGATATTGTTATTTTAAAGGCTGCAATACAGCAAAGTGATGTCATTTCCTGAACGTACAACACTATTCTAGCTGTTCTAATATTTGCCTTTGCCTTTTTATCTTAGATGTTATATCCACTTAACTGACGATAATTTATCAAAATTCTCATTGTATTCATGTTTTGTGAAAGTACATATAATAATTTCTGGAGTATTGTAGTAATATTGATATTGTGGTGTAAAAATAAGCCTTTCACTTTTGAATTGGTGCATTCAACGCAAAGTGCATGTCTACAAGAAGCGTATGCTTAGTATCATCATTTATATACTGTGTATGAAAATGTCAGCTGACAGTCAAGAACAGTGCACAATAGTAACTGATTTTTGACTTTTTGTACTGAGCTACAGTGCACTTTATTATCATAAAGCATCCTAGTGAAAGAAGCCCTGGTAATCCACAGTCTTCCTTTGTGATATTTCAATAGTTCACCTGAAACCTGTCTGACACCTGGATAGAAAGACACATATCACTGGGGGGATCGGCCAGACATGAGTGTTGTCTTAAAATTCTTCCCTCTGATGGATCCCATCAGACAGCACCTGGCTGCTGTTTAGCTCATGCGAGATCTGGCTGACCCTTTCAAGGACTAAGAACGCCTCACTTCAACAAGCGTGAACTAAAAACATTGATTACATTTAGTGGGATCAGCTGAGATGATAATGATGATGATGAGAATTGGAATAAGAGCATATCCACGCCTCACTGCTCATATCACAAGCTTTTCGTAGATTAAGAGCTCCCTCCAAAAATGTAATTCAAAGTAATGGACAGAAAGTATGGATAGAGATCCAGGAAGTTCTGGTAAAATTTGTGTCTCTTTTAGGGATTTTAAAGAACAGTGATTCCCATCTCTCCTGCAGCAGCACCCCATGCTGAATGTGTGGATATTTTTGGAAAACAGAGATCTGCACTGCGTTGAAAAGGAGGCAGCAGAAGATGCGAAGTAGTGATTACAGACGTCTGGGGCTGCTGAATCATCGCTTGCTCTCTTGCCTGGTTTGGCAGCAATCTACAAAATACAAACATCTCAAATAGGTCTCTTTGTATGTTGAATGCACAGCTTAGCGTCAAACAGCAAGCAAAAGCATCAACAGTTTTATAAAGGTCACTCCCCCACAGAGAAACACTCGAGAGCCCCAAATGGATTCGTACAACAAGTGTGATTAACATCTCAGTGGAGCGAGTTTAAACAAAGAGGAGCTTGTGATTTCTGTTTCTGTACATTTTGTGTTTTTGTTTGACTTGTTATTTCAAGATTATTTGAATAGGCCTGGTAAATTTCTTTTGTCGCTGCAAAATGTGTTATCGCTTGAAGCTGCACAGTTGTCAGATCAGAGTGGAACAGAGGTAGGACAAGGAATCTTGTGGGGGTCCAAATGTTTGAAGCTTGGTTTCAAATACAGTTATACAAAAGTCATTTGTCAGTTAAATTCACTGATTTTTGGAAGTTGCAGGGGTTTTCAGACTGTGAGTCAAGCCTCCCCAGGTAGAGAAAGAGAGAAAGAGATAAAGAGAAACAGAGATAACACATTAGGTAAAAGAGACAGGTGCATGTCGGTGTCCAACAAACAAGGTGGAGTTGGTGGATTGGCCTGCTTATCAACACAGTCAGCAGTGGCTGGGACACAAAGCTCATGAAAGCAGTTGATGTCCTTTAAGACCCAATTGGTGTTAAAAATCACAAATCTTCTCATAATCATAACTCAATCAAATCTCATGGGTGGAAGAACCGCTTACAGCTAACTTGGTGCCAAATGAATGCCAGTTAGTGGTGCAGGCCAGAATCTTTTGCAACATCCCTCATTGACATGGAAGGGGGCGGAAGTGGGTGGAGACAGGAACAGAAGCGTCTCTTTATTTTACTAGATCCTTTATGTACTTGTAGACACGACTTTGATGCGCTTATGCTAATTAGCAAACACTACACTAGAGAAACTGCTGTCATAGCTCTGACGAGGATTTGCTGTATTTGACTTTCCCTTCTTTGCAAATTGTTGACAGACGACACAGACCAACAGAGTTCCTGTTGTCCTCGGGCCATCCGTCTCTTGTTTTATGGGGGTTGGGACTGTCCAAAGTTGCCTCCTAATCCTTCCCCTTCCTTTACTCCCTTAAAGGATAATGACTTGAGCTGGATCCTCAATTACTCATGTGTCAAACTGAGCCCAAGACAAAAGACATTTCTTTCAACAAGAACAATTGATTTGATTGGACACCACCTGGGTGTGTTTTGGACAATGCCTTATCTTGATGATCCTTGTGAGACCTTTGCAGCAGTGATGTTGCACTACAGTAAAGGATTCTGGCATTTTGCAGTATGTGAGGTCCTCATGACAGAGAAAAATCTCTGGGCAAAGTAGTCAGGGCAGGACATTGGTTTGATCAGGAGTTGATAGCACGCAGTATTTAGCAAAATGGCCTTGGCTCGCCCAGGATAGCGGTTCATGTTATTTTAAGGGTATAAGTAAGGGTCACTAATATTCAGATTTGTCAGGCTGGATGTTTCCCAAGTTCCTCTGGGCTGGAGGAGTGGGGGTCTGATGGATGAATAGGACAATATGTCTGTGAGAGCTGCTCCACCTGGCTTTGCTGTGACGTGTTTTTTTTGCTGCCTGCAGAACATCTGGCACCTCCATTCAATCACATGTTTTCTTCTTAACATTCAGTAAGGCAGGAAGGGAATGTAGCAGTACACTGAGGAGAGATCTGTGTGACTGTGGGTGATGAAAGAGTCTGCAATCATCCAAACAGTTCAACAAAATAAAAAAAGCAGCATGGTATTTTTTTTAACACCGCTATTTGAAAGAAATTTGAAATCTGTGTGCTAGTAATCCATTGTTTCAGTGAATCATTTAAGGTGGGACTGAGAACAGTTTCGACATTCAAGACCATTCGGAAGGAGCCAAGTTAAAATTTTCTTCTACTGTCATCCTCCCACTTTTTCTGTAACAGTATGTACTTGTGCTTCAAGGTTCGCATTCTGTTATATTACAGACTGAAGTGCGAATACGAGGTTTTCCCCAGGTAATCCCCCTAGCGGGAAGAAAATGATGGAGCTGGCTCTGTTTCTTTAGGTTTCTTCTATTTTGCGACTTAATTAAAAAGAGCAGAAAGGATTGGTCACAGGTAAAATCAGTACCAGGGCCTCGCTTTATTTACTCAGACACTCAATCTGTTTTGGTTCGGTCTGCAGGAGGGAGCTCAGTGTCTTCATGTCGGCACCATTTCATTCTTCAGTTCCTCCTCCTCCTGCTACCCAGGGTGGTCTGGTGGAGTTATCTCTCTGTCTGAGATGAGGACAGGCAGAGAACGATTAGCAGAAGGAACATGTGTGTCTTTGTGCGTGTGTGTGGTTATTTTCAGTAGCAGTAACTCGGGCATTGGAAGTGACAGTGGTGAATGTTAATGGTGAATTTTGCTATATTCTTGGAAAGTACAAGTACAGCATCTTTACTTGTTGAATCAGAAGGGAATTCCTCACAGGAGGTTAATCGTGACAGAAGGCTAAACCTTCTGAATTGCTTCATGAGAGAATAAAATAAGATGTGGGAAAACTAATAATGCGAAGTAAGGCCAGAGAACAGCAGGAGAGAAGGAAAAGATGCAGCTCCTGACCATCTGATCTTGTGGGTGGATCTGCATTAAAACATGCCAGAGCTGGTGAGATATGAGATATTTTTAGGTGTTACAGTATACTGTGTCTGTGTGTATACGTGGTCTGAGAGCAGTCACATGAGTCAAGCTGTCTTGCACACAGCTTTTTCAACCCCACACATGCATGTATATACTGTACATATCCGGCAACAAAGCTCTCCTGAAGGAAAAGAAATCAAAACTATCGAACATTAGTGACAGTTAGCTCTCTGTTTCTTTCTTTCTTGTCAGTATGGAGTATGGAGACCAGTGTTATTTCTGGGTTCTGTCTGAGTCTCTTTGCTATATTTGCTTTCTTGTTTTCATTACTTTCTTCCGCACTTGTGTTCTGTCTAACCTCGCACCATGTCAAGACCGAGGCAACCACAGACCTCAACTTATATAAAGATATATAATCATATGTTTGAGCTTTTCTCACCCGTTATGAAAGCAGAACAACACAAAGATTTTTTTTCCCCCTTTTGAGGTCTACAAAACAGAGCTTCCTGTTGTCTTTTCAGGTTGAGTTAATAAGGAACTTGATGTGATTATTTCATGATTAGTTTGCAGCTTCAGTCACGGCATAACTAACGGTATTGGATGTCAAACCACAAGGCTTTCTCGGAACTGACAGAAGTTATTTGTCAAACACTGAAAGATGGCATCGAATGTCAGGATTGATTTGTATTTTCATTTCTTATTAGTTCAAGTTTAAATCTGAATAAAATCAATTTAGCGTTTCAGTTTCTGTAGTGAAATTCAGGTATCATATCGACAGTTATGGCAAAGTTTCAAACAATAATTATGTCAGAAAATTAGCCTCAACTCATGAGAGTTGATGGGGCTGCTTTCCTATTCTTTATTAGAATTTTTAACTGTGGCATAGCTTTATGGATAGCAATGTGTCTTGGTTGGTTGGTTGGTTCACCACTTTGGCCCAGACTGAAACACCTCAACAACCATCGCCAGGATTGCTTTATTTCTTGATCTCCTGACTTCTCCTCAAGCACCACTCGAAATTTGTCCAAAACCATGACCAGATGCAGAAATAACATGAGCTGACTTAATAATGCCCCGGCTACTTTTATGTTTTGTGCTTATTAGAAATGTTAGCATGGTGACATGCTATACATGCAAAGCAGCATGTTTCCAGATTGGCTGTCTGTGCCGAAGTACAACCTCACAGAGCTGCTAGAGTGGCTGTGGACTCATAGTCTTGTTTATGCATAGAACTCAATGGATTGCAAAACTTGACTCAATGCAATATTTATCATACAGAAAACAAGCCATAGAAATCTTCTGTCCAAGCATGCAACTGCAGCACAGAGGTGGCAGCCTTACGAAATGAACTTCCAGCTGTGTCGCTTTGCATAAGCATGCCCTAGCTTTTGGGGTTTATGGTGAATGAAGTGGCACATCGTGTTTGTGAGAAACAAGGGCCACTGTGTAGAGCTTTGATGTCTTTTGAGCTGTACTCTGTCGTTTTACCACTGTGATTTACAATAGACACTGGTACACAGATGCCAAGGATTCACAGATGGTGCCATTTTTCTTTTTGCCCTGGCACAGATGGCATAGGATGAGGAAATTTTGCGAGCTTTAAGCATGTGAGTTAAGCTCAGGTTGCGTGTGTGTGTGATTGGAAGGGGATGTGATGTACAATTTAATTGTCTTGTCTGATTCAATGTTAGTACAAGAGGGAAAGATCACTTAGGTTAAGCTCTTTCCCTCATGCATTTCATGTTTTGTTTCAGATTCTGATTTTTTTTGTTGTTGTTGCCAGTAGTTATGGTTGCTGCCCACACATTATGAGAAATGTCTTCCTTAAACTGCAACACCTACCCAAGTTGAACGTGAGCTGCCACCATAGCATAAATTTTTCACATTTAGGTAACTTCACCTTCCTCCCATATGTGGGCTCTGTCTTGGTGCTGTTGTGTCCTCATGCATGCTGGCCAGCTGTTAGCTATGTGTGTTGTTGTCCCAGGGTGTCTTTCTGCAGGTTACAGTGCAAGTATGGGCACGCCACTCAGAAATTCCACTGATGCCGTAAACACACACACACACAGTGCTCACATTTCCTTTGCGGCATCAGATTGTTTTTTTCTGCAGCTTAACAACACATGTTATTGACAGTTTCTTCTGGAGGATTTCACTAAATCACTCTTAACATTCTTCAAGTGTGTTTTCAGCTTAGTGAGGAAAGCTCTTGCTCGATGTTCATCTCCTCTGTAGAGTACGCATGTCTACATGGTATGTGTATTTGCAAAGCTGCACTGTATATGTGTAGTTACTGACAGAGAAAGGCTTCAGTCAGCCTTGAGAATATATAAGGTATGAGTTTGGGGATTGGCGCTCTCATGTGATCCCAGCTTTCTATCTGCTCTGGGCCTCTGGTCCTCCAGTCCTCAGCCCACTGAATGCTTTGCATATCAATTTGTATATTTATGTTTTCTCTGAAAGTCTGCAGTTTGTGTGTAAAGGGGAAGAAGGCTGGTCTTTGGAGTGAGGGATTTTTGCATTGCATGTGTCTTGAGAGAGAGTTAGATCTGGACATTACAGTGTGAAATGTGATACTGCACAGTGAGCTCTGCCCTGGAGCTGGGAAAATAAGAGAAAGAGAAAGTACAGGGCCCTGATGACAGAGAGGGAGTTGATTGATGTTGGTTTTCTTGATGAAAATGAAGGCAGAAAGTTAAAAATAAAGGTTAAGAAGCCTTTTTTAAAATACTTTAATATTTTATTTGAATTTTGTAAAAAAAATCCAGGTTCTTTAATTATGTCATTGTATGTTTACAATCCACAATTGTGGATATATTTTACAAGCAAAGTCAAGATTTGCAGCATAGAACTGTGCATCAAAATGAAGTTCAAACAAAAACTCAGTCACAACCTGCCTGTACCCCAAGCATCATCTTTCCATAAGTGCTACATGGTGTGACAGTTGATGCAGACTAAATGCTGAACTGGAATGAATATTATTTCCACCATCTCATGTTTATTTCTGCTTCTATGGCTGCTACAGCTCCTACTGAGCCTCACAGTGAGGAGCAAACACTTTTTTCCCCCCGCAGCAAGCGGAAAAATGAGTCAGGAAAGGGTTGATAAAAGACAGGGACAAAACAAGTTATAAAAAAGCCTACATACCCCCCCGCACACACACGCCACCACCACCACCACGACCACCACCACCACCACCATTGTCCATAGATGCAGTCTGTGCTCGTGCAGAATCTAACTTCACAGATTTTAGCACATTGCAGACAATGTGTTCCATGCTTTTGTTAAAGTTTGGTTATCATTGTGTGGTCGCATATTTGTAGCTGCAGAGACTCTGAAAACTCCCAGGTGGTCTGTTCAAGGAAATTCTGGCCTCCCCACCATCCTTGGAAAAACAAAATCATTTTGTCTGAAAATCATCTCCAGAAGATCACTAATAAACAGATTCCTTGAATAGGATGACCAGGGTTTGGTTGATCCTTGCTGTTTCAGTGTTGCTGTTTTTGCAGCCAACTTTTTATGTCTTGTAGGACAATGTAGGATTTTTTTTCCTTAAGCACTTGAATACATCTACAAGGAAGATGTTGTATGTTATCCAACTGCAGTAACATACAAAAATAATCTCAATTTTACAATCAAAAACACAACTGTTTCACACTGCAGTGAAATGAAAGAATTTGGAAAGTACATGGAGTTTGTAGTTAATAATGAAAGCTTGTCAAATAACCAGCATAATAAGTTCCTAGTGTCAAGGTGCACTTTTTATGTGGATACCTCATTAATGTCATTGCATAATGTCAGACTCCAATTAGCCCGAACGGATCAGGTCAGTCAGTGTAAGTGGGTACAAATTCTCAGCTCAGGGTGACCCAGTTGTCAACAGCCTTGACAAGGTGTGTGAGAGGAGTCCTTTTTTTGTCATGAGCCTTTTTTAGATGAACACAGAGGTGTGGAGGAGGAGGAGGAGGGAGGAAAACTGTTCACTGGTCAACAGTCCAATTTTATTTGTATACTTGTATGTCTGTGTGTGTGTGTGTGTGAGTGAGTGTTGGTACAGGCTTGTTGGATGTGCACACATGAGCAGGTGTAACTTTGAGTGCATGATTGTATGATTGTGTGAAAAGGTCAGACACTCATGCAACAGGGAAGTCGATTTGGTAATCAGGAAGAATTAAGGTCAGTGTGTTGCTCTGATTGTCAGCAAGTTGGCGGGTGCTCAGCGGTGTAGGTGGCACACAGCATGCGCTGAAAATAAACGAACGAATTTCAGTACCTCCGGTTCACATCTCATCATTGATCCATTGATCCTTATTATTGATTATAATAATGATCATAATTTGGGTTTTAAAAGATTTGAACAGATATGAAGTGCATTTAAAGTTCCCACAAGTTTTGGAATTTGAAAGAAACTTAGAACAAATGTAAATAAAAGTACAGACTGTTTCTTTAAAGGAATAGCTCACTATTTTGCAAAGAACAATTGTTGGTTTCCTTGTACAAAATTATTAACTCGAGTTTCATTAACAGTTGCAATAGTTAAAAATACCAACACAAAAATATAACCTATAGGCTCTGGCTTTCTTAGATTGTTGCGACATATTTGTGTGTCATACGACTACTAAATGTTTAGTATTGGTCACATTGACGGTTAAAATATGAGTCAAAGTTTCCTCACAGCTCACATCTACAGGAAGACTCAAAGGAGACTGGTTGATTGTGTTGGTGAACGCTGGGTGAGATCCTCACAGTGACTAGATAGACTTCTTACTGTGTTCCACCTACTGGGCTTGGCCTGGTTATTAAATGCCCCATGCTGGACCAGCAGTGAGGGAATAACACGTAGATTAATGACCAGACTGCTTTGTTTAATGCAGTTTGGCAATGGAGAGAAAAGAAAAGGGAGTAGGAGAAGAGAGGGGGGAGTCAGAGATGGTGAGAAATATGAAAAGGCAGAGGGACAGAGATGGGAAAAATAGAAGAACTGAGAGGGCACTGCCTGTTCTACAGCTATAGGCCATTAGCACCTTCGGTTGGCAGTAATCCTGAACAGCGAGGACTGCAGTGTTCTCCCAACAGCCCAGTCACGAAGCAGGAGGATGCAGAGAGAGGGGGAGAGAGACGGGGAAGCGAGACACAGATGAAGAGAGAGAAGATGTGAAACCATACATTTTGCATGTTCACGCTTCAGTGAAGCCACACAGTTGCTCCTCCCGCCTTCCTGTCCTTATTTAACCTCAGTATAGTTTTCACCAGCTGTTTCAAACAGAGAGACACTACCTGTGTGAGGACTGGATAGATGCTGTTTGCCTCGAGAGACTCTCACAAATGTGTACGTTGTTTGGCAGTTGGAAAGCTCGGTCTTGAAACCAAGTGTAATGACATGATTTGTCAGAGAAAACACAACAGCATTGCAGACTGAGATCGTCAGTCACAGGGATCGTTGTGATCCGTGTGTTTGTGTGTGCACGCGTGTGCTCAGTTTAATGTGTAATGTAGTCCAATTAACCAACAAATTATTAATTCCTTGATTATCATTCATCTGTTCTGAATGAGATGACTCATAGTTGCGTATATTATTTCCTTTTTTTTCATTAGTTCTGTCTTTAGTTTAGGGCTTCAATTAACAATTATTAGTCATCTTAAAGCAAAAGTCCACATATTTGACTTCAAAGCTATGCTGAAAGCACAGTTTTATTCCCTCCTTCAGTTGGTTCATACTTGAAGGAGTCGCTGATGAAGAAATATGGTGCCGACTAACTCCATGTTTATGCTTTTAGGAATCTTATTTGCGTACCAAGTTTCGCTTCTTTTTTTCCCCCACAATTTTAGTAATCACAGTTTTATTCACATGCTTTAACCCCCATTGTTTACCCAATATCAACACCTGCTTACGAAACAAATGAGCCAAAGTCCCCTTCTCTCACCTGCCACGGAGTATAAATACACATGCAAATATAACTGCTAAAATAGGTGTTTGTCTGCATGATGGGTGTAGTTAGTCTAGATTTCTATTTTTTTAATTTAATTTTATTTTAATCATGAGCTTGTGCTACAGTTTTATGTTACGGCGTTTAAATTTTCCCGCATTTTCCACAACTTCCACATATCACAAAAATAACTTGGAACTTTCGTGACTCATTGAGGACATTATAGGCAGAAAACTGGACAAAGTAAGCAAAAGTAGGCCATGACTGCTTACTGGCGACAAATAGAGCACCTCATCTCTCTAAATCATTCATCGTCTAAGAATTCATTACTGAGAGAATAAATGCGGCACTTCATATTTATCTGATGTTATCTACTCTGCTCATGAGTGTGTATTCAGGGGTCTGACTGCAGATGAGCAAAGACCACAAATAATGTTTTTAACTGAAGTGTGTGTGTTCTCAGAAACGTAAGAAGTATTCCAGGAAACTGCTAAACGGTGTAGATGAGAAAAGCAGAGGAGGCACATTTAGTGCATGTCAGTTGTCCCCATCACCTCAAGTAATTAGTATTCATGCTGTATTCACAGACACCTCATGCTCAGATTGATAAAACTCCCTCGGGCCTTGCATATGTGCATGCGTGTTAAGGTACTGGAAACAGGTGCACATTTCCCCATTTGCCCATCTTTGTTTACATTGCTCGTGGCTGTGAGGAGGGTACGGTGTGTGTGTGTGTGTGTTTGTTATTGTTCATACTCTGGAAGAAGCATGCATGGTGCTGGCAACAACACCAGCCCCTGTGGTGCAGCCTCTCTCCTACCTGCCACTTACACTCCAGACTCCACAGACCCATACATGTGTGTGTGTGTGTGTGTGTGTGTGTGTGTGTGTGTGTGTGTGTGTGTGCGTGCATGCGTGTGCATGTGCATGCACTGCTTCAAAACACCACTCAAAACACCACTGCCGTCCCACACAGTGGCTCACAGTCTGCTGTCACAGACCAAAAGGAGTGGAGGAAAATTGTGGAGATGAAAGAGTGACAAAAGGAGGTCTGGCTAAGGGGAGAGAATTAAAACAGCGTTGTTTTGGTGATGGAGTGTGTTTGGATGTTCTAGAAATGAAGAAAAAGGAAAAACAAATAAGTTTCAGTGGAGAGGTGGGGGGTGGGAAAGGAAAAATGCAGGTAGTGCTGTAGATGGAGATTGAGCCCCGAGAGGTCAAGGTGAAAGCTGGAGGGAGCGAGAGTTGTTTACAAGACAGAGAGCTACATGATTGGATAGCAGAGGAAGAAAAATGGGATTGAGCAGGAGAAGAACTTTATGCTGGAGTGGGAGGGTTGACGTGATGGTCAGCTAAATCTTTAGGCTGGCCAGGTGCCATTAGATTAGCAGATAACTGCGCAGCAATACCATTAGAAACTAGTTTATCAAACAGTGATGCTAGGAGCACCGGAGTGGAAAACAGGTGAAGGCCAAACTGCACATCCTAGGGACGACTTCAGACTGTAAGCACAAGCATGCATGCAACCACACATGCACGTGAACTGCTTGCTAATGTAGTTAAATGCTTTCCTGTCCGAGCAGGAGTTTGTCCTTGTAAGAGGATGTGGTGCTCCTCCCTCTTCTCCTACTCAGCCCCCTGCCCACCACCCCTCACCTCCCAACTCGCTATCAGACAAGACAGAGATAGAAAAGGAGAAGAAATACGATCACATTTCCCAGAGTCAACACTGCATAGCTAATATAGGAACCTGGCATGTAGCTATCAGTCCTGAGCATTTCCCATCCCGGCCCGTGCCAGACACCATCGCAATCTCCTCCCCTGCTTCAGGTATTGATTTCAGACTGACAGGAGTTGTGATGGCCAGCATGACTGTGGAGCTGTGTTGCCTGCCCTTGTGCAATAACTCTGTATGTTATGGTTGTCATGTATGTAGGGCCATTAGGTTGCATATGGTATCAGGTCAATTGCTTCATCCCTTACTGATGGAGCTCTTGACTGGAAATAAATGGAAATAGAGGCCTGCTCTGTGGAAATGTGTTATCGACTGGGCTGTAAAAGTAAAGTACATCTCTGTCTGCAGCCCACACAAGGTGAAGGGGCCACGCACGCCAGTGCAGGGCAATGCATGATTGGAGTATATCTGCACCATGTTATAATTAAATAGGGTGCATTTTGTATGTTTGATGTATTTTATCTGGAAAATTAGTTTAAACACTATGCATTAGTGCCTTTCAACCTATTTGACACATGGCAACAGAAAGCAAGTATAGAAATAAACTTGTTGAAAAGTTGAAAAGAAAAAACCAGAGTGGTGCCCAGACACAGCACAATAAACAACAGACAGTAGACCGTAGTGCCAGACTTCCTAAAATAATATTTACATTTGGAACAGCGGGTCCTGTCAGCTCTGAAAATTACAGGCCATCACAGAAAGCAGGTAACTACTCACTTAATAGCCAACCGACAGCTGAACATGAAGAGGTTTTAGGTCAGCTCACAGTGCAGTAATGTCTTATTGTGATCCAGAAACTTATTTAGCTTACTAAATAAGATGCTCATCTTTAAATGAGACAACTTTAGTAGTTGACTGTCCAAGTTGCATTTTTGAATGTCTGAATGAAAGCAAAATTCCAAACCATTCAAGCCATGGCCTTGTCTGCTGTCTCAGAGTATGAGGTTTGATGGCGGAGACACACCATTTCATGCCTCTATAGTCAACCATCCATGGTGTGTCAATGTTCTCATCGGTTCTCAAAATTTGATATATTCCTTGAAAGGAGACTGGAAGTTCCACCTATCTGGTTCAGCCAGTGATTTCCACACTTAAAGCATTTATCAGACTTCATTCTGCTCTTGATCAAAGCTCATCTGTATCAAGAAGACTGTGATGTGAGCTACTGTATTTTCAATGATAGCTGTGGTTAAAAGTACGCATGACACCCATGAGCCTTGTTGTTACCCGTGACCACACTCACTGAGTTTAGTCTAGAACAATCAACCCAACCTTGAATATTCATGATGCGAGCTCTGTATTTTCAGATCAGGCATATTTTTGGCGGTTTTTTGCATCTTCAACCCTACAGAGTTGCAGCTTTGTCTAGCTTAAGAGCATGACAGAAAGTGAAAGAGGATGTGCAGCTGGAAATTGTTTTCTCTTCACTTTAAAAAGCAGAAGCTGAAAGCTGAACAATCAAGCGGAAAAAGTGGCGAGTCGGCTGTATTTGTGAGAGAGAGCAGAGACCGAGAGAGACAGCAAGACATCTGTGAAGTAATGCCTCATAAGGCTTTCTCAGTGCGTCTGGCTTTGTTTTGGAGGGATGAGGGATGTTGTGGGGGTGGGGTTAGTTGGGGATCAGACAAACTGACAGCTGGACCTGGGTTGAAAGGACAAATAGTGACCCAAAGTAAAATAAGGTGAAAAATGCGCACGCTCTGAGGCTAAACACAGGTTGTTGACATTTGCCCAGCCTAAGGGATATTGTGGAGGCTTGCATGTATCTCACTTTATACTTTGCATGCTTGCATCATGCACTCATCACTCATGACTCAGCACTCAGAGAGAAGGAAACAGAGATGGAGAGTCTGTAAGCGCACTGAGGGCAGCTCCTTGCTGCCTTTGAGCTCCTCTAAAGACAGCTTTCCATCACTCCTTTCTCCCTGATGTAACGTGATGTGACGGAACAGTGTGTGCAAACTGAAATCAAAGCTGACACAATGCAGAGAACACCGAGGGAGTAAGGAAAAATGTGTGATTTTGTTTATTTTCTTCTTTGCATTTTGATTTCTTATTTTGTTTTTTTTAAAACGCTGCCGCCAAGCAGAGATCCAGCTATGGCCCCCTTTGTGTTTGCACTAATCTGCCCTTCGACACTGAATTAGTCGCTGTGCTGGAAGATGCACAAGCAAACACCCACGTCTTCACCTGCCTTCACTCACACTCCCATCAACCTGCGTATTGATTCCTCTCTGCATTTTCACACTGTTCGGGCAGAGTTAAAACAGGATGACTCATTTCGCTGTGTCCATTGTTTTCCTCCTGCAACGGCGCTATACACTGAGATTGGTGTCCTTCAGACCACCTCTGCACAGCTCAGGGACTGGATGTACCAGGCTCAGTGTGCAATGCGCAGCAGTTGTCTTCCCCTACTATTAGTGAGCTGGGCCTCTGCCTCACCCACATCCTTTTCCTGCTTGATGATCACAGACGACTATATTTCCCTGTAGAATCAATTTTATTTCCCAGGAGAATCAGGTGGTGCATGTAAACTTATTGCTCTTTGAGAAGATACAGCAAACCATTATTCGATCGTTCAATAATAATGGAATAATAAATTTGTGGTTATTGGAGTGTCTTCAGAATAACACACATTTCATGATTGTAAATAACATTTTTTTTTGCTCTTGTCTGCTGTGAATAACAGAATCCGTGGTCTGCTTATGGTATGCATCATGTATTGTGACCTTTTTCCGTGATAAATAAAGGTTACATGGAAATACACGTATAAATTTAAATATTATAGGTGATATTGCTTATTCTGGTAAAGTATAAAGAGTTCAACAAGCGGTCAGGAATCATATTTCTAACCGACTGTGTGTTTCAGTATTTCTGGCCTCTCTTTGTCCTTTTGTGTCAAACTAAAGCCGTTTCTTTCCTCTGTTGGCCCTTGAGTCACTGACCTTCTTTGAGTGTAAATTAACAAATGAAAGGCATCGCTGAGTTGCCAGGCAACCAGGCCACTCTATTAACCTCTTCATACATTTCTCTCTACATCTCAAATTAATGAATTACAGTAGGAATCCTGGATGAACACATAAGCATCCTTCTATACGTATATGATGTAGTCTATGGCATAATCACCTGTGATTACACCAGAAAAATTCACATTCAGATGCCAGTTTATTATGAGGCTAAAAGTAGACATAATATGTAGTATGTCATCACTTATATCAATGAGGGTAGACAAAATACTAGAAACATTTACAATTATGCTTATCCATAATTGCTGGTCACATATCTGACAAAACGTGTGACGACTGCTTGATCAACTGACTTTGTTCATACTGAAGATAATGAATCCCAGGGATAAAAGTGAGAACACTTGTTTCTGACATGGAAAAACAGAAAACATCAATCTCTGTCCCAGTATGTTCCCGTTTAGTCACAATCAATGCGTCATAAAAGCATTTCGAAAATAAAGACATATTGAGAGAGCACACTGTGACCTGCCTGTCATTATCTAACTAGTCACCTTACCCCAGAGATGAGGCCGGACCTGATCTTCAACAACCCCTCTGCATCGTGACAGTTTGATGCTAAGTGGAAGGCTGCAGTAAAGTCCCTGTGCAACAAAAAAGCTCCAAGCTACACCATTTACTCGCGACACCTCGCACAACATGTCAGTTAAGCAACAACTACTATGAAACAGTCCCAGCGGTGTTTTCTATTAGCGGTAAACTGGCAAGTGAGTGTATGTATACTATAGCCTCTATGGAGCCTGCTGTAGCATATATGTGGACTAAATGAACATGAAGTGTTGGAGGCGGAGGTTTGTAATTTGTTACAATTTAAGCCAAATATAGTTAACCTCATTAAAGGTTTATTGGTCTCTCGGATAAAGCTGCTTTGGTTGTAAAGTGACAATAATGTGTTCCTCTTACAAGCAACGTGAAAGGATTATTATTATTAAAATTAATTGTTTCTCACTGGGGAGGCTACATCCCATGTGTCCAGAGTTAGTGAATCAGCCCCGCCATTGTTGCTCAATCAATTTTTATTTTTCCCTTGGCAGAAAAAAACCATCAGTTTGGACAACATGTATCTGTACTTAAGGAACCTTCACCATTTCTGTAACGGCAGCATTTTTAGAGAAGTTGTCCTTTTTATGTCTTCTTGCACAGAGTCCCCAACAGAACATCTACTGCATTTTCATGTGTCATTTGCATGTGACATAATGAACTTCCACATGATGACACCATCACAGATGTAAAATAAAAGAAAAATAGTGCAAATGAGCTGTTAAATAACCTAAGGTACAGTATTTGTCACATTCTTCCGTCCTCGACTGCGCAGCTTCATGCCTCGTCTCTCATGACTTATCTTGATCACCAAATACAGGACTGTTTGCTATGCAGAATATAACATATTGCAAATTGGCTGTTGCTTACTTCCTGGTGAGCCATTTTTTTCCTTAATGGTACCTGTTGCTGTTATTGTTGTCCTTGTCTGGGAAACAATAATGTGCAATATATCATCATATAAACTGAACATTTGTTTATTTTTGTGTAAAGGTTTAAAAGCTGAAGCTGGAAGTTCATGTTTGAGATGTTCATTGTTGATTATATTGTGTCTAACAGTGGATATTTTGACTTGTGAAATAGAATTGCGTAATATGGGAAAAATTGACATTAAAGCAACATTTTTATCTGGGATATATATGTATTGTGATGTGCAAAAATACAGGGTTTTTTTTTACCAGATCCATGATACATTTTGGGTATTTCAGAATATGTAATTCTACCGCAGTTTTGCCACATAAATGGATTTTTCCTGCAGATTAGTCAAGGAAAATGAGAACATTGTTGGTTTTCTTTTTGTATCAAGTAGACAAAAGGGTGTAGCATGATAAATCTAAGTTAATTTGCAATGTGATTGTTGCACATGGCCGATGAAAAAACAGAAATATGTACTGTAGGTGAAAAAAAAGGTACAGTCCAGTTCCACAATATTTGGGATGGATGGGGATGGGTAGGCAGGCTTCATAGTCTGCACAAAACATGTAAGCTCTTAAGCTGTTACACTGGATAGTTATATGAATGTCAAAAGGCTAAGCTTCCTTCAGAAAGAAACAACAAAAGGCTTTATCTCAAAAGGCTCCTCTCTTCTCGTTACAGAGGACAGCAGACCACTTCAGTGCTGAATTCACCCCTCTCTTTAATCTTTTTTATTAATCTAATTCATTTGTCTCCGGTTTATGAAAAGGTTCATCAGTAGTCCTTGTGATGTCTGAATGTGGGCTTTGACGGTTTTAGCAAGATGCAGGGAGTCCCCAAATCAAGGTTACCTGCTGTTTGCATGACCTTGCTATCTGGGGGAGACGGGAACATCAGAGGAAAGGCACCCATATTCAGCATTTTTCATAATGTCGTCCCTATTTTACTCTCCTGCGAAATGTGATGTTAAACTCTCTCTTGTCTGAGATTTCACTTTGCAATTAGATTTAAATGTAAAGTCATTCTAACACACCATCGGCCAACATACCTGTGTTATCATATGTAGCAAAGCTTTTCCATTCATCACCTGATGATCCTGCTATCTCCTGTACCTCTTCTGAACTCTATTAGCCTGGCAAAACATGTCACAATCTCTCTGTATTTCTGACATTATCTTTTAATTACTGTGTTGACAATATTCAGAAATAGAGAGAGAACTTTGTGCATGTGGTCGGTCTTGTTTCTTGTCCCTGCTCATAATTTCACTGTTATCTGTCACAGACAGGTTTGTGAATAAAATAAAATGCTGAATACAGCTATGCTCTCCTGAAGAAAGGTCACTGCTGATGAATTTCAATTACTTGTATGCCAGAAATTGGCAGTCGATTGTAATCTGTGTTCAAACCTAGTCAATGGCATTTTGATTGACAACACTGCGCACTCTGTGCTTGTGGGGAAAAAAATCAGTGTGTGAAGGACAGGATGCAGATAGAGCTGTTTCGAATGTGGGAACTGCTCTGATTCATTCTGAAATCAACAGAGTGCAGAGCGATGACCTAAGTGTTTTTATAGCAGGCTCCCTCTACTACTGTCTGGTGAAAAACTATATGAAATACATGCACATAGGTATGTGGTGTTTTGCTTCCTGTTTTTCTTGAAAGTGAGCAAAACCCCAGTGTCTTCCCGTAACATTATGTTTGTTCACAGATAACAGCCTTATAGTATTGTGCAGCTGGATGCTTTTTTCTGTCTGTCTTATGTTTGATCAGATTAGCGCCTGAGCATTTGCATTATGTTGTGTGTGCATGCGTGTGTGTGTGTGTGTGTGTGTGAGAGAGAGAGAGACACTTATTGTCCTTCAGGTGCCCTAGCAATGCAAACAGAGAAGAGTGCAATGCAAACGGGAGTAGGAGGAGATAAAACAGAGAAGATGAGATAAAATAGAGATAAAAACAGTGGAAGCAGGCTTTACATTGTCCCTCCATCCACTGCAGCCGTGTAGTAAAACTTTTAGTGGTATTACTATCACCTTTCTGCGGTGTTACAATACTGTCAAATCCCTTCTGCACACTAAGTTTGTACAAAGGAGAAGTGCAGAGCTGGCATTGTTGTTGTCTGTAATGAGTGCAGTAAATCAGCCAGGATGCTCACAGATGCAGCATGTTAAATCACTATAAGCCCTTTGCACAGGAAGTGACAAAGGAACTTGCATAGCCAAGTGAACAACTTCTAGTTAACAGCACAGGTGGAGGGAAATACCATCATACAAATGATGGTCAAATTTAGCTCCACTGGATGAGCTCTGTTTAGACCTGGAAGAGAGATGCCAGTAGGTAGGTAGGAAGGAAGGAAGGAGGGAGGAAGGGAGGGGTCAGCAGAACAGCAGATGGATGAGGACTGCCCTGTAGGATCCCTGCAGAATGTGAGAGTCCAGTGGATTGGCCTGAAATGCTGCTGAGTACACTATGCTGAAGGACATTTCTCATTTCACCAAGACGCCGTCAACATCAAAACCCTCTGCATTTTACGAGTATTGATTTTTCATGTAAGAATTTCTTCTTGTTCTCCCTCTGTGCTTTAGCAAAGCGTACAGATATATTTTTTGTCAGGGTAGAAGAATTCCTGGATCTAAATGGAGAAGCTTTACTTTTAGCCATGGTTGAGAAGGATTTGTCACTGCAGGGGAAATTGTTTATTTGAATTAATCGAGCCCCCCGAAGCCCTCAACAGCTGCTCTGACCCTTGTTTTCCCCACCATGCCCTTGTAACACCCACACACTCTAGCTTGCGCCACACTCCGCAGTGGGAATTTTATTTTTCTTTTTGAAGGACTTTAAGTACCCTGTGATGTTTTATCTGTCTGTAATTATGCATATAACAAATGCCTTAGGATAGATGTGAATAATGCTATGACTTTGGCTACAGTTTATACCTTTGAAATGAGGCCTCCATCTATGTTTATATGCTATTTTCAAATTTATTTAACACAAATGTTGGTAGAGAATGGGAGAAGGGAGTTGGGAAGTGTTCACTGAAGTGAAGCTTCAGGAAGCAGGGCCTTATTGCTCCACACAGAGAGGGGTAATGACAGAGGCTGAGAGCCAAGCCCAGGAAGGTCCTCCTTTAAACTCTGATGTGGTTCTGTTGCTGTTGCTTTGTAGCTGCTGGATGAAGTCTTGCAAGGTTTTTTGTGCTCCATGGGGAGCTGTTATGTCAGTCTCATGACAGAAAAACACAACAGGACTAAAATAGGCTGTGATGCTTCACTAATCTTTCCAACTCATTATTGGTTATTCCACCATTTGATACTGATTTCAGTGTCCTACGATGATATTTTTCCAATACCTTTTTTTACGCTGGACAGAAAACTCATTAACACCCACTAACATCCAACTTGTGTCTCTAAAGTGACTCCATTTAAAACAGCTTAAAGAAAAAAATGCTTCTTCTCCAGAAGACAGACGGAGCTCCTAAGTGATATAGTGAAATAAGCCCAGATAAGAAGTTTTGACTCTCTGAGAAGCTCATTGACATGATGATCCAGATGAAGCCCAGCACAGAGAGGACTGTAGCTGAGACACTCACCTATTCTCTAGTTGTTCCTTTTTATAATAATGTAGCAGGCTGTTTCACATCCCCAGTGGAGCATGTTGCATAAGATTATATACAATGTGTTGATTGTTTTAGACTAAGTGCATCCCTACTGTACTGGGAACAACAATCTTGCCTAACAAAAAGTGACAGCATGAGAAATGAGACTGGTCTTAGGTGTCACGTACCACACGGTCTTTTGCAACAAGAGCACATCCATGCTAGGAGATACAGGTTCAGGTTAATGTGGTGGCCAAGGTTTTTTGGTGAAACTGGGTCAACTTCTGTTGAGGTCTGCAAATCAGCATGGCTTTCTTACGCATCCTCATCAGATTCACCTCCCCTCCTGCTGTTCAGTTCTCTCCCAGGGAATCCTGACTCCCCCTCTTCTCACTAGAAGAGTGAGGCCAGACCTAAAAATAGGAACCCTTGTTTTCCCTGTTTTTGCCTTTCATTCCAGCAGTCTTATTTCTTCCTGAAGAGACCCCCAGTTTTGCACCCATGTCCTTCCTCTCTTGATTCGTCACTAGTTTCAGTCCACCAATCCTCTACCCCTGATGGTGCTGATTCCCTTCACTGCAGTCCTGCCTTACAGGCTTTCCAGGCAAACACAAAGGTCACCTTCACCCGAAGCTCTTCTGCAAAGTGAGCACATTGAACCACTCTGCTCCCATGTCCTCCACCCTCCCTTTACTGTGCATTTACACAAACAGACCCACTTCCTCCTGTGT
This sequence comes from Scatophagus argus, assembly GCF_020382885.2. Taxonomy (NCBI): domain Eukaryota; kingdom Metazoa; phylum Chordata; class Actinopteri; family Scatophagidae; genus Scatophagus; species Scatophagus argus. Next base: position 17,912,540 of record NC_058508.1, read on the forward strand.
CCTACATTTGTCTCCACTACTGGGAGAAAAAGCCAATGAAACTGTTACTCATCTCAACAACAACTTAGCGTATCTCCGCTCCCAACTAGTTATCACTACGCTGCCCTAACCAGTGGTGGAAGATGTATCCTTTATGGCAGAATGGCCTTCGGCAGTGTTCATTCTCTCATTACATATTGCATAATTGGATTATTGTTGTTATTATTGTTGATGTGTTTTGTGTAATTGCAATGTTTTTGCTGGCTGGGGTGAAGCTACTTTTAACTATATTGTCGAGTATCATATCTTCCAGGCTCATTGTAGGCCTTTTTAAATCTTAATTTGTATCATGAATATGGTTATGAAATAAATGTCATAGAATTGAAAATACATTTGCCCCTGAAATGCTTAAAGTAGAATTAAGTGAAAATTCTTCAGTAAAATACCTTAAAATTAAACTAAAGCACTGAACAGGAATACATGCACTTGTAATAGTTGCCTTCCTGTAACTGACAACATGTTAACAAGGCATTAGCCAAGGTTGCTTAACTAATTAAGTGCAATGGAGAATGATTATGTAATAGAAAAAAGAGAGCGAAGGAGCTGTTGTAAGAAGGCTCGTCGTCCTGCAGATCAAAGATAAGCGGGTGCTTTTTTTTTCTGTTTCCATTGGCACTAGAACAGTCCATGAGTTGGTTTGCCAGCCTCTTGACGAGACAGAAGGAGCCCAGCCAAGGATCAGGCTCATGGAGGTTATTTATAGAGTTGAGTGGGCTTCGTGGATGCAGGCGTGGAATGTGTCAGAGAGAAAAATGCATCATTGATCAAAGCCTGCTCAGAGATGTAGTCTTTATTTTTGCCAAATGCTGAGCAGAAACGGGGGCTTGGAAGAAGACAATAGCCTTTACCAAAGGCTCCATGTGTACTGTGCTATAGTAAGCTTGCCTGCTCCTCTGCCCACACAGAGTCCTCTGCACCTACACAGGTGACTGGACTTCTCTGAACACTTGCCAATTTTAGTCTCCCTCTCTTTCTCTACTCCAGAATCTAAATAGCTTCCCAGCTCTGAATGTTTAAAATACCTACACGGTGGGTGTTTGGAGAGTGAGCGTGATGCACACGGAGGCAGGTGTGTACCTCCACAATATGTGGGTTTTAGTGTGTAGGTGTAAATGAGGAGGTTTAGAAGGGAAAGAGAACCTCTTTTAGGAAGATTTTTTAGGATCTGTTATTCTGTTATGGATTTTATTTGTCCTCTTGTGAATTTCTCTCCAATGTACACCTCAAAAGAGAAGAAAACAAACACAGAACCACTCTGAAGGATAGGCTGTGGTGGTGATGTTTGTATGGTGATCTGTGAACACCATGAGCCACATTTGTCAGAGGACAATGCAGGATGCTTCTCTCCCTCTCTGGTCCTGTTCAGGGAGTAGAGGAGAGGGTGGGAAAACATTGAGGTGAGGTGTAGAGAGGGTGCAGGAGAGGAGAGGACTGTAGCAGAGCTGTCCTGTATTGCAGCAGCACAGCTCTCTGGTGGCAGGTGGGGGCATTTCTCTCTCCCTGCCATTCGCTGCAATGCAGACGGCAGTCAAGGTTATGCCTGTGTGGCTTCATTGATAGACTGAAGTATTGAGGATGCCGTGTCTGGGAGAGAACCGTTAAGCTTCAGGAAACTTGTGGCCTTCTTGTCCTGTAATGGTTTTATTTATAGGCATCGAACTTTCATGTTCAGACTTGCAAATCCCATATTGACTCCTTCAGTTGTATCTAGTCTTTCTGCAGCTGAAGAGCACATTTTGTTTCTCTTACACTGCAATATCTCATATTTTCCTCTTTGTTGCAGAATTGACTGTAATCTTTTGGCAGGTTATCCTTTCATACGAGCATCGTGCCTGAGGTGAAGGGTAAATGCTGCTGAGATCTGTAGCATGGGACTGTCAGGGTGACATTTGTTGTTAATCAGCCTCCTGCTCATACCCATCTTCTTCCGTCTGGCTGTGATAATCATGTGTCTCAGCCACATGGCAACACTGAGGTTTGTATATGGTCAGTGCTTCAGAGAGGTCATGTACGACGTTTCGCTGGAAGTGAATCAGAGAAAGGCCACATCTGGTAGTGTTGCACATGAGAACCACAGCAACATTCTCACTTCCTGTTCAAAGCAAGCAGAGGATGATGGTCAGATTTCCCCATCCAGTGTGTGTGTGTGTGTGTGTGTGTGTGTGTGTGTGTGTGTGCATGGTATGTGCATGTAGCCAAAAGAATTCCTCTGGCTTCCCTTTTTGTTGCGCCTGAGGCTCGGACACACGATTCATCGTGAGCGGGTTAGAAACAGCTGCCTCTGTCAGATGTTATTGAGGAAGAGATAGATCATTTCCCACAGGATAGAAACATTCAGCACACTGCTAGTCTGACCTTAAGTCTTCCCCAGTATCAATCTCATCTCTTTATTGGTGCTATATGAAGGGATATATGCAGAGAAAAAGACAGAGAATAAGACAGGCACCAACAGAAAGACAAAGAGGGGGAGTAAACAGTAGTGAGAGTGTAAAAGGACAAGCAACAGACAGAAAGGAGGGAGAACCAGGTGTCAGCACATGCTTGTCAACTATGATCCTTTCATTGGTCATCAGCAGGAGTTGAGCAAACACGCTTTCATGTCACACTCCCCCACATCCTCCTCATTTTAGGCAAACAGAGCCAAGATCCGGTATCTGTGGCTGAATACCATTTGAGCAAAATAGAAAACACTGTGGTAATGAATATAATGAGAGGAATGCTTTGAGATCAGGCAACACAGTTTAATTAAAGCGAGATGATGACCATGGGGAAGTATTAAACATTGTGATATCTGAGTCAATGAGTGCCTTCAGTAGTCGTAACTGTGAGGAACCCGGCGCACGGCTATCAGTTTGTTAGTGCAGGACTGAAAAACCCAACTGAAAAATGCAACTCTTTTGATTTTCATGATTATCATTTGAATTGGAATCAGTTCAAAATGCATAATGCGCAAAACTAACATGGCACTGGACAACTTCACCTAAAGAAGTGCTGCAAAAGATCAGAGCTTCCTATTCCTAACTGAGAGGCCATAGTGTCAGCTTGTTTGCCCATACAAATTTTAATTGTTGTCTTATGCACAGGAAGTAACTAATCCAAGCCTTGAACCAAAATAACAAACTATTTCTTAAAGAGAAGCTAAGCAAATACTTACCTGACCTATTTCCTGTCACTGTCACAGTCACAAACACCAGTGTGAAAAGGTCCTGATTCCAGCTTCAATTGCCAAAACCATATGGATACTTCAAGAGATAAAGCAACGGTACGCCATTTTATGAGCAGTTTTATCCAAGTCCCTCACTGTGCCATGGATGCATGCATTTTTAGATATATATGCATAGGTGGCACCAAAAATTGAACCTTGTCATCATGGGAGATTCTGTTCTGTGTCACTCGGACACATTAGTTGAATGGGTGCACAGAGCTTACACAGAGTGAGTACACGTGGTGTTAGATCATGAATATGAGCTGATGAAACAACCTTCAAGCGTCCACCATGCCGGGGAAAACAATGGAGAGCAGGAGATTGTAAGGGAATCCAGGGACATCCGCTTGCTGTGTCCCCCCACCCTCATATGCAAGGATTATTTAACATAGATTCTACGGAATTACCAACATGACCTGACAGACACAGAATCACTCAGGGTGAGTGGGAGCTGAGATTGACAGCGGATGCCTTGCCTATGGAAGAGGACGGACAGACCCTGTGACCCTACAAAGGACTCTCTCTCTGCTTCATGCTTAGCAACAAGCATGGACATGTGCACGCATGAACACACATAAACTCACCTGAACTGAGCTTATGAAATAGCTTCTGCAGGAAATAATTGGCCCCTTTGGTGATGCAAGGCAGTGGAAAGCATTAAAAAAAAAAGCAGCTGGGGAGAACTCGGTCGGTGTGATGGAGGAGCCACAGGAGAGCCTGACATTGGTGTGTTTGTGTATGTGCATGTGTGCATTCAGATGTGCCGGGAACACGGAAAGTTGACATATGATTTATGACCAAACCTGTAGATGTGCCATGTACTGAATGTATGGTGGTGGTCTCATGGCTGAAAATAAATGAACTCTTAAACACAAATGCTTGTGACTGAATTATCGAAACGGCTCCACGGCACTTGTTGCTTTTTTCTGTGGTTCCACAGGTCGATAGCATTGACCTCCACTCTCTCTACGGGCCACTAATTAGTGAGAGTGTTTGGTGCACTTTGCCTTGTTCAGCGTTCTGTGGGGGATTTCCACATATTATCTGAGCCCCTCAAATAGTGTTAACAGTAGAACTTGGGCTTCGTGTTCACAGTGAGTATCGCACACAATGAATCACCTGGATGAAAATGAAAATCCACTTGTGTGCTGGGACAAACACAAGCACACGTCTGCACTCCTTCAGTTCACACACACACACTCCTCTCTCAGATCTCCTCTTTGATTTTCTCGCTTGTTCACACAATGTGTTTGTGTTCTGCAAAACTTGCACTAAGATGGGGTGATGAGTTGCACGATGTGCAGCTGAGAGTACTGCTGTGAGAATTAAAGCAGTCGCCCACATGAGAGATTACAGTGACAAACTGTGACAGGCCCAACTTCTGTCTCCCCCGATTCACTCCATCATCTGTCTTTCTTTATTCCCTCCATCCCTCCCTCGCCTCTCCAATATCCAAAATCTGTATTCAATTCAAAGATCCTATATTACTGTGACAGATAACAAAGCCATGTTGCTAAGGCAAAATGCTACTGACACTGTATTTCTCTCCATTCCTCTCTTTCTTTCTCTTACTTCTTCTGGGATATTAGTTTTTCGATTCAATTTAATTTGCTTTATTGGCATTGAGGCATTGAGTATTGGGAAAACATCTTAAGAAATTAAATTATCGTTGAGCTTAATAAACTTGTTCTATTTCAATTTCTGTCAGTCGCTCCTTCTATCTCTATTTCTGGCATATAAAAAGCATTAGCTTCCATCCACTTTACCGATGCTTTTCCTTCCATGGATGCCTCTTTCCACCTCATTTTAGGGAGTAGAGTGAGAGTCTGTTAGAGGCTGAATGATGTCTGCCTTAAACTGTGTGGCAGGATTCAGATGCCACTTTGTGTAACCATCTTCGATGCGGGAAGGAAGAGACACTGTGGTGCCTTAGGGTAGTGATGGGCAGCCTAGACTTGTGGAGGGTGCGGGAGGGGGAGGGGTGTGCTCTGATGATGACCTCCCACCTACCTCACCCATGTAGACTGGGACTTACTGAGCTGTGAAATCCTTCGAGGCAAATGCCAGAGCTCTTTGGTTCTTCACGTCTGGTGCTTCTGCAGGAAACTGTATTGGACTTGCACTGAAAAAAGATAATACACGTAACAATCAGATCACCTTCACTTAATAACTTGGTTAGTGCAGGAATTTATTCAGTCACTTGTTGCATTTTCTGTATCTTTTGTTGCATTTAAAGTTGGAAATAACCTTGCCTTGCCTTGTTCGAGAAGATTCGAGGAAAACAAATTATATTGAGGAATAATTTATCTATAAGAGGTTGAATAAACTGTGTATATGATTTGCATTTATGGAAAAATTTAAAATGGTGAATTCTTCAACCAGGCAGGTGATACCACAGGTGTACTATGATAAAAGTCATAAATCTGATGATTAGAGGGGACGACAGTTTTTTCTTGACTGTAATATTAATACAGATATTAAACAGTTATTAATTACACAGCTTAACACTGGACACTTTGATGGTAACACTTAACCATCAAAACACAGTAAGGATGTATTTCATGTCACTGTATGCATTTCATGCGTAATGTGTATGTAGACAGTGATCCTATGATCTCCTAGTACACATACTCTGACTCACATCTTGGAGGGAGCGCGTCATCAAGAAGGCTCTACTCTGCTCTGTCTTCACTCCCCATTACCCACACTCCCCTGTTGCCTTATTCACCAGTTCACATTGCACACACACAAATGTGACACACTGGCTCCGTGGGCGAGAGGAACTGAGTCGTGTCTGACTACTTTCTGAAGACCTGTACTGGAGTTGAGATATGATAGGGGCAAGGAGCAGCGAGTGGCAGGCAGCCAGCACAGCCGTGATGAGGAGGTGGGATGGTTTGAGGTTTGGTGGGATGGAGAGGAAGTGGGCCATGGTAGTGAATGAGGCAGTATGTTCACAGTCCCACAAGAAGACTTTTAGAGGAGAGATTCATCCTCCATGTGATCAATAGCTCTCTGGCCATGCTAACATTTGACACATTACATGTTTAGCCCTTTAATGTTGAGCTACAGTGCTGTATTGGATTTTTCAGTCTGTGTTCAGGCAGTAAAGTTTTTGCAGACTGCGGGGACTGCTGGAAAGCCAAATGTGTGTTGGTTTTTTAACTTATAACTGGAAATATATTGATTATAAACTCCATGAAAATAGCTTGTCCATCCTTATTGTTTTGGAATTCTCCACTCTGTGATGCACCACAGTGTAACAGGCAATATAATAGAAATGTTAAATTAATTGCCTCCCTGGCGTCAAGTTCCACATGCCGTTCTGCTTATGGCGCCCAGTTCCATATTGTGATGACAGTGATGGGAGGGTGAGCTAGTGTGACATACCACTGTCCGTCAGAGGATGTTAGGAGGCTCATCTCACAGCCTGTCCCGTGTTCAGCTGCTTTACCCTTCCATCGGGGAGTGTTTGACCCAGCCCGAGGCAGCCAGCGTCACCACAGGAAAAGGGACGGGGGAGGTGTGGATGATTACCAAAATACCCCCACATCACTGCAGCAACGGGAGAAAACAGCAGCAACAGGCAGTCAAGCCAGAAGCACTCAAGCACACACACACACACACAAAAACAAACAGAAATACTGACATCTCTACCAGGAAAGACCTCAGGGGTTGTGAGAAATAGTGAGAGAGTGCAACAGAAGCACAGTTATTCATCAGTGGAAAAAATAAAGACAAAGGCCTGTAGGAAAACACAGACAGAAATTTAAAAAAAAAGGTTACAAAATAATTGTTGCAAAAAAATCAAAATTTTCTTTGAATTGGGATTGTTGATAGTATTTTCTCTTTATTTTCTTTCGTCCTGGCCTATGCTACGGTCACAACACAAACATCGTTGAAAAGTGATCCATATGATTTTGCATTTAAATTCAATAAAGAGAATTCAGTTTCAGCTTTCAGCAGTGGCGGACACATTATGCCTACTTGGTTTTGATTGAGAGACTGGAGCTGAGGGTAATAGCATGTTGTTCTACCTGGCTGTCCAGCTAATTGAAACAGCATGTTAATGAGACAAAAGATTACCCTCGCACTCTTTGACCCTCTGTGGCCACAGCACTACTCTCAAAAAGGTCTGGAAGCAATTAGACTTGAACAGATCCCCGTTCCACTTGCTCAATCTGCTTTCTGTCTCTGAAAGCTTTCTTCACATATACCCAATATCCTCATCAACATAGAAGTCCATCTGGTTGATTTTGCAGCAGAGGACCATACAAGAGAAGAGTCATACTATCTTTTTGAACTCTACTACAAATAGGCTGTAACTGTAGTTTTGTGTCTCGTGGAGCAGAAGGGGCAGGCTGAGATCCCAAAGCACAGCATTTGAGTTGAACTGTGATTTTTTTATTATGGCCTTATATCCCACTGCAATCATCATAATGGGTTGGGGATGGATCATTTTTTGAGACACTCTAGTCTAGTCCCTCTGCCTCCTTCTGTTGAAGTTCTTTTCACTCTGAGGTTACCACTGTGAATGAGTTGGAATTGTACTATCCTCCAGCTGAACCAACAGCAGCCTTGTAACCCTTACGGTCTTGGCAAGACCATGTGCCTTTGGGCCTTGGCACTAGCTCTCACAACAGTTGCATGCAAATGTTTCTTGAGGCAGAGAGAAAATGCATGAATAACTCTATTTCAACACATAGTGAGCAGCCCTTTTGATCTGGGTGGTCTCAGCATTGCTTGGCCATTGCACAGCATCTGCTGAAGCATCAGTGAAGGCACTCGCTAGAATTTCAAGGCAGTATTTTCATCCATATATAAAAATGATTTATGTCATTTTTCATTTTTTGCCTTCACTGAAGAATTACTGATTTCTAAATTACTATATTGGGTACTTATGTGTAGAGAAATTAGATGGAGGTCATAAAACAAGGACAAAACCGGAGAACGATGATCATGTCATTTTTTCTACTTTTCATCAAGTGGTGCTCATCAATCGTGATGAGTTGCCAGGCGTCATCTGCCTGTGGCCGTCAGAGGGAAGATGGATGGCCCTGAGCTGTTTCACTGTGGCTACGGTTGAACCATGCTCCCAGGAGATCCATCAGACCTGTATAGGCAGTCAGTGTCATGGGAGGAAGACAAACTCACCCCTCTGCAGCCCTGGGGTCCTCTGTCCTTTTTAGCTCTTTCTCTTCAAGCAAAAAATTATCAACCGACATGGAACAAGGAAGGAAACTCGGATTAGGTGGCATTAGTCACATTTATTTAATTTATAGGTCTTGTCTGAGTTTCAGCAGTGACAGTCTCAAAGTCTTTGTGTCTAAAATCTTTAATATGTAACAGTAATTTGTGGATTGGTTTGGTTTTGATTTTAATGTACTGTTCTCTGTGGTGCGCATTAAAAACACACTTTCCAAGCCCTTAACCAGGCCATCTGCATTCAGGCTATCTAGCTAACCGCAGCCCTGTGTGGAAATAGGGCAGCGTTGTCTGTCTGCTTTCTGCCAGCCAGGGTCACAACAGAAAAGCTGCAAAAGTTTCACAGTGTCATGCCAGGTCAAGTGGTGTGTGGAACCTCTGTTTTGCTACTTTCACAAATTTGGCTTTTGTTTTGATTTTCTCTTGAATGTCTTTGGAACCGGCTGGCAAGAAATGTATTTGTAAGTTTTCCTAATGGACGAATCTTTAACTAAAATGTATTTGTAGTTTTAAGTGAGGTTGATTTTTTTTCAGCCAGTAACCAATAATTTCTTGTCTACACTACATGGCTCTACCCAGGAGCAGCATGGCACATTGCTGTTGTGTTCATGACATCAAAGTGCTGTGCTTGTTTCTTTTCTTGATGGATCAAAAACCAAAATGCATACTGTCATCTACTGTGTCTGGGTTTAGATGCTGTGCTCATTAAGTCAGTGAAATCTATTTGGCTGTGGAATCAGCTGATAATTGATAATTGATAATTTCCCATTATCAGACTGACAACAGATCAGTTTCATATGCATTGTGTATTCTTCAGAGTGGAGAGATTCAGGATTTTTTCTATCAAATTCATTGTGATTAGTCCATCTCGGTGGAAAACCCCTTTGTGATGAATTGCTAGATATATACACATATATTCACTCCCGTTTCCTGAATTCTGAAATAAAATGTAACCCGACAAATTCTTTTTTTTCTCTTCCTTCTCTACTCCAACCCTCCCCCACCTTTTTCTGTTTCCAGGATGGTTCCAAACAGAGGCAGGTTAGGAAGAAAACGGTGTCCTTCAGCTCAATGCCAAGTGACCGTAAGATCAACAGCACAGCTGCTTGTATGGCCTTCATGATGGAGGGTTGTGAAATGAAGAAAGTGCGCTCCAACTCGCGCATGTACAACCGCTACTTCCTACTGGATCCAGACATGCACTGGCTTCGTTGGGAGCCATCCAAGAAGGATTCGGAGAAGGCTAAACTGGAGATCAAAGGCATTAAGGAGGTCCGTTTAGGAAAGAAAACTCCAGTTCTGCGCAGCAATGGTCTCTCCGACCAGTTTCCTGATGAATGCGCTTTCTCAATCATCTACGGAGATAATTACGAGTCTTTAGATTTGGTAGCCAGCACTGCAGATGTTGTCAGCACCTGGGTTATGGGCCTGAGGTATCTGGTGTCTTATGGCCGGCACACCGTAAACATGGTGGAACCTAGCCAACCAAGTCTGCGAACATCATGGATAAGCTCAGTGTTTGAACTAGCAGATACAGAAAAGGAAGGACACATAGACCTCTTCAGGGCCACCCAGATAATCAAGGGGCTCAACCCTGGAATGAAAGAGTCTAGGATAGAGCTGAAGTTCAAGGAACTCCAGAAAGCTAAAGACCAATATGGAGAGGCAATTAACATGGACACTTTTGTGGAGGCCTACTGTGAGCTCTGCACAAGGCCAGAAATTTTCTTCCTACTGATGCAGTTCTCCAGTAACAAGGAGTATCTTGACAGTAAAGATCTGATGCTATTCGTAGAGGTCGAGCAGGGTGTGGAAGGTGTAACAGAGGACATGTGCAGGGATATTGTTCGGAAATTTGAGCCATCTGCTGAAGGCAGGGAGAGGGGCTACCTTTCCATTGATGGCTTTACACACTACCTCCTCTCCTCCGAATGCCACATCTTTGACCCTCAGCACAAACGTGTGTGCCAGGATATGAACCAGCCTCTGTCCCACTACTACATCAACTCGTCACATAATGCCTCCCTTCTGGAAGATCATTTCTGGGGTTCATCAGACATCAGCAGCTACATCCGAGCTCTAAGGATGGGCTGTCGCAGCATTGAAGTCATTGTATGGGATGGCCCTGATAATGAACCAGTGGTGTATGTGGGTAGTTCTGTAGCTTCACATCTAGCTTTCTCGAAAGTCCTGGACATTATAAACCAGTATGCTTTTGAGAGTTCTGAGTACCCCCTGATTCTCTGTTTAGTGACCCACTGCTGCATCCCCCAGCAAAGAGTCATGGCACAGCACATGAAAAAGATTCTTGGGGACAAGCTGTACGTTGATCTTCCCAACAAGGAGGAAAACTACCTGCCCTCTCCTGAGAAACTCAAAGGTAAAATCCTCGTCAAGGGTAAGAGACTACCGCCTGGCTGCACTGATGCTGAGGGGGATGTGACGGACGAGGAGGAGGGTTTGGAAATGTCCCGAAGAGTGGGGGCTGATGAGAAGGACCAGCTCAATGGCTTAGGCTACAAGAAACTCAGACTGTGCAAAGAGCTCTCAGATCTTGTATCTCTCTGCAAATCAGTCCAGTTCAGGGACTTTGAGATCTCCAAGAGGGACCAAAAATACTGGGAGATTTGCTCCTTCAATGAGGTAGATGCAAACAGATTTGCCAATGAGTTTCCAGAGGAATTCGTTTGTTATAACAAGCGCTTTCTCTCCAGGGTATATCCCACACCTATGAGAATTGATGCCAGCAACATGAACCCCCAGGATTTCTGGAAGTGTGGCTGCCAGATTGTGGCCATGAACTACCAGACCCCAGGTCTGATGATGGACCTCAACCTAGGCTGGTTCAGACAGAATGGCAATTGTGGGTATGTTTTGCGGCCAGCCATCATGAGGGAGGAGGTGTCCTATTTCAGTGCCAACGCTCGGGACTCCCTGCCAGGAGTGTCCGCCCAACTCCTCCACATTAAAGTCATCAGTGGACAGAATCTGCCCAAGCCTCGTGGCTCCGCTGCTAAGGGCGATGTTGTGGAGCCCTACATATATGTGGAGATCCACGGCATCCCAGCTGACTGTGCTGAGCAAAGAACCAAGACAATGTCCCAGAATGGTGACAACCCTATATTTGATGAGAGTTTTGAATTCCAGATTAATTTACCAGAACTTGCAGTACTGCGCTTTGTGGTACTGGATGATGACTACATTGGAGATGAGTTCATTGGCCAGTACACCATCCCATTTGAGTGCCTACAGCCAGGCTATAGACATGTCCCCCTACAGTCACTGACAGGAGAGTTCCTACCCAACACCACTCTGTTTGTCCATGTCGCCATCACCAACAGGCGTGGTGGAGGAAAGGCACATAAGAGAGGTTTGTCTGTAAGGAAGAGTAGGAAAGCCCGGGAGTACACCACCACCAAGACCACAGGGATCAAGGTAGTGGACGAGCTCTTCAGAGCTTCAACACAGCCCCTCAGAGAGGCCACAGATCTCAGAGAAAATGTGCAGGTAAGGAACTATACTTTTACCAATATTAAGATTGCAAATTTGAGTTTGGTACAACAGGGGTTTTGTATGAAGTTCTTGCCTTAGACTGCTTTGTCATAATGGGCTCTCTATTGGCTTAAATGGTTGAGCCTTTTTACATTCTCATGGATGGTTTATAATGTTGATCATGTAAAACATCACAGATCACTTTTGGATTAATGAGTTTGTAGTCAAAAATACAAATTACTTGAATCTTTTAATCTTATATAGCAGTCACATTCGCATTGTAAACAGTGGTGATAGTATAGACTCACAATGCAGCTCTGCATTTGATTTTGATGAATATTGATCAACTGCATCACCATCAATTACTTTGCTACATCACCTCTACACTTTTTTTTTTTAGACTGAGCACTTGATCCTCTGAGTAACTATCAAATGGTGCAAATGGGGAAAGTCACAGGCTGTAGTCTACAGGGCATTTAAAAATTGAGAAAAAAAGAGTGCAATTTAGATTGGGGCTCATGATTGCGATTAAATAGATTAAAATATTATTTTCTGGCCAGATTGCCCCCCCATGAGGATAACATATTCCACTGCTGAGGCTTTCCTGGAGACACACACAGATCTAAATTCAACATTTGTAGATGCTTTGTGAAAGTTAAGCTGTCGTTCATATTCTTTTTTTAGAAAACAGAAAAAATAAATAATAGACTGCTAATATTTACAAGAGATGCTGCAGTACAGAACCGATTGTTTTTGCACCAAATTCAAATGGTTCTTCCTGTGGTAATTTGAGAGTAATGAAAATCAGCTTATTGCATTATGCAATTTGTTTGTGTGCCTTTAGAAGTTTAGATGTAAATGAGCTAAGATAAGGAAAACAGGATCATCAAAATCATTAATTTTGTGCTCCACACAAACATAATTTTCTTGGCATTTCACATGGAAAAGAGACTCTTAAGAACAAGCAGGTATTCTGTTCCTTTGATGATTTGTGTATTGGGTTTTAAGTTAGGGGATATGAAAAGGCAGAGAGGCATTTTTCCCCAGATAAAACTACAGAAGTTTTTATTGCTTCAGTAAGCCCAAACTGATGTAAGTGTTTCTGATTAGACTCATTTCACTTGCTGTTGTGGGTAGAGGCTTGTCGCTAATTGTGCTCTATTAATGTTGTAGAAGAGAACGGTAATAAAGTGACATTGCTGTACAATAATGAGCTTTATGAATAGTGTAATCATTAATGAGGGACAATTACTGCCCAGGGGAGAGGACTGGGTTGCTAGGCACTTAGTGCACTACTTTAAAAGTCCTCCAGATGAGCAAATGAAGATTAGTAACCTCAGTGTGTATTTGGCTTAGGACCGATAGCAGAAGCCTTTCAGTGCATTTATTATTTTGTTTATGATGACTGAAGGGTGTGATACAAAGCTTGTCTCATTTGCTCAGTCAACAAATAACAACACAGAAGTACAACACGGAAGAGCCAGTGAGCCTTATGTTGTAGTGGTTGGTTGTCAGTTTAGAGTTTTAGGCTCTTGTCTTCACTGACAACAAACAAAATTAAAATAATCTTTTTGTACACTTTAAACTGTTGACTTGACTTTGTTGTCAACAAACCTTAGTTGGCCTAAGGGCAAAATTGTTCACCTAAAACTGCAGTCAATGTCTCCACACCCACATGTTGAATGACAGGTTTCTTAGTTCACATAGCATTTCTGGAGCTTCTGTTTGCTGTGAAACCCCAGACATGTTTCATAAACTAAGAAACTTCTCTTGAAACTTCTGTTATTTCGTCTGCATATTTCTGAAAGTATGTATTAATGTGTCCAAATATCTTCAGTAACTTGTTGACTTCTGCATGAGCAGCCAAAGTTTGAAAAATACATGCTCAACAAAATTAAATATATAATGCTGATGTATTCTATAAGAAGACTCATGAGCCATGTATGTTGTCCCAGCAGCTAATATAACGCACTCCTGTATGTGTCTGTGTGTATATGTCCAGGTCATAAATACCAAGGTCTGTCCATCTGTCTTTGCAAAGTAGTAACCGCAGTCTGATGGCACAGCAAACAAAAACCAGACTAAACTAAATAAGCAGAGATGTAATTAGAGAACCTGTGGCATGCTCTCATACATTTTTCAGTTGTGAAAACAGGCCTGTTCTGACAGAGGATAAGTTTCCTCTTCAGGACCCCAAACAGAGAGAAATATGTTTGTGTTTGGGCAATGAAATCAATGCTGTAATTTTATAGATTGTAATATAAGCACATTACACCCTGACTGGCATAAGGAAATACCATGATTTCATGATCACTGGATTTTCCTAAAATGTCTTCACTTATCAAAAAAATTATTTTATATTTTTGGCACAATTAAAGCACGTCTTTTTTGAATAATCTAAATGACAAATAGATACTTGAACAATTTGTCATGATTATGTCCTAATTTTTGCTCCAGCTTGAGTCAGCATGGTAATAAGACATTCATGAATATGACAAGGAATTTTACACATCAAATACTTTGTAACTTTTACTAAACTCCAATCAGCTAACTGGTGCTAAATATGGAAGTAATCACAGGCATGCCATGTGTCACAGCTGACACTCTAATCTGTTCTGTAGCTATGAATCATCTCTAATGACGAATGGCTCCAGAATCTAATTCGTAGGCTTACATGAAAAGTAGCAGCGTGAATCGATGTGAATCGGTGTCTTTTAACTTGATCAAACAACGCTGGGCCACTACCGCTCCCCCGAACCACAATATCCTCACGTTTGAAATTGAAATTCTTCTTTTTGAAATGAAGAGATAAAAGTTGATGAAATAAATGAAAGAGGTGAAGTTGAGAGGAGGGTTTTAAAGAGGATAAATGGAGGTGTTTTTTCGAATAAGGCCCATGCCCTTTTAAATGTAAAGAAAGGGACAGTTGTGAAAGCTTTGTAGAGGCCAGCTGTGTGGAGCCTGGTGCCTTGGATGTGGTGGGAGCTGGAGGGTAGAAACAGGGCATTTGGCCAACACCCAGGCCAGTTCTGGAAGCTTTGACATCCCTGACTTGAAGCCAAGATGAGACGTTAACGTTTTTGTACTTATACTCACCAAAATCCCTCATAACATGCATTACAACCTTAGGCTTGAAAGCAGCGCACACACACACACACACACACACACACACACACACTTTAGATGCTGCCATCAAAAAGCATTATTTCACCTCACTAAACTCTTTTAAGACTCATTTTATCCTCAGCAAAGGTTCCAGGTGGTCTGCTTTGAATAACAACAGAAAAATGAGTGTGTTTGACTCTTAAAAAGGCTGAGGAGATCCATGAACATTGACCAGTGGGCAGATACATGGCACCCTCTCTGCAATGTTTGCAATGTGTGGATTTAGGCAGCAAATCAATTATTTCTATGGGAGACTTGAATGAAGTCGTTTCCGGTGAGCTGCTTCCCGTGGACCTCATAAAGCGTTGATGGAGCTGGAGGCGAGCTGTGAGCCTGGAGTTTCTTTTTGTTTGCTGAAACGTGTGTGTGCCATCATTGGCACATTCAACACCACTCAATACTTTGGGCCAGAGTGAAAAGGAAAGAGATACACAGATTGAAGCAGAAGAAGAGAGAGTGAGAAGCAAACAGAAACAAAAGCAGTGTTGTAACCGGACACAGAGCTCTCATTTGGGGAATGTTGGAAGGGGAGTTAAGTGGGGGAAGGGAGTAATTAAAAACACCAGCCTCTCATTGGGTATTTTTTATTTTTTTTTAACACCATGGCTTGGAAATGGTATGGCTTTTATTGCACAACAATTATTGAAAAGCATTCACGCATGCGGTCCCATGTACACATGCCTGGAATGAATGCTAATAACTTCGGCTCAGACCACATTGGGACATAAACACATGCGGCCACACATGTTCATAGATCACACACACATAACCACACACTGTTTTCTTTTTTTTTTAAACCAGAGCCCTAGAGCTCTCCCACTATTGTGTTTCTCTGTGGCTCTGCTCAGTGGCCCAAGAGGTGTTAACTGTGGCTGAGGCTCTGCATACAGATTCAGATTCCGACTTTGTCCGCTGGCCACCCTCTCTATCTACAGGAAGGTCGGGCCCCGCAGTGACAGCACATCCTCGGGGGTAGGGGCTGGTGGGGTGGATTTTTCTGCAGGCTTGGAGGTCTAGCCTAGGGAGACAGCTGGTTCCCACACTGCAGAGTACAAAGTATGCGGACGGACTCCCAAATACCGACACTGGCTTGTTCTCTCTATATTATTTCCCCCCTCTATTATTCTGCCCCTAGCTTTCAGTGCATCACTTATTCTCTCTCATGCTCTCTCATCTTCTTCTTTGTGCCTTACCTCAGACTGCGCTTTGTCACTGTCCCCTTCTCTTCTCTCACCTCATTCTGCAGTGCTCTCTTTTCTTGCTGTCCTTTAAACAAACAAACTGATGATGTGCTGTGTGGAAAAACAGTGGGCCTGGTTTGGTTGCATAAATTCCCATGCTGGCAGAAGAATGAAGTGCTGTGAGAGGAAGTTGCCTTGTTGCTGGGATTGCAATGCCTTTGAACCCAGACGTGCAGAAACTCTGGCTTCGGTGGACTGGAAAGCCAAGGCAGATGAAAAGTACACCAGCATGTATGACAGCATATTGTAAATTATGTTTAATTTAGTGTCTGAAGGCTGACGTTGAACACGGTGCTGCCAGCAAATGACAGTAAACTTATGACTGTGTTTGCCATGTAAGAGAGGTTCATGAGGAGTGAATTCATTAAACTTAATCAATGGGCAGACATGATAGGTTGCCATGTTTTTGAGTGAGCTTGTGAATAAACTGAAGATTGTTATCCCAGCACTTTCATTTTTTGACACTTTCTTTTATGACATTACATTACATTAATTTGGCAGATACTTTTGTGCCACATACATTTGGAGAAATTTGGGGTTTGATGTCTTGCTCAAGGACACCTCAACACGCATCGAAGAGGAGGTCAAAGTTAGAATCATGGCAGCCAGCTGGCCCTGATGAAAAATAATGTTGCTATCAGCACCTGATTAAATAAACAGGACGTGTTGAGATAGAGATTTCTTTATTTGTCTAGCAGCAGAAAGCTAATGTCTAATGGTCCATGTGGAAACAGAGACATAAGAAGAACCTTTTGGTATTTACTTAATGTTTGATAGTTTTAAGCTGAACATTTGAGGTGAGAGAAGGAAGATAAATCTATAAAAAAGCGTTAGAGAAAAATGTGAGAAAAAAGAGGGAGAAATTAAGAGAGCAAATGAGTAACTGAATGTTCTTAGCACCTTCAGGCAGGAGTTTGGCTCCGCAGACTCTGGGCTGTTGAATGAGCAGCCTGACGTTGTGGGAAACCAATGATTTTCCCGTCACCAACATTCTGCTGTTATCTTGTTTCTGGTCTGAGGGGAGTATCATGATTCCTTTCATTAAATCTCTTTTCTCAAGGTCATCTGCAAAAAGGGTTTGAAATATTTGCTATTCCATTAGGACCACAAAGACTTCATTTGCCAAGCACAATAACTGTGCAAGATTTTGCCTTAGTTTGTGTGATAGTGTGAGATAGTTGCTTTGGTGGATTTCATCCTAACAGAATTGTACTGTAGTGACGGCTAAGAGCATCAGGCCAAAGAACAGAACAACAGAATATTTACATGTATTTATTTGTGTATACTGGAATATTTAAAACCCACTTTTAATTTATGCTGCCTCCCAGAGAAACTTAATATGAATGACCATATTAAATGAAATCAAAACTGACCCAAATTCATGCAGTTTGTTCCTTTTCTTTCTGTCATTTTTACCTGTTCATGCCCACATTATTGTCTTTCATTGTGGGTGTTTTCTTCCCAGAATGCCATGGTGTCCTTCAAGGAGCTCTGTGGCCTGACCCCAGCAGCCAACATGAAGCAGTGTATCCTGACGGTTTCTACCTGGCTGATGAACAGTGAGCGCTCACTGAGGGTAACCGTGGACCTGAGCGAGACTTACCCAACCATGGAAGCTCAAGGTCCCGTGCCTGAGCTGCTGCGCAAAGTTCTCAACGCCTACGACATGGTAAATAACCTGCATACACACAAAAAGGTGTATTTTTGCACAAATGTGCTCTGCAGAAATACCTTTTTAAAAATGAAGTACGAATTCAGCACACACTCACACTTATACAACTTATACTGTGTATAAGTTGTATAATTTATATAAGTTATACTGTGTGTGCAGTGACACTTTTATTATGATGTGTAACATCTCGTTAAATATCTACTTCAAGTAGAGATAAAACATAAAAATATTCTGAAAGTACAGGATTGTTAGCTTGCTTCCCTTAATGTTAGTTTGCTTACACAGCTGAATGTGTTGTCCGAAGCTTGCAAGTGTGGATGAAACCACCCATTTGACCAGTCAGATTGTCAAGCTGCAGCTACTCATTGTATAATTTCACGTCCTTCTCTTCATCCTTCCTCCTCTCTTCCAAGAACACTGCATTTTTCACCACTTGACATTGGCACAGCCCAAAAGGGGGGCTGGAGGACTCTGTCTGTAATTAGTTATCACCCGCAGTCTTCCTCTCCCCTCCTCCCCTCCTGTGAGGCTTGGTGGGAGCTGGTGAAGTGGGTCATGAGTGAGGAACAAGGTTGTTGCAACCACACTACTTAGATCGTGGGCGCTCCTGCTGCTGACACCTGCAGGAGTGGCTTCAGGAGCGACGCAGCAAGCAAATAGAATCTGCTTTGGCTTTTACGAAACTTTGCACCAGGCCGGAGGACGGCACTGCCGGAGCAGCCCTCACACTCAAGTCCACCAGAAAGGTTTTATGGATGAAAATAGACCCAGAATACACATTTTTGAGGTTAGATAATAGATTCCTTTAAACAGCCTTTAACACCAAACAAATATTTGTCATCCATTTTACCCAATTGGATATTTGTAACTTCATTAATCAGAATATATATGTATATTTTTTTTTTTGGTAGACTATTCAAAAAGGACCACACAAATAATCAAAAGAATTCTACAGGAAGTCTGTTAGTCTCACTAAGTTATCTTAATTCACCTTGAAATGACACGTGTCTGTTAATTGTCCAGCACATATATGTGCTCCTACAAATTGAGTGACTGTGGCTGGCAGTTTCCAGATGTATGTACGTAACCCACGGCCTTGCCTTGAGGCCCTGGGCTTGGTCAACTGAATGTTTGTGTTTGCTTCCCGAAGACTGGTCCGTTGATATGCTCCCTGGTCAAGAACAGAGGCCTCAGTGTGTACATGCATGTGTGTATGTGCGTTTGTGTGTGTGTGGATGCATGTGATTTCATGAGAGTGTGGCAGCCAACACCAAGCCATTTACTGTAGAATATCAGTGTGCCATGTGTGTCCTCAGTCACCCCCATGTGGACTGCAGACAGCCAGTGTTGTGACCCTGAATAAAACATCAGCACACTGGCAGCTCAGCTAAAATGGTACATTTAGTTGAATTTAGTTGTCTCAGTCAAAAGCTGATCTCAGGTTAGTGCTGGATTAGAACTAGGGCTTCCTTTTGCACTCGCCATTTTGTGTGCCAGCACTCAACAGTCACACAGGAAGACATCCACCACAGTAGGCAGGCAGAGGTGCAGCTTCAAGACATGATGCATTGACCCTTTTGTTGTTAGCCGTAAATTTTCGCTCTCTGTTTTACTTTCACTATTGCTCAAATCTTACCCACGTAAAGAGCTTGTAGTACACTCACCAAGGGATTAGTGAAGAAACTGGAAATATAGATTCATCTATTATTTATTTATTTTATAGCTTTTTTTTATACTGAGCCCGTTTCTTGAATGCACCTGAATTTCATTATATGCCCTGTACAATGACAATAAAGAATCTTATCTTATCTTGTCTAATACTTAGTCAACAAAGATTCTGCATATTGTGGATTTTTTAAAAACATTCTATAGATGAGATTTTGAAAATTAATATAGCAGCAGATAACTATTTGCAGGATAAAGTGGATGTCACACTCCCTCTCTGTGTGTGTGTGAGTTTCTCAGTTCTTTGTTTTGGTATCTGGTTCAGCCACGGGTGCATGTCGGTCCCTCCCTGTGAAACTGTTGGCCGTCCCCACATTTTTAACGAGGGTCTCCCACAGCTCTGTAAAAGTGTGATGGCAGAGTGTCAGTCATAGGATAGCAAGCTAATGAAGTTACATGAATTCAGGTCACTTCTCAGATGGGAGAAATAGCTCCTTGCTCAACTGAATATATTCCAGCCACTGCAATAATAATAGCTAAGATGTAGATCTTAGTATAGTAATCATATCACTTGATATTGTTCACAAAAGGGTGACGTATTCAGTTGTCTGTTTTGGTGTATCTTGCTTAGAACGTAATGAGAGGGTGGAGCACTGCTCGTGCTCTTGTTTGGAATCTAGTGGCTGAAAATCTCACATGTAGAACCTTTAAAACTTTAAGCCTCTGAATGAAGGGACTGTTCACTCACTTCTGTTCAGCTCACTTTACGAAACTGTCTTCACTCAGACCAGTTCTCATAACAATAACAAGACAAAACATGCACATTGTGCACACACACACACACACTATCCACTTCCTGTCTCCCTGCTAATAGGAGTGTGAAACTTCATTAGCTTCCTCCTCAGTGCTTCAGGGCTGGTCCAGCTGCTCCTCCTCCTCAGCCTGTGGGATGCTGTTTAGGGCTCAACCTACCCAACGTTGTGTTGCTCACTTGCAAATGTTGAGGTGAAGATAGGAAATTTCCTTGTGATTTCATTGCAAATATTCAGAGTCTGAATCAGCTCTGCACACCAAGGAGTTAGGAGTTAAGGAGTTTGACTCTCTCAAACATACAGTAAAATAACAAATACAGGCTATAGGCTAGGCTTTCCTGCAGGTACAAGCTGGTCAAGTTTAACAGACAGAAGTAAGCGATCCAAAACCCAGAAATATTCAATTTACTATAATGCAAGAGCAAATTCTCACACAAAAGACCCTCCAAAATTTAAAAGCCTGAGACGTATTTTTGCTTGCTGTAAGCTTATAGAGTTCCCAGTCACAGCAGTTACAAGACTGCAATACTAAACAGACTGCTTACAATTTACTTTTTCTCACAAAGTTTATCTAGTTTTCTCTTGTACTTACTTATAAAAGGTAAAATGAATCTGAACTATGTTGTTTACGCGCCCAGTTAATTGGAAAGAATCTGCTTCCTCTGATTATGATCTAACCCCAATTAAAGTAATCAGATAAAGACATTTACATGACAGCTATGTTGCCTTAATTGGGTTAAAGCTGAGTTGTTTGTGTGTCTGTTGACACAGCAGTTAAGAGCTCAAATTTACTTCAAAATTAGCCCCTGCTGTTGATGTTGTGGTAAAATAGACACCCATCAGCACTTTATATCGAGTGTTTACTTCTGGGTATTCTTACAGTATGTACCATTACAAGAAACCCCCATGCATTTCACTGAGCCTCTGCTCAAAGTTTTTCATGCATGACCTCTGGGATGTTGCTGAGACATGATTCAAATGAACTGTACGTCTTCTTTGTCTTCTAGATGATCCAAACCAGCAGAACACTGATTGAGTCAGCTGATGTCGTCTACTCCAAACTCACACAAGCACAACGGGCAGGTATGCTGCATTACGAGATGAGCTTCACCCTCTTCATTTTCCACAGTGCAGAACAACTTGGTCACAATCTGATGTCTCATCCAAGCTTATATTTTATTTGTGAACACCATGAAACAGGACAAGATAAGGTGGATCTCTCTGCTACTGTGAGCGAAATGACTCATAACTCAAGGACAGCCACAAATAAAGTCACCTCAATTATTGTCATATTTCTTTAATTTGTTTAAGAAAAAAATAGATCATAAGGCAAAAAGCAGCAAAAATTTGTTGGAAGCAATGAATATTTTTTAGTTCTTCTTCTTTTAGATGAATTGTTGATCGTAAAGATTATGCATCTGCAGCCTTTAAATGTATTATGTATTGTGTCCTCCTGCCTAATAAAATGAAAGCAGTTTATCTGCTGCTGCAACATCTCCATCAACATCCACAGCAGCCGCCGCTGTCAATAGAACAGGCCATCATCAGTGAGTCACCACTGAGTAGTTATCATGTCAGTGGGCAAGTGAAAAGAATCAGCCAGCTACACAGACAAAGGGCTACAGGAGAGAGAGAGAGGACAGCGAGCATAAACATCATTCGCAAGGAAGAGAAAAATGAAAAGGTTTGACAGAGGTGGGAGCAAAATGGAGAGAAAATGATGAAATTATGAAACGTTTCATGATAAACAGCATTTTTAAAAAGGGATGCTTGAAGAAGAAGTCCAGCCTTTGAGGGTAGAGGATAAAAATTGATCATTATAAGATCATTAGGAGAGAAATGGCTTCAACTCAAGAAATTCTGTGGCTCCTCTTCTCCAGCCTCTTTTACATTCAGCACTAATTGTTCCTCATTTGCCTTGCTTCTCCACTACGCAGCAGTGAGTCTGCTGAAGAGCTCGTCAAATAGGAGCACGTAGTTTGAATACTGACGTCTTCATTTTGCATGCTTTTACCTCACATTCTAATGCTGTAGGCAGCCAGTGACTGAACTGAAACAGACGTGAAGCCTACAGATTAAAGCCTGTTATAGAGTCTATAACAGCAGGTGTAGTTTGTGTGTTTTGTGTATCATAAACATAAAGCAGATAGGGAAAGCTCATTTACTGGCACATGCCAACCCAGTATCCTGAGGCCGATAAGAGAATTTAAGCCCGCCATGCCCCAGCTTTTCTCTCTGGTGTCACACAGATGCAGGCGTATGCTTCACTCCCTGCAACACGACAAGCCAAGCTGATATTCGTGCTGTGCAATTACCCAGGGATGTAGGTTGAGCACTGGGGCTTCAATCACGTCCCCTGGCTGCAAGGTTCCCTAGCCCAGAGCTGGAACCATCTTCAAAGGCGATGACTGCAGAGTTAAGCAGAGCTTAAAGCCCACACACAGCTACAGCCACACTCACAGCAGTGTCAGTAGCTGGATACCAGAGGCTGATGCTCAGCTTACTGCTGCTGTCAGGTAAAAACCTTGTACTTCCAAAATGTCACATTTTCAGGAACTAAAGTAAGCGCTAACCACCACCACCCCACCCCCCTTTCTTGTTTCCTGCCTCATGAGCCTTCTTCTTGTAAAAAGTAAATAAATTAATTTTTGATAAGGTCTCAGAGGCCCGAGGGGATGAAGCATGTTCTCAAGAAGCATGTAATCCAGACAATACAATTGAAAACATGGAGATTCCTAAATTTGGAGTTGGTTTTCACATAAGTGCAGCATTACATAAGAGTGATACAATGAGAACAGGGGGTTGGAGCAACAGCCCTGTGGGGCCTCAGCTGCATGCCAAACATAGCACATTCGCCATCGCCCACTCCCCTGCCCCCCAGCACAATCCAAACCCCCACCATTCTGAAATGTACACTACTGCTGTGTCGGTTCATTCATGCTTCCAGACATTCACTGCAGATGTTCATGTGTCAACAGGGATAGGTGAGGCTCAAGAAAGAAGGAAGGAAAAATATGATGTTCAAATTGCAGCTTTTTTTCCACATAATGTGTCTTTCCAGCAGGCTGCCGGAGAAACAGATGCCCAAATGCTGTTTACCAAAATCCAATTACTTTGCTTTTTATGTGTAAAAAAGCTACAGAGTGTAACCCACTGCCTCAAATCAAAACTGGAAGATACCAATTCTAAACTTTAAATTAAATTTAACCTTGTTGGCCTAAAGGGATGTAAGGCAGCATCAGCTCAGAATACAGAACGGAGTGACTCATCAAGTTTATGGACAATTGTTTATTCCTAAACATTGAATAACTAAACACAAACACAGAATATTCCATTTCTTGTCACCGATGTAAAGAAACTACATCGAAACATGCAAGCACAAAGTATAAAATATCCTTCTATGATTGCAGAATCAAATTTAAATTTGCTTGAATATCAATGAAGAGCATCTCAAGATAGCAAAATGCTTGATAGGGAAACTGAGGTGGTTTCACTGTCCCCGTGTGTCAACATCTTTAGATCTGCTATAATAATCTCCCTCCTTCGTTAAATAAACTAATTACTTTCCGATATTAATGCAGGCTCTTCTTTCCTGCTCCTCCGCTCTGCGTGCTCTTTGTCCTCTCCATCTGCATCTTGACTCATCAGGTCCCTGTTGTCTGTATGTCTGCTGCCGCTTTTACTCGCATACATGCAAAATTCTTTCATAATGGTCAGTGCAGTGTGGTTTTAGCTGTGTGGTGCAAATGGGAAATTTAATACATCTGCACAGTGATATTATATTAAACGTAGCTTAATGCGGAGAATTAGATTGATTGTGTTATGTCATCTCTTACTCCTGCATTTGTCTTAAAAAATTGCTGAGCTGCTGGAGAGGTTTTATTGTTCTTTATGAAACTGTGCAAAAATGTTTGAACCTGACCTTCGTTATGTTGAATATGACAAACAGAAAGACGGAGAGTGTTGAGCTAAGCTGTTTCAAACTGATTTTACAATCACAGTTGGTGATCTAATGAAATGCTACACGGGCTCACCTGTCACCCTGTCAACCCTTTCCCACTAAATGGGCTTTGTCCCTGTTTCTGTCATATTTGTCTTGTTTATCCCGTGTCTCGGTTCGTTACAAGCACTTCTAATCCTCTAGACAGCAGAAAAACCATGGAGGCACACTGGGATGAAATCATGACTTCCCATCAAAATGCCACGTCTTTTTCTGATGGCTGGGAATGCATGAATTTACCTCTTTTGATATACTGACAAGCACTGAATGCACCCTTCAGAAGCCATCTCATAAGCCATGTGATTATGTACGGACTGACGATGACAATAACAACATCCGAAACACAGACAGAGAATCAGAGTGGAGGCATGGAAAGAGTGAGATGGCAGATTTGCATGGAATTGAAGGTTTTGTTCCAATGATCGATCTGGAAGCCAAAGGTATAATTTTGGTGTAATGGCTGTGTGAGAAGCAGAAAAAGGTGCTATTAGAGGACAGTGTGTTGGCATTGGACAGGGAATATGGTGTGTGCGTGTGCGTATGTGCCGCATCTAAGCTTAATTTAAGGCCTTTGATTGGACCTGACACTTTTGCCCTAGCCGGTGAAAGTGTGCTGTGCTCATCAGCTAAATGCTGTTGTGACAGGGCCATAATCACAATGACGCACAGGCTGCAATTTGAAATGAGGGAACCTGAACTAACCTGCTACCTCCTTGCCTTTCATTTTAAATGTAAGCAACGTGAAATGAGTGGCACGTTGGCAGATTCTTCACTCATACATGAGGAAGGTGCAGGACAGATTTGTGTTGCTAAGGCTCCTGCTTTGACACAGCCTCTCCTCCCTTTCCTCTTTCCATCCTGTGTTCAGTTTATGCCCTGTCATTATTGCAGCTAATCAGTTTAATTTGGGCAGTGGAGCTGACGTGTTGATGAGGATGGAGAGGTGCTAGATGATCCCCCCTGGGCACTATTGATGGCTCGTCATCACACACACCACTAATGGGGAACCAGATACACAGCTGGGATGCACACTCTGGCACCTCCAGATGCTACCACTTTGTATTTGTGTCTGTGTGTGCACTCTTCACACTGGTTTTGTCTGCACGCATAGCTAATCTGTTAGTGTATGAAGAGCACAGCACCCACTTCCTATTTCAACTAGTCTTTGCTCCACTGGCAACTAACGATTTCTGTCAGCAGTTTCAAACATATTGCATTCAAATTCAGCTAAATGTGTATCTGCTCTGGTGGTGGTACAGTTTTAACCTTGAAACAAGCAGGGTCTGAAAGCTGCCAACAGTGGTGGTAAATAACTAAGTACATTTACTCATTTAATAGATACACACTTAGCTCAGATTGTGGACAGCTTTTCTGAAAGACTGAGAGACTCCTCTGAGTTATAGATGCTAGTAGAGCAGCATCTATCATCGAGACAGAGGAAGGCTTAATAAATGTATTAATAACAACATGCAGCTCTGTGTATTCCACCTCTAGATTTTGATGCATTCAGGTTTCAGTTTTGAATATTTCCCTGTGTCCTACCACATTAAAGCAGGTCCCAGAACAGGTGCAAGCTCACCGTGTGAGTTTAGGAGCTACTGCCCTCCTGCTTGCCCAACTGTGCTTGTTTATTGATGTCCCCTTCCATGCAAAGACTCTCTCTGACTGACCATTCTGGTAAGCTAGTGCAGTCTGAGCCACTCTGCGGATTCCATTACCATGGAAATCCCTGAGATAAAGACATCTCCCTCCCTTTGTCTTCCTTGGCCTTGTACAATCATTGTTTTCCCAGCTCATCAGCAGCTGGGAAATCCCATTCTCTGTTTGCAATGATGATATTCAGCCTGGGCTCTGCAGTGTGTGTGACTCGAGATAAATTAATGAAACACTGATCTGACTGCATGTAGCTCCTTCTCATCTCCCTTTCCCATCTTTGTTTTCATCATCATTTCTTTTCATCAGGTCCTGTTTGGAGATTCTGTTTGATTTTATTATTTACTCACCTTTCTCTCTCTGGCTGTAGCCAGCTCTCTTTCTGTTCATGTGTATTTGGAGCATAAGAAGTGCTGCTGTGGGAACTCATTACAAAGGCAAAAACCCTGTCTGCTTTATGCAGGGACTGTAAGCATCATTTACTGAGGTGTACGTGTGTTTGTGTGTGTTTACCCAGAGAAGACATGTTGTTGTCGCCCCAGTCCTTCTGTCTCATTTTATTTCGGTTCTTTCTTTTTCCACTAGAGAAGCAAAGCATAAGGTCCTGTCTCATCAGAATGCGCCACAGGGGCCACACTTTGTTTATTAACTTAAATTTTACAGAGTTTAAGTGACAGTAAGAAACAGCAACTGTGTGACTGCTGGGGGAAGAAAATGTTTAATAATTGGGAAATTAAATGCTTGAAGAGGTTGTATTGTGACAAGCCGCCTGCAGCTAATTTCATCTCTTATTCAGCTTTCCTCCTGCCTCACTCACCGAGTCCTGTGATCGCAAACCGCCTTGGCTTGGCTTCGCACCAGCAGTAGCCCGTGAACTACAACAGATTACTACTACAAGATCAAATCAGCCGTGAACCCTGTTAACACAGCTTTCAGACCCAGAAACAGATATGGCTGTACATCACCTGGCTCTTTTTTTCATGGTTGAGTCAGATGTGTACTGAAGGTCAAAGATTGTACATTCTGTATTTGCTTCATGACTTCTTGATCTCTTTTAAATGTGATTCAGGTTATTTTGGACAAAATGTCAAACATACAATTTGAGATAATTTGTTTGAATGATATTTGCATGAATTGGTTGTGGTTCAAAGAAAACTGGGTTGAGTTAATTCAGATTGTCTTGGTAAAGTGCATTGTAGCCTTAAGTACAGTACATTGAACAGGAAATTGGTAAGACTTGGAACTGTGGTATCTGTAGAAATGAGAATATGTGTGTACATTTGCACACACATTTGTGCATTTGTTTCCTGATGCATGCATCAGAGTTACTGTGTAACAACAACACTAGGTTTACAGGAAGCCAATATAACTGCATGAACACACAGGGAAAGCATAGCTTACTTTTATCATGCAAATTGAGTGGAGCATCAAATATTAAATCAAAGAGCTTTGTTATTCAATATTTCATAGCTCTGTTACACACGTTATCACTTCCCTTGCAAAATGTCATTCAGTTTGTGCTCTAGAATTACTTTTCAAAACACAAACAAGAGGCTGACACTTGGCTGAGGTAATTCTCCCTCGTTGCAATGAAAATCTACTTAATTAAAGACTTCTCTTGATGACAGTGGACGTGTCGTATCTGCCGAGGAGTTACAGAAAACAGTTGAGGATAAAGAATGAATGACTCTTGAAGACGGGCTTTTGTGAATTATAGTGTATCATGTTTCGTCAATGTCTCCGCGGTGAATCGAAGCTGGAGTGACATAAGGTCAGTTGTCAGAAACAGACTGACAAGCAGGCTGAGACATACAGCATTAGGAGGAGTTTGTTCTTAAAGCCCAGAGGATTAGTGATGGTATGCCTGGGCTAAATGAAGCCGGACCTGCTGATAGACCAATTAAAAGGTTAGCATGCATTGCACTACCTCAATTAGACCCATTAGCAATACGGCACATTGTATGGTGAACTGCTATTGTGGCCATTAAGGTGCTCACGAGGAGCCGACTACCTGTCTTTTGTCCTGTGGACTTTGTGTTGCACATTGCAGAAGTAAAAAAAAACAAAAAACAATATGAGCAAGAAAATTGTATTATTACCTTTGCTAAGGATGTTTTGTTTTTGTTTGTCTCACTGTTAGCTGCTGAAGTTGTTTTGGACTTACTTATCATTTCTGAATTGCAGTTCTGTTTGATAAACTTTGTATTGTATTTATAATTTGTGTGTGTGTGTCCAGGTCTGGACTTCCATGAGGACCTGCATCGTATTGGTGCAAAGGAGGGTCTGAAAGGCCGCAAACTTCAGAAGGCCATGGAGAGCTATGCTTGGAACATCACTGTCCTCAAGGTGAGATGGACTGAACCACACCTGGCATGTTGCTTTCAGCATAACAAGGATCCCTGTGTTATTTCTTTGGTTATTTGACTTTAGCCAGCTGGCTAAGCAATCCCAGACCCTGTTGTCTAGATTAAACTACAGGGTGCCTTAAGGAAGCTCTCTGGACTGATTGTATTTGCCTGCTCTCTAATCCTTAAATCTCTTAATTAATTAATGTTTTGATTCCAAGTTCTGTTTTGTTTGCGTTTAAGTTGTTCGTGTAACTATCTTGACAAGGCATGATAGGATTGTTCACACTTTGTTTGTAGGCACAAACATGCTGCTCTGTTATTCCTCATAAGGGCACACTGAGCCTCTCAGGACATGCAGTGAAGATGATGCTCAGCATTCTTGACTCTGACGCAGGGAGATAAGGTTGCCCAGTGCCCTCATTACCTCTGCGAACACTAGTGGTAATACCAGCACTTGATAAAGCAACACATGCTGCTCAGACCATGCTCTGCACAGTGGGCCCGTTTTGCTAAATAAGGACAGAGCAATCCACATATTTTATCTCATCTCATCTCATCACCCTGAAATCATTCATTATTGAGCGAAGAAGCTCCCTTGGCTGAACTTTTTGCTTGAGTGTCAAGTTAGCTAGATGTTTGATTGCTTAATACTCATTTTCCTGCCTGCATTATCAGATAAGAATATGAACGATCAGGCCTGCAACTAACAGTTGTTTGCAATAGTGATAAATTTGTAGCTCATTTTGCAATTAACCGGTTAATGGTTTTGTGGAAATGATGTCAGAAAATAGTGATTAATGGCCATGAGAAGTACCCAGAATTACTTACTTAAACTTATTTAGTTTGCTTTTTCGGCCTAATTAACTTATGATGATAGAAACAGTTAATAATAAAGGCAGTTTTCTCTCAAATTTTGAGAGACAGAAACAACTATGGTGATTAATAGCCTCAATAATTAACTGTTTATCAAAACTGTTTCTGCTAAAGTCTTTTGACTCATTGATTAAATGACTAAATGTTTCAGCATGAGTGAAGGTCATGTTTATAGCACAAGTAAATCACAGTTAAAAGTATTTGTGCTCTTAATTTTTTCTTTCACAGCAGCCGTATGTTCAACAATCAGATTTATCTTAATTAAGCTTAATTGCACTCTCTAGATATGGGAAACACGTATGTTTAAGCAGCATAACAGATGGACACACAATCTTAATCCCGACCTTTTACTGGAACATGTCCAACTCCTCCCATACCTGCCTTCCAAGCACACACTCCCCCCTTTATCCTTTCCTAGTCCTCTAATTTCTTAGATGAGCCGCATTCTGAACACGAGGGTATCTTGGCGTTCACGTAAATCCCGTTCTTCTTCTTCCTCCTCCTCTTCTAGTTGTAATTTGTGTCTCATGCTGAACATTTGGTGTGAGCCTTGTGCCTGTTTGCCAAGCCTGGCAGCCATGCCCAGTTATTTCACCTGTCAGCCTCTCCAGATCCTCAGCAGGCCTTGAAGCGCTCACTAGTAGATGATGGGAAGACTGCGAGGAAGTAAAAGGGAGAGAAAGAATTGTTGCTTTTTTTTTCTCTGCCTCTCTGTCTCTGTTTCCCAAACTCCCTCATCACCCTTACTTTGACAGTTACAGTCAGATCAGAGCTGTCAATGGTGAATGAGGGCATTTGCCCATTTCTTCCAGTGATATCATACTGTCACTCACCATATCTCCCTGTCAATAGCGAAAAAGCAACATCAGAGAGGCTTTGAACTGAGTGTCAAGCATGTCGTAGCCATTTTTTTTAAAGTAAAGTGTTATTTTAGGCATGTTAACTAATCAAACCTGTGCTAAACTAACTCAGATTTGCTTAAAAGCCCCCCTTTTGTCTTGCCACCACTTCTACAGAGATGATGTGGGAAGTCCACAAGTCGAGATGCATGGATCTCCACTGTCACATACTACTCATCTACAACTTGAAAATAATAAGCAGTAAAGGGGAGTTATGGAATGCTGGTATTTATATCAAAGGGGTGGACTGATTTTGATAAACAAAGAGAGAGTTATTGGTGGTATTTGGTGACTGCCCTTGCCTGGGCTTAGCCCCCCCCATGGATAGCTTTAGGCCAGCTGTAGGGGTGAATGTACCCAAGTACAAGTGTTGTCGTGATTTGGCTCTGGCAGCGCAGGACAGACTTCTCGCTGTTTTATTTTATCCATGGTGAGTCATGACTTACATAATTTCTGTTTTTTTTTTCCCAAACATATGACTTATTCATGCTCATGGTTTGCATGCTGAAGTGGCTCAGGTAAAAGGCCACTTGGAGCATATTGACATCACCTGTGACTGTGCAGGGCAGAACCTTTACTCATTCTGCAATATGTCAGACTGCTGTGCCTGCCTTGTGGCGCTGAGAACTTTATCCCTTTCACCATTTACACCAGAGCGGGTCAGCCCATGCCTCTTCACAGGGATGTTAACGTAAGAAGCTGTCACAGCGGGTGAGACCAAGCCCAGAGTGAAGTTCAGTGGGAGGGAGGGAAAATATGTAGATGCACAGATGAGAAGGCAACTGTTTTCGACTTGTTCGTGAACAGATGTTGGAGTGGACAGATGAGGTTGTGGCAACAAATTCTGCGCCTTTTCTTGTTCTGAAGACTTTTATTCGACCTCAGTGGAGAACATCAAGAGATCAAGGAAAGATGTGAAGGAGAATTCACAAGGATTTATGAAAACACAACTGCTGTGTTTAGAGAATCCCACTGCACTTACAATAGGATATGTAATTACATAACAATGTTATTGACATGGGTCTGCTGTGATGGAACTACAATGTTCAGAAGATGGACCAGTAAAAAGAAACTTCCATGTCTTTTCACTCAGTTAAAAAACTCTACTTCCACATCCGAGGACTATGGAAGTAAAGAGAATTTGTCAAAGCATGTGGTCAGATCTTTTTAAATTTTGGTCTGTTCTAATAATATAAGCACCTCTCATACACAGAAATAACCACCTGTGGAGAAAACTCTACCACATTTCCACATGGCACAGACAGCTAGCTGAAGCAGGCAGGCAGCCATGGCACTGAACCAGACTGACTTGACGGCGCTGTAAAACCGGGTGCCTGCCCTGACCATTTCCTCCACATATGGCAGGGATTCGTCTCTGGGGTGCTCCCAAATAAAGAACAGAAATGTACTATAACATTATCACCATATGACATATGACTATTCAGCAGTTCAGAGGAGCAATGTGAAGGGCTGGCAAGCAATCAAAGACCTTCATTCAGTGGCTTTATACTGCCCCCTTGTGCATGGTATTAATCAATGCATTAAGGAAACAACAGTCTTGTACCACTTTCATCCCCTTTATTTCATCTTAATTTAAACATGTAAAGGTTCTTTTGAGATTGGAATCTGCTTTTACAGTAGAAACCAGGCCAGTAAGGTAACATACAGCTAGATGATGTTATCTAACTCAAATAGACTGTAAGAGAAAGCAGCCTCGAGGAAATTGATATCATAGATGCTATTTTTGTTGCCTTTAATTCTGATACAGTTATGTGTTGTTGACAAAGCCGTCTCTGTTTCTGTCTCTACCTCAGGGCCAGGCAGACCTGCTGAAGCATGCTAAGAGCGAGGCACTGGACACTCTGCGTCAGATCCACTGTGCAGCTCAGTCCTGTGGTCTCAGTAAGAACGGAGCAGCTTCCCCCCAGCTCCAGCACCATCCCCACCACCAGCCACAGCAGGTCCAGATACAGCAACAACAGGCTCAGGCCAAGACCCACCCACAGCCCCCACCACTGTACCCATCCCAAACTCAGCCCCAATCCCAGACCGCACCTCAAGCTTATCTCCATCCCCTTCCACAGCAACATTCTCAGTTACCTGCTCTCCCTCTGGTTCAAACTGTTTCCAAACCCCCAGCTTATCCTCAACCCCCACCCCTGCCCCAAGTCCAGAGCCAGCAGCAGAGGGCAGCAGGACCTCTGGACGCCATCCCTGAAAAAGAGATGGTCGGTGATGATCCGGTGGGATCCTGCTGACCCGCAGCCTGTGCTCACAGAGAATCCTACCCAAAGAGAGACAGAGAGAGTGAGACAGAGATGGAGAAACAGAAGGGTTCAGGGCTTGAAAAGCAGGAAGCCAGCAACAAAAGGGAGATGGAGGAAGTGGCCGAGAGAATTAAAGAGATGATGATGTTGAGGAAGACTCGTCGTGTTAGAAGTGAGACACAAGTCTGAGAG
The DNA here is from genome assembly GCF_020382885.2 of Scatophagus argus. Taxonomy (NCBI): domain Eukaryota; kingdom Metazoa; phylum Chordata; class Actinopteri; family Scatophagidae; genus Scatophagus; species Scatophagus argus. The sequence continues at coordinate 17,945,268 of NC_058508.1, forward strand.
GAGGGCTGAATTGGCCATTGGTCTGAAGGAGAAAAGGAGAAAAGAAAGAGACCTCACACTTCAATCACACATTTCTAAACCAGGTGGGAAACTGGAAAAATAACCTTTACTTTTCTTGTGGATCTGGAAGATAGTCTTCCATCTGAGCCAAGAAGTTTAGGCCTCTTTTGTTTTCTTTCTTCTGAAAAGCCAAAAGGATAGCCGCTGGTAACAAACTTGTGGTATGTGTTTCTGAATAGGATCAGTGAGTTCGGTATGTCTCTCTCTGGGCAGTGCTAGTTACATGCCCCTCCACCACGTACTCTAGCTCTGTGGGTACAGGCTTTACCTCGCATTGGCATTTTCTGCCACATATTTGCCTTTTCATTTGCAGAGACTCTTCAGCACGTCTTTCAGCTTTGATTTCTTCGTGCTCACACTCATCCTTCTTCATCTTAGACACAAAGCTAAGCGCAAATCCTCACTCCTTTTTAACGAAGAGGATACGTTGTCATCTGAAGTGTGTCAAGTAGAGCAGCTCTGTATGTGCCACAGACGACCATTTTCAGCACAAACCGGGGAGCTGTAGGGCTAAAAAACAAAAAAACAAAAAAACAAAAAACAAACTGCAGCTGTCAGTGTGTTCAGTCTTATTGATGCTCTTCTTGCATCCCTCACTGGTGTCAACCTACATCGAGCCCCATGCATTTCCAGTGTCTTTCCTTAGGATTTCAATTGTTCGGCATTCCTGGACTCTCCCCAAAGGGTCTCCTTGTCTCCCCCCCAGGGGCTGTGTGTGTGTGTGTGTGTGGCGTTACATGAGTTGGTGGTTTGGTCTCAAGGGTGGAGCTAGCCCACACTCGTAAAGTGGTGGAGCTCACCAGCCAATCACAACAGGAATATTTGACCCTGCCCTTTAGAGGTCAAAGATCAACAGGAACATGGTACTGCTGTCAATAAAAACACAAAGTAAAGTGAATATAGATGTAAACTGTATGTAAAATGTACGAAAGGAACATATATTGCTATAATAATTCTTGCAGACACAGACATTAATGATTGATATTATAATAATTGTTGTTAGTTCTATTGATAATATGAATCTTTTTTAACATTACTTCCACATATACAGTGATTTCACACCTGTTGTTCTGTGGTGCATATCAGGACAACCAGTGCATGTGGGACTGGAACGAAGGATTACAGGTTGGCGTCACAGCACGAGGGTCAAACAATAACCTGACATGTGTTTCACTGCAAAGTGAGTGTGGATTCTGTGAAAGCTCCTGTAAGTGGCCCATTAAAACTGGCTTCATTGTTTATACTCGTCTCCTCTCATTCATTTCTCGTTAATGACTTCCAAGGATGATGAGTATGTCCGATGTGTAACTTGACATGAATGTATCCACCAGGACCTGGACCGACACTTTCCTGAAAATGTTTTAGTCACACAGGGTTCAGAGTATGACTGACTAAAGCAACTTTTTTGTTGCATTCAAACAGACACTGGTATAACTCTTCGGAGCATTTGAAAAGCAGCTTTTACGGTGATTCTCAAGCAATCGATAAGGTCTCCCAAAAGCTTATTGATTGCTTGTGATGCACTGTTAAGTCTCTTGATCTAAAATTCTTTACTTATCATCAAACAAGAAGTAGGCCCTCTGTTATATAATGTATGAGTCTGTCTATTTAAAGCAATGCTCCCTGTTGTCCATAAGATGGCAAAAAATATTAAGTAAGTGGCTGCATGGATGAAATGATAAATACAACAATCTGAAAGTCAATAGTTGGCTTCAAACGATTTTTGTTATCGTGTTATGTTGACTTATGAGAGTGCCAGTTTATAATGCAATGTGATAGCAGGGTTGTAACTAGTTACTAGTTACGAATTACTGGATTGCCAAAAGCATATTGGTAAAGCCCTCTGTTTTTTCACTTGAAATAATTCCACATGTATTTTGGAGCAAGAAAAGGCACAACAATGTTCTGTCAGTATGGCACCTATTGTGTCAGAGAATAAAGCCTATAGAGCCTTATTAGCATGACTTTTGTAAGAGCTCGTCATTAGAACTGAGAAAGGACTTTTTCTATATTTATTATATTTTAGAACTCATAGGACAACATAAGCTAATTCTGTCCCTCACCACTCATTATTGTAATGGTATGTCTTCATAAACCTTTGGCATGCAGCTACAAAGCAAATACCTGTAGTTCGTCAAAGGTCCGAAGAAGTGCCTAGGAGATGATGAGCCACAGGAGACTAATTAAAGGCAGCAAGCTTGACATCAACCCCTCAAATGAGCAAGAAGAAGAAATGAGAATTTGTGGTTTCGTGTCATTTTTGTGGTTGGCCTGAATGACGTCCATCAGTGCAGGCATCACAGGACAATATAAAAGACACTTCCCCTCAAGGAACATCAGATGAGTTCGCTTCAGACAAGTCAGGAGATGACGTGGTTCCCAACCAACTTCCAGAAAGCTGCCAGGATGGACATGACCAAAAGGGTAAGACGACTTGGGTATTTCTACTTTTATTCACATTTTCTCAAGATTTGTTTTCTTCACAATTTCATGTATTTTTGGCGCAAACAATTCAGTCAGTTGAAACAGTCAGTATTTTGATATTAAATTCTTGAGTTTATGCCTGACATCATTCACATGATGAAGCCCCGGTGCTTGGGTTCCATTTAGAAGGAAATGTATGCTGTCCTTCTATTGGACAAACACTGTGTTTTTCTCTTCAGGGGATCAGTGTGGATCATAACTGGGACTTTTTAGAAAGATGAAACAATTTCAGAGGGATTATCAGGCATGTAGTCATCGGCAATCAATATCTTTGGACAAGGATTGCAAATAATCTTTGGCATCTGTTTGTTTCGTGTAAAACCAACCAAAGATAATAATTTGTCTAGGATTTAGGCACACTGCTTCGCCATGACTGCAACCATATGAACACGTACAGCTGCACAGTTTATGTTATGAAATAAAATAAATTTAATCTAATTTTCTTTATATATAATGTCAGCTTGACTAAAGATTAAGCTTTTGGAACAAATGTCAGTATGAGTCAGTGATTCATATCCTTTATGCATGGATCAATAAGTGTGCCCCCAACAGCTGGTCATGGTTTTATTATATATACAAAGACTACATGTCAGCATCATCTATTGGAAGTTCAGTGACTCATATTATTTATGCATAGCCGTTTATCCATCATTGATTCAGTCCTCTATATCAGTCAACAATCAGCATATTAAGATTTAACCAGCAACATATTAAACTTTGTGTACATGCAACCATATCTGTACTAAGTAATATTTACAGTTCAAAGACATGTAGATAAAGAGTTTCAGTTTTAATAGGATGCTTTTTGTACCTTTTCAGGCCATATATCATATACTTAAGTGAAGTAAACTAATCTCTTTTGGGCCAACAGAAAGTCCTGGTTCTGGTTTTGATGTTGCTGCTCTCTCAACTGGCTTGTGATGCTCACAGCGTGTCTGAGTGCTGCAGACAACCATCTCGCTCCTGTCGCCTCTATGTGTTGTTGTGCCGCTCTGGCAGCAAGACCCTGGGGGGATCTCTCACAGGAGATGCCGCCGCCGGCATTCTCACTCTGGGCAAAAGGGATGAAGATCGCTTGCAGAGCCGACTCCACCAGCTCCTCCATGGCTCCAGGAACCAAGCAGCAGGGATCCTGACTATGGGGAAGAGGACTGAGGAGAAGGCTGGAGAGCAGTATGTGGACTGGCTGGCTCATTCAGGGACTACCATCACAACACCTCTGCCCGTTTTAAGCTAAATACCTCATGGTGTAAGCATACTGGGACTCCTAAAATCTAGGTAGAAAAATCACACTTATTTGGTGAGTGTTGTTGCACAAAATGTGTATTTATTTCATGTAGATACAGTTTTTTGATTTTGTTTTTGAACTGTCTTTTTGAACGTGATATGTTGTGCATTTGCAGATAAGATTATACAGATGTGTAATATTGTACATATGTGGACCCAGTCTTGTGGTGTAATAAAGAATATAAAGCCGACAACACGTATTTACTTAATCATTATTGGGACACCTGACCATTACAAAAACAGGGACTTTAATGACTCTCATTCTGAATACATAGACAGTTTGTCAGTTATAACAGCATAAGAATTTGTTCCATTAACACATTAAACTTGAAACCGGTTCAGTTGGGGTACCAGCGATGAAGCCAAAGAAGCTTCTTTTTTTCTAAGTAATTGGGAGCAAATATGAATTTCAATTTCCCTCCCCACTTCAATAATTTGCGCTCAGTCCCTTAGGCCGAAAGACTAAAACTCCAAGATCAGCATCTCAGCCCATGCCAAAGAGCCCTTCACAGTGTGGGAGTAAAGAAGACCACAAGATGGTGCTGATAAGATAGAAAGTCAGGTAAAAAGGTAGTGCGGTGGGTGATGCAGACTGATGTAATGTCCTTTCCAATAGGATGGAATTATAAAAATATATTAAACTGTACCTGTTTTTAAACTTGCTAACCAGTATAGCTAACAATGAAATCCAGCTGAAATTAAATGTTATCATTCATAATATTCGCAGATACTGTACAGTAAAATAACTTATAACAACATTCCCCTAAAGAATTTTTGAACAATTGAAGAAATTATTATTAATTAAATTATTATTATGACAGGCCATGTTTTGAGATGTCTAAAATCGCAGCATAGGAATCCAAAGATATTTCAACCTACACTAATGCAACACTGTCTGACACTGTTAAATTTTACTCATATCTTGTAACCATGGAAAAGAAAAACACCACATATTGCAATTTTATTTTCATTTAATTAAACAATAATAACTTGTCCAGCACACACCTTTCCTCGAGCTGTCCGCCAGTTTAGCATGGCCATCAGGCTTTAAAAGCACTTCCAGTGGGACAGAAGGACTCTTGTGTGCATCAGTATGACATTTTTTTCTATCCTCATACCAAGCAAAAATTCAATTTGGTAAGAAAACTAACATTGATTTTAATTTTCTTTATTCTCATTCTTTGTTTTCTTTGGGTTTTTTTTAGCTTTTCACGGATAAGATTTTAATAAACCAGGCATTAATGAAATGTCAGGTCTCAGCAGATGTGCGATTGTGCACAACAGATTTGCATTTCCATATGAAACCTGGAAGAGAGTGGTAACTGATGAGAGCTGGTGTGTGTTCAGTGAGTTTGTGTGTCCACATATAAGTTTATATTCTGTGTGTTAGAGCGTCCTCTGGTTTGTGTGTGTGGGTGTATGTTTACGTACATTATAGGTAGCAAATGTGAGCAGCAGGCTGATAGATCCTTCGAGCTGCTGACGACGCCAAGCTTAGCAGCAGATGTACTGTTCTTTCATTGAACCAGACGGTGAATCATCATCCAGTCCTGATCTTTTTTTTTTGTTTTTTCAACCTGACCCCTGACCTCCATTCATCCACCAAAAAGCAGAAGAAATACTCACACAAATGCTGTTGTGTGTCTGATATTTGGACACTAAAGAAACAGAACATCCTCATATACAACAGATCAGTGACCAGCGATTTGAAGCGAGTAGCCTGAGTAAGCATGAGTTTCAGAAAATATGCAGCGATGGAGAGAAAAGGAGAGCGGACAGACTTCTCTTGAGAGAGAAAAGTCGGAGGATGCAGGTTTTTTTATGAGAAAGACAGAGAAGGTGAGAGAGAGATAACAAATAAGTACACAGTGTGCAGAAAGGGGGATGGTTCAGGCTTTTGTAGGAGAGACATAGAAAGGGAGGGAGAGAGAGAGAGGCATGGCACTGCGAGATGGCAGGAACCATGGTGAGTGGTGTTAGACTTACTGAAGTGAAGCTGAGGCTTGCTGTGATACTGGAGCAGCACTGAGAGCAGAGGGATGCACAACTGAACCTGAGAGCTCCCGACTCAATGCTGAGAGAGAAGCTTTAGAGGGCTGCGACAAGAAGAAATGAGATTTCAGTGTTATGGAAATTAGTGAATTCTTCTCAACAGCATAGAACAGAAACAACTTTCAACCCCTTCTAACATTGCGGAGGGGCTAAACGTGAGCGCCAGGAGAGGCATTGTGGTCCCCTTTCAGGTTCTCTTTGGGGACTGGTGACAAACTAATGGAAACTATCATCTGAGAGTCTGCAACCCTCCCTTAATGTAGGACGAGATGCCGGTGATGAAGGGCCTCCTTGCTCCCCAAAACACCTTCTTGGACACCATTGCAAACCACTTTGATGGCACTCGTAAGTATATTTTGAAGAGGAGATTTTCACTGTGCTCTACAGCTGTCCCTGCAAATACTGTCTGGGAGTGCTTTAGTGACTTGTCAAGGTGAACCTTGTCGGTGGACATTCTTGTATTCTAAGCTTGTGGTTTAAATGTAATTTGTGGGGGAAAAACATTCTTCACATCCTTTCATTGATTGTGCACATCTTCAGGGATTCTTGTCTGTTTTGTTTTACGTGCGCACAATGACTGTCTCATCAAAATAGTGCAGTCATCGTGTTTTAAACTTTTTTTCTCCAGAGGTGCACATAATTGTGTTAAATTGTGAGGCCGGAAAATAAATTAGTCTCAGTTTTGAATCTGCAACTCTACCGGCTTTGCACTCTGTAGCTTTTAGGATTTCTGCCTCTGGCAGTTTTGTAACCCACTTTATGGCTGTGACTGGCACTGAAAATCACTGCAGTCGACAAATGTGTCCAACAGTAGTGATATCCAATTATAAGACTACAAGTTATGACAGGAAACCAGAACCAAAAATGGAGATGGACAGTGAAGTCTAGGATGCTATACTGAAACTGAAGACCCACTTGTTGAACCACAGTCCTGTTTATTATGATGTTTATGTTGAGATGGTTTTTTTTTTCCTATTTCAGTCAAGGTCTTTCTCTAAAATGAACAAACAAATAAATGTTAAATGTATCCTTCAACAGCAATATTAAAGGTGAAACACATTTAAAATCTACTAAACACATATCCAAACGCTTGCCTGGGAATATCTGCATGTTTTCTGCAAGGTTTACTAGATTCTCACATGTTCTTTTTCTACATTAAACTTTAAAATATATTCAAGGCTCTGTTTTTGTGGCAGACTATTTCAATGCTGACACTTCTGTGAACTTGATATTTGCTCCTTTCATCATTGTCTGTGTAGAAGTGTAGAGTACACAGTGGCAAGGCAGCAAGAGAAGCACAGCAAAATGTGAGGTTCATGCAAACAAAAGCATTTTTGCCTTTCTTATTTTATGGTTTACCACAACGTTTTACAAATATTGCATTAAAAGTAAAAATACGCATGTTCATGCGTCAAAAACATGGCATGGCAGGACTTTCAGTGTCTCTACAAATGTAAATACAACTTTCATAAACACATCAAATGCAAACTGGCTTTCCTCATGTGATGCCAATCTGAACCTCCCACACAACAACATCAGTTTACCAGTTTTATAGTGTTGTACTCCACAGAATCTTTTTGCGCAAAACATATCACACCTAAATGTATACAATACACAGCAGATACCCACTCACAGTTCTCACACAAATGAACTCTGCTGCTCTGTGGTATTACATTATTAAAGCAGAACACTGTGACAGTGGCTGTTTATCTTCATGTTTCAACAGCTGTTCATTCATGACTCTTTGTTTATGCTTTGTTCCTGCCCTGCCAGTCCAAGTCTGTTAGTGTGCTCTATGTCTCAGAACTGGGACTGAAAGCCCTCTGCGGGCGCAGGGCAGATCTTTCCACAAGATGGAAGGAGTGAGAGCATGTGCATTGGTCAGACTGTTCATGTCCTTTACAACTTAACACGTTCACAAATTTGGTGTGATGACACTATCTCTGTCTACATCTCCCTATCGCACACCCAAAGCCTCAATCCCTACTTCACGTCGTCTTTCCCCTTGCTTTCTGTATGAGACATGAAGTTCGCACACACACACAGACACAGACATTTTCTCAATCTTAGCAGCTTCAACATTGCATGAGGACTGACAGGAGATGCTTTCAGAGCAGAGAACTGTTCAATCCAAGAGCTGCCTTGAATCATTCTTGGCCGAATTGAAAGCCTTTCAGTGCAATGACATCTTTTGACGACATGATCGTAACTGCAGAGCTCAAAAGTCTCAACTCAAATCTTTATGCAGGAGAATACAATACAAGTATGCACAGTGTGAATGTGAAGTGAAGGCCCCAGGGGATGGAGGTGCTATTCACACAACCCCGACATGTGAGCAGGGAAATTAAAATGAATTATGCAGAGGCCAAGAGTCAATCAAAGAGGCCTTGTTCAATCATCCTCTTTGAAAGCAGAATTAAATGACAGTAAAAATTTAGAGACTTGTGTATAATATTTTTACTTTTTGCACTGAAGATCAAGAGTATCATAGATCAGCTATAGAGGCCTGCAGCTTTTTTATCCCTCCTTCTGCTATTTGCCAGGTTGGTGTTGGTATTTCCTTTTTTCATCCTCATCAGTGCTGTTGTGGATAATTAGTGATAAGAATTGCTGCGTTTGAGTGACTGCAGTTTCAGTGAAAGGAAGCAACTGCATTACTATGCCCAGTAGAACTGGAGATGTGATTAAAATTCTTTTATTACATAACAATTCACAGTGTAAATGTATTTTCGAGAAATGAGAATGTACTGATGAGGAAGAAAGTTTCATGGGAAGTTCTTTGGCCAGAAATTGGCTGAGGGAAGGGAAAGATCTAAAGACAAATGAAAGAGTTCAAGACAGGACCTGACTAAGATGTACCTCTGCTCATCAAGATTTCAGTTCAACAGGAATCAGACTCATTTGCATCAATTTTGAGAAAATTCATGTGTGTTAGTAATCAGATAAATGCAGACTCAAAAGGTGTCAGTTTTAACCATTTTATCATAACCAAGTTCTCAGTCATTCAGGTTGTAAGCAGTTTTTTCACAATTAGAGTCATTCAAATCTGTTGAAAGCACAGAAAATGAATCTGTATGCAATTAAGATTAGTTACACGTGTGTTTCAGAGGGCACAGCGTGTTGATAACCCTGTAGATACATACTGTAAGATTGCCGTATGTTTTATTTCTTTTCTACACAAATTGCTATGGCAACACGAGCCTTGAAAGATCTTAATTTAGTATGTTGTGAGGTTAACTGCACTCAGCAGGTAGAAAATATTCACACATCACTAATTACTTGTCTCTTCCTCTGGAACAAACTGCTTCCTCCGTGGTAATTATTTTTTGGTTTAAAAATCATATAAAATGGATCGTGTGAATGTATAACTGCACACATCTGAGGTTGTTATCAGTCTGTGTTTATTTGGGGAGAGAAAAAAGCACCACTCTCATTAAAACTGGCCACCACGCAGGTGTTCAGTGTTGTCTGTGCAGCTATGTCATCATTATAGTGTTTTTCCAGAACAGTAAAACAAAGATGATCATTTGAAATTGAATCCACTTGCATTCGGAGCGCAACTGAATGAATAAATGAAAGAAGACAACATTCAGTGGATTCTGTCTCTCTGTCTAAACACTGAAGGGATATTTGGGGTTTTGTGGAGTCAAGTGAAAACACATTATGGATGATGGCGAGGCTTTGCTGTTGTTTCTTTTCGCAGTAAACACTGATGAGATGAATGGCATCTTGCAGCTTAGCTTCAGTGCTTTGTAGAATTGACTTGGTTTCATGATGATTTTTTTTCTGCTTCACCACTTTATGCCCTAAAATGACTTTTCAGTGTTCCAGCAGTTGGCAAGTTTTTGTGCCAAGTATGAAGAAAAACATTTTTATATCACACATTAGTCAGGTTTCCTTGGCACAGCTTTGCCAAAATCAGGCTGAAGGAATGAGTTTCCTCTGTCGGGTCACCGGGCTCGATCTGAGGATAAAGAGCTGAGACGTTCAGATGGAGCTCTGCTTCTTTGCATCAGAAGGAACCAGTTGGGTTGATTCCTGTATAGCATGTTTTGGAGTAGAACCCGGGCTAGAGGTAAAGATGTGATGGAGAGATGTTGTATCTCACTTGGTTTGGGATGGGCTGCTCGCCCTCATTTAATGCAACATGAAATTGTGTGTGTCTCTCTCTCGCCGAATAAATACTAAATCCATTGCACAACTGGTGGCAGGATGAAATCATGCTCCACATGCTTATTAAGGGCCAAAGCCTTACTGAGGCTCCATGCTGGGCCCAGCATATAAAGACTTCATACACACCAGCAGCTTACTTCAAAGCCCTCTCTGATGTACAGTAGACTATTTCAGCTCTTAGCTGAAAGCAGAGTGACTCAGATAAAGAAAAAAAGTTGTTTTCTGTTTGTGCATCAACAAATGAATCAAATCTGGAGAGTAAGTATGCGGAGTCAACTAAAGAACCTGATTGCCTGAATGTTTCACAGCTGCTATATCTCAAGCTGCTTCACAGCCCTGCAGTTAGAAAACTGCCACAAGGTCACACTTTACCTCCAGCCTCTTTTATTTCCCTTCCAGACAGTAACTTCCTTCTGGGAAACGCTCAGGGTCGTTATGGCTACCCCATCGTGTACTGCTCTGACGGGTTTTGTGAGTTGACCGGCTTCGTTCGGAATGAGGTGATGCAGAAAACATGCACCTGCAGCTTCCTCCATGGAGCCGAGACGAATGAGACTGTAATCCAGGAGGTGGACAAAGCTCTGGAGGGCCAGCAGGAATACCAAGGGGAGGTCTGCTTCTATAGGAAAAATGGTGAGGATTATATTCACATGGACAACCCAGATGATAAACGGAAAGTACACTATGAAACAAATACTTTAAACCATTTTCTTGACATTTCTGTCATTGTGAGGGCAGTTATTCTTCAGGACAGAAGCTCCAGAATCAGCACAGATGCACAGAAGGGAGTGAAGTGAGATTAGTTACAAGGAGAAGGCTGTTATTCCATCTGTGATAGAAATCCAATCACAATTTAGAGGGTGAAAACTGCCTAGCTTTATTGTTGGGCAATCTCCGTGTAATAACTTTTTTAATATCCTCAGGAAATGTATTTTGGTGCCTCCTGGATATTGTGCCAATTAAAAACGAGAAAGGTGAGGTGGTGCTGTTCCTCTTATCCTTCAAAGACCTCAGTGAATCACACGGGAAAAGCCGTCCCTACAGCCAAGGAGAAGGTGAGGCCTGGCTGACATGCATTTTGTCTATTTTGTCTTCAAAATGTCATGCTGCCACACCCAATCACACAGTCTGAAGCTGAATGGAAGACAGCATTTGCATGCATTCAGTGAGTGATTTTGTGAATATACAATTTTATGATTTTGCTTGCAGATATGTCAGAGGTTGCTCACCAGAGCAGGAAACACAATCGATCGCACTTTTCCCAAGCTCAAGCGAGGGGAAGGACTGTTCTGCTACAAATAACTAATCTATTCACCAAGAGAGGCAAGAAGAACCTGACCGATGTGAGTGCACACCCCTGATGATACAGATACAGCATTAGTCTCAATAGTTCATCAATTTTTACATGACATTTTAATCTTTAAGCCTGCTTTAGTGAATGTGTTCGAATGTGACTTGTGTGAAATGCAAGACAGACATGCAGTAGTCTAACCTGGAGAAAATGAAGGTATGGATCACCTTTTCAAAGTCAGACTATGGGAGGAGTGGTTTTAGTCTTTTTTTTAGCATTTTGACTGGTGGACAGAGGACAAAGGTTGATTGGTGATTGGGGATAAACAGTTTGATTACTGTTTTTAAATTGTTGAGTTGAAGAAAGTTTTGGGCCATCCAACAGTTTACATCACTGAGACAGTCAGTGGCAGCAGTTGGGCTTCTTGGGTCACTGGGTCTCAAGGGAAGGTATATCTGTATGTCAGAAGCACAGCCAGCGTGCAGTTCCCGGACGCACATCCAAGACTGCAGACAGTTTATTAAAATGTTGTGGTCTACAGTGTCAAATGCAGGACCAAGGTCTAAAAGGTCTAAAAGGATTAAAATAGGGCTTTCCCCACTATCAGCCGATAAAAGGAGCTCATTGGTCATTTTGCAGACCAGACTGACATTTCTCAAAGAAGTCATTATGACACATGGACACTAAAAGTTGAGTAAATGCCACTTTCTCTAGCACCTTGGATAAAAATGGCAGCTTTGAAATTGATCTAAAATTACTAAAAACAGATGGATCAAGTTTAGGTTTCCTTAAAAGAGGTTGCACCACAGCATGTTTAAAAGCAGAGGGAAAGATACCATATTCTAAGGAATTGTTTATAATAAATAAAATAATGGGACCGATAGCATTAAAAAAAACTCTTTAAGAAATTTAGTGGGAATAACATCAAGAATGCATGTGGTTGACTTTGAGTGTGCCACAATATCTTCTAAGGAGGGTAGTGAGATTCCCTAAGCATTACTAAAAAAGAAAGGTATATCCCTGTGGGTATGTAAAATCCAATCAGGTGGTTGTATTCGATTTCTGATGTTAGTGACTTTCTGGCTAAAGTGGGAATGAAATTTATTGCACAGCTCATCAGATGGGACAATAAAAACACATGGAGGGGTAGTAGTGACCGAATCAATGACTTAAAATAAAATCCTGGGATTATTTAAAATTAGCTTGAAGAAAAATGATGCTCTGGCCTCCAGGTCATTTCAAAGGTGTTGGGTGGGATTGAGGTCAGGGCACTGTGTCAAGCTCTTCCACTCCAAACTCATCCAACCATGCTTTGTGCACTGGGGCTCATTCATGCTGGAATAGAAAAGGGCCTTCAATAAGCTGTTGCCACAAGGTGGGAAGCATAGCATTGTCCAAAACGTCTTGGTATGCTGAAGCATTAAGATTTCCCTTCACTGGAAGTCAGGGGCAGAGCTCAACCCTTGAAAAACAGCCCCATAAAGAGATATGTCTGTATACTTTTGTCTATATAGTGTAGCTGGTATTGCAAATTGCCTGGTGTGCTCTGATGCTACTCTTGGACATCAAGGATCAGAAAATGCACCTTAGCTCTTATGTGCACCTGTGACCATCTTTAAACCACTGCTGCACAGTCAGCAAGCCTGCGGGCATGATTGTTTTTTTCCAGTCTATTCAAAATGTGTTCAAAACGTTATGCTGCTGCTGATGAAGATGAGCGATCGTAAGCAGGCTTACTAGCTGCCTTCAGTGTTTCATGCTGAGCTAATTACTGCATGTGAGCCTTTTTCATTTTCAAGCTTGGTTTCATTTATCAAAAGAATTCATTATGCATCAGGGCTCCAGGATGGTTGCAAATACAATCTACACTTCAGATTGGTAAGCTTAAGTAAGTTTCTAAAATGAGCTTCCTCCCTCCAACTGTGTCGAGTGAGCACCACCCCACCAGCACGCCAGGGAGAGCGCTGCAGATTAAAATCTTCAATTTCTCGTGATGTCAGGATTTTTAGGGAATTCATATGCCCCTGTGTCTTTCAGAGTGTGTTTCAGAAGCCGTCTCTACCTGAGTACAAGGTCGCAGCTGTGAAGAAGTCACGTTTCATCCTGCTGCACTACAGCATCTCCAAGGCCCTGTGGGACTGGCTGATTCTCCTGGCGACCTTTTATGTGGCTGTCGCTGTGCCTTATGACATCTGCTTTGTCAGTCATGATGAGGGCAGTGACCATCACTCACTTGTCAGTCGCAGCACTATAGGCACTGACATAGCAGTGGAGGTTCTCTTCATACTCGGTATGATATTTTTGCTATCATTGGGATTTTTTGATTATGCAGAAAACATTTCTTTTCAATAAAAAAAGAATGAAATCTGAGCTACAACTTGTAAGCAACTTCAGCTCACAGAAATCTTGATCGTTATGGTAGGCGATTGTGTTCTTTCAGTAAGATAAATGGTAGCTTGTACCACTATAATTTTAAAGTAACATCTCCTACACTGATTACATGCTGCACACCAGCTGACCTTTATGTTGAAGCATCTCGAGTAGCGTTATGAAGAGACAATGATGTTCAGTATAAATTAAGAACAAAAAATACTTTCCAGTGCAGCTGCTGCAGTTTCCCTGGCAATGGCCAACACATAACTAAACCTCCCACCTTTGCTCACCCACTCAGCGTGTCTCTGTTGCCCCAGGTTACCAATTATAATTAGATTTCTCTCACTTCGTCCCACTTTTCCTCCTAAGGAAGTGTGATAGCACATCTGTCATGAAGCTGACTTCCTCCTTCTCAACAAGTTTGTCTGGGGGACTGACAGCGATATTTACACTCACCTGGTATCACACTCTGATACTATCTTTGCTTTTGCGAAATTGGGCTTTATGGCAAACTTGTGTGAAATGAAGACATTTAAAGGGGAGTAAGGCTAAAGCTGGAGTGCTTATCCCTGAACCAGTTTCATTTAAATTCACTTGCATTCAATCTGCAAAGTTAAATCCACTGATATACCGATAATGTTCCTATTGCTGCCTGCAATTTAATGTGTTTTCTAATCATCAGTGCAGAGCTAGAAAGAGTTTGTCTCAACGGTTGCCTTCAAATAATGAACAGTTTGCATAATTTTCGTCTACTTTTATTTTTTCCCCAGTAAACACTGAATAGTTTTTCAAATGTTTGTTTTACAGCTGTTATTTAAGATTAAATTCTATTAGTTCCATTGCAATTTATACTCGTGAGCCAAAAATTAATTTACTGAGAAATTAGTTTTATATGAACCTGAGCCTCAGTCTGATTATACTTCCCATCCAATCTCTAAATGTTTCATGCAGTCATGAAATTTGCTTTACTTCTGTTTTCGCTGCTCTATTTCAGATATTATCCTGAATTTTCGCACCACCTATGTGAGTCAGTCAGGTCAGGTGGTGTACGACGCCCGATCCATCTACCTCCATTACTGCACCACTTGGTTCTTCGTGGATCTGATCGCAGCTTTGCCCTTTGACCTCCTCTATGCTTTCAACATCACAGTGGTAAGCTTGTTGTTTTATATATCTTGAACTACTACATGCTATCAGGTTTTATCCTTCCCCGTCGCTTTAAGTGCACCAACTTTAAGTCTATCCACTAATGTTTTAGTGGAGTTCTTCCCTGAGAGCCCTGGACTGGAAATAATTATCCCACTACATTCAGCCCTTTCACTGAGCATCCTTGTTTGCCTGCTCGCTTCAGTTTTATCCTTCAGATAAACACCAGTACTTCTCAGGGCTTACTGAGACTTACTTTGCCACAGGCATCAGCTGACACACAAAGACATCTCTCTAACCACAGTCTCAGTTTTGCTGCAAGCAACTCTGTTCAAAAACTTTCCTGCTAATACTAACATTAAATTGTAAGCAGAAGAATAGAATTAGAAGAGAAAAGAGGATGGACCACAGGTTATACCAATGAATCTATCTGTAATCCAATATAAAAATAGGTGTTAAACAAAGGGTGATCCAGCTTCTGTGTTCTGCACTCCTTGTCCAGACCTCATTGGTGCATTTGTTGAAGACGGTTCGCCTGCTCCGCCTGCTGCGCCTGTTGCAGAAATTGGATCGCTACTCTCAGTACAGTGCTGTGGTCCTGACCCTGCTCATGTCTGTGTTTGCTCTGCTGGCTCACTGGATGGCTTGTGTCTGGTACGTCATTGGACGCAAGGAGGTAGAAAGCAGTGATCCTGTTACCTGGGACATAGGTGAGCTCATTGCGTGTGGGTGTTTGACCACTTATTCAAGACTATGATGTTCTTCCTCACTCATTAAGCTTTCCTGAGACATTTTCTAGTGTCTGTCATGGAAACCCCAGTGGGCCAGTACTGCTAGTCATGCTTGAATGCCTGAATGCCTCAGCATTATTTCAGCCTCTAGCTTGTCTTCTAGAGGAAGTGTAGGTCATGGGGTAATTCAATTATATCACCAGTAATACAGTATATCATTCTACATCATATCACCTACCAACAGAGAAAGGCTTATCCGCTGAAGCCAGCTCACAAATTAAAACACTGTTTTCCTTCAGTTAGTTCAGTCACCTAGATACACACATTAGTCTTATACAACCTCCTTCTGATCTGGTCCACCAGGTTGGCTTCAGGAGTTGGGAAAGCGTCTAGAGACACCGTACATCAACAGCACCGTGGGTGGGCCCTCCATGCCGAGTGCATATATTGCCTCTCTCTACTTCACCCTTAGCAGCCTTACTAGTGTTGGCTTTGGCAATGTGTGTGCCAATACAGATGCGGAGAAAATCTTCTCCATCTGCATTATGCTCATGGGTGGTGAGTTTACTGATATTTACAGAAAAAATTCTCAGAATTCAGGTAAATGTTCTGCATCGTAATGCTGCTCCCTCTCCCACCTCCAGCCCTGATGCATGCAGTGGTCTTCGGCAACGTGACGGCCATTATCCAACGCATGTACTCACGGCGCTCTCTCTACCACACCCGGATGAAGGATCTCAAAGACTTCATCCGTGTGCATCGGTTGCCTCAGCAGCTGAAGCAGAGGATGCTGGAGTACTTTCAGGCCACCTGGTCAGTCAACAATGGCATCAACGCCAACGAGGTGGGTGAACAGTGTTCTCATGGTTCAATCAGGTATCCATTTACCTGTGATATCTCAGAATATTTTAATAGTTTTTCTGCTATAACAAATCCCTTATTAATAGGCAACTCTACATTATGTGATCTGTCAAATGTGTGGGCTGCAGAAATGTCTTTTCCATGAAGAAAAAGTACATTTTGTGTGGGTGCTACATTCTACATTCAGAAATGCCATCCTTAAAATGTGGGTCACCTCAAATCCTCTGGAGTCTTATTCCATTTCCTTAAGTAGACGGCACATTGTTGCAAATAGAACCAATGCGACAACCGATCTAGGAGAAGTCTCCTGTAATTACAAGAGTAGGAGTTGAAATAGAGAGAATACTCATTAACACCCTCATCACCACCATCTGTAGATAATTAATTCGCTGTCACAGAAGGTAGCAGACACAGCCTCTGGTTTCTGAGAACGTGCTGGCTTTAGCACCTCATGTCTGTTTTTACTGAGCAGCTTGGCACGTCATGGGAGTGCATCCACCTCCAAACAACATTTTTTCCCTCTGGTCTTGTATCTAGCAGTAGTTGAAGAAGTATTCAAATTTGTCAAGCAGAAGTAGCAATACCTCAGGCTAAAATTACTCCACCGCCAAGGTACAAAAGTCTTAGCAATAAAGTAAAAGTACTCATTAGGCAACAGAATTACCCCTGTCAGTGTGACATTAGTATACTGGATTATTATTATTATGTATGAATTCCCGTTTAAGCAGCAATTTATTGTGTAGCTGGTGAAAGTTAGTCTAATTCTAACTACCTTTTATATTGTTGGGTACTTAAATTTACAATGCATTATATTTTATAAAATGAGCACATATTTGTGTATAAAAACCTTATATTCAAAGTGACTAGTAATTAAGATTATCAAATAAATGCAGGTTTTAAAAAATACAATATTTGCCTACAAACTGTAGTGGAGCTAAAGAATAAAGCAACATAAAATCGAAACACTCAAATAAAGCATAAGTAGCTCAAAGTTATATTGAGGTATAGTATTTGAGTACATGCACTTTGTTACTTTCCACCTTTGCTTTCAAGTTAATGAAAGTAGCAGAAACTGAAGGCAGGTCTTGAATTAGTATTTCACATGAGGGCCCTTTGAAGTTGCACCAAGTGGTTATTTCTCTGGCAGAGAGCAACAGATGCACACACAATTTTAACTGTTCCTCAGCTGTGTTGAGGAACAGGTGACTGCTTTGCTATTGTATTGTTTATATGTACTGACCAGTTTCACATTTCGTGGCATCAATGCTAAAATTAAAGAATTCACCGGTGGAGCTTAGAAATAACTGAAAACTTTTCAGTGTCAAAAATCACATTCAGTTTTTTAGTGCTGCTTTCCATTAGGTGCTGTAATTTGTATCTCCTGAAGTGTGGTGTCAGATGTCAAATGCATTGCAATGGTGACTGAAGGCTTATTTTTTCATTCTCTCTTTCTTCTTTCTTAGCTGCTGCATGACTTCCCAGATGAACTGCGAGCTGACATTGCCATGCACCTGAACAAAGACATCTTGCAGCTGCCTGTATTTGAGCGAGCCAGCAGAGGTTGTCTGCGCTCCCTCTCCCTGCACATCAAGACCTCCTTCTGTGCGCCAGGGGAGTACCTCATACGCCATGGAGATGCTCTACAGGCCAACTATTTTGTCTGCTCAGGTTCCCTGGAGGTTTTGAAAGATGGCATGGTCCAGGCCATCCTGGGTCAGTGTGCACCAAATATGAAGCATCTCTTCTCTTATGCACAGTCTGCATCTTTGAGCGGTTGTAAACCCTATGTTTTAATGGACAATCCATGCAGGCAAAGGTGACCTCATTGGGGCTGACCTCCCAGAACATGACCAGGTGATCAAGACCAATGCAGACGTGAAGGCGCTGACCTACTGTGACTTGCAGTACATCAGTGTTCGGGCTTTGAGGGAAGTCCTTGAGCTGTACCCAGAGTATGGCAGCCGGTTCAGCTCCGACATCCACCACAACCTCACCTACAACTTGAGGGAGGGCTGTGAAGCTGAGGTAAGACATTTGTTATTCCATTTGGGAAGTGGGAAATTCAAAAGCAAAATTGACTCTGATTGTACACTGATAATTTCTAATGTTTCATCCATTGTCTCATTGTCTTCTCAGGGTCATAGTTCTATGGACCATAAACTACCCTACATCATTGAGCATGATGTGGATCACGGAGAAGACACAAGGCACTTTCAGCAGAGGAGATCACCTTTGTTGCATGGGATAGGCAGCCCCATTCGTCAGTCTCGCCTCAGCACACTGTTAGGAGAGGAGCTCCGCCACATCAATGCACTCCACCTCTGTCGATCACCTGTTCAGGATGGTAGAGGCCGCAGCCCGTCTCCTCAGCCATTCCCCAAGGAGGAGCTCTCCTCGTCTCCTTTGCCCGGTCTTACCAGTGACCCGGGCTTGAGCCATCGGCCTGCCAAGCTACTCATGCCATCCTTGCCCTGTGTCAGTCCACTGAACCTCAGCCCGAGGTACTCTATTCATCCTGCTTTACCCTAAATATGAATGAGTGACCCTTTTGCATCTGTTTAAAATTATGTAATGCTGATTTGCGTCTCTGCTAGGGTTGTGGATGGAATTGAGGACAACGGTCATGCATTTCAATTCAATGTAGAGCAGAGCGAGGCAGGGACTAATGTAACAGGTATGTAACAAGTCTCTGCAAGCTGCACGATGAATGAAATGGGAGTTATATTGAATTGGGGGCAGCAAAAATTGTGATTAAAAACACTTTCCAGGAGCAATTGCACTTGGCTGAATAAGCATAGACAACTTTCTTTATTTCTCTAAATCAAAACAGTACGTAAAATCCTACTCATTTGGGATTAGATGTCATATTATATAGTGCATACCCAACAGCAAACGGGGTTATTTTGGATCACATGCATCTCTCTATTTTTCATCCTGCCGCAGACCGGTTCCACATGAGTTCTAACCTGCTTCTGGAGACAGAGGAAGTGAGACAGAACATCAGCAAACTGAACAAAGAGGTATAGTCAATATTAGACCAGAATTAGTGATATCGTAGCAGTGAGTAAATGCAGGGGCAGATTAATCGTTAAATTAAGTATGTTAGTCTGGTTTGCCTAACTGTCTGATTGAAGTTATGGTCCTCATTGTGTAGCTCAGAAATATCAGTAGCCTAACCGTTCTGTGTATCGTTAAATCAGTGGCACTGTCCGTGGTCCTGAAGTAGCGACTATAATTACGTCTTTTTCTCTGCCCTTCCTTCATCTTGGATAATTTGCTCTCATTATACACTATAAAAACCCAGCTCTATGGTGTATACTCTATACGACAGTCTCACCTTCATAATTATAGTAACACATCGCAACGGGTAGTCACGGTAGAGCAAAAGGGTCATAGGGACACACTGTTTCCTGTAATTTTCCAATAATATTCATGTAATGTTTCTGTGATCACTCAGTGGCATCTGTGCTGCTGAAAGTACAAACCAGAGCTACATCCTTAAGTATTTTTTAAAAGACTTGACAATAGATATAGATATATAGATGGTTGTGGTGGAGTACCAACAGCCTATCTTTCTTTTTTCCTCCCAGGTAAACAACTTGAACCAAGAAGTATCCAGCCTTGCCAAGAGGCTCCACGACTTAATGCATTTCCTCCCATCTCATATGGCCACGCTCCATTATGCTCCACCAGTCTCCTCGTATTCTTATGGTATGCCAATGGCTCCCAGTCCTAGTGTGACTGCTTCCAGCAACTGGCAGCCCCATGTCCCTTTAAATATTGCCACCGGGCTGCATCTCCATCATGAAACAATCAGCCACCCTGCCAGAAATGCGTGGGGCTGCAGTGGGATACCCTCCCAGGGCAGAAGTCCCACCTTATTGCACTATTCAAGCCCTGTGTCATCCTGTTTACACCTGTGCTGCCCTGACAGAGAGGGGGGCACAGCCCACAAGTTACAAAGCCAACATGGCACGTTCCAAACCTCCAGAACAAGTCCAAACTCTCCGTACATGAACCACCCTCATGCCCAGGGAGGTCCGTCCCTCCTGGCTCTCAGTTCTGCCTTTAGTAGCTTCCCAGTGTTTTGTCAGGCTCCACAGGTGCCCTACAATGCGTCAATTTCCACAATGAGCAACTCACACTCTTTATGTTCCCCAGTAAATTCTGGCTACTCCCATCCATCTCTGAGTGTTCAAACCAACTCTGATCACATGCATAACCAGTCCAACTCCCAAACACCCATACATTCCTCTATCACCCCCACTGGCCAGCCACAGTATCACACTACCTTCAGCTCCCTCACCCCTTCATTTGCCCATGTTTCAGTATGTATAGCACACAACCAGAGCCAACAGAGCTCCATCAATGGCTCCAGGCAAAATGACCCAGTAGGATCCAGTCCTATTCACCACACACAGGACCTTGCATGTTCTGTGCTGGGACAGGTAACAGACAGAGACTGTGGAGCTCTGCTGTATCAGGAGAGGGCAGTCAGTACTGAATTTCAGGGCATGAGCAGCAGTACTCCAACTGCAGAAATTCAACCATCTGTCTTGGACATCGAGGGAATACAAACCCCAAACTGATGACTTCGGTGT
The DNA here is from genome assembly GCF_020382885.2 of Scatophagus argus. Classification (NCBI taxonomy): domain Eukaryota; kingdom Metazoa; phylum Chordata; class Actinopteri; family Scatophagidae; genus Scatophagus; species Scatophagus argus. The sequence continues at coordinate 17,966,327 of NC_058508.1, forward strand.
GTTGTTGGGTTGCTGTATGATAGGGTTGACTTCATTGTACCTTTAAAGACTTTTACTGTAAAGTTTCCATAAAGAAAATGTGTTCTCTGCTCGAATGCACAAACAAACACTGAAACTCTACTGCCACAGCTGAATAAAAGACCAGTGCATTAATATCCAGACATGTGCCACATACTCTCTTTAGCATTTGAAACAGGATCATCTGGACATTTATAAATGTTCACAGCAAGGCATTAACACAAGGGAGACTTTATTCAGTGTCACCGCTGTGAAAATTACGGGTCTACAGCACCGCTCAGTGGTGAGAGCTGGTTACAACAAAAAAGCTACAGGGGAACAAACCTTAATATAATACTCATACAGTACAGCTGTACAGTTAATAAACAAAACATTTGCAGTATGGTTTATTTCAATTTATTTGTTTATTTGCTTTTTCATTTGTTTTACATTTTTGTCCATAGAAACACATGTGAGCTCTCATCAGACCAGGGATAGTCTTCACCAACAAGAGCATGTGCTCTCATCAGGGTAATCCACTGCATCCACACCTCTTAAAAAAGTAACCCTGTAGTGCTTAACATGAAGCCCTGACCTGAATGCTGGATTGTAGGGCATGTAAGCTGTAATTCTGATGCACACAGCAAGACCGTGTGTAATCTGTAAAATTAAAAAAGAGTCATCTTGATGATGTTGACTTATTTGATTTACAGGGTCACACAAGAACACAGAGGTTTTATGTTTCTTGGTTGAACTTATATTGACATATCTTTTTGTGCAAGAGACTTATAGGTTTGTAATGATCAGGAACAGGATTTGAATATCAGACGAGAACATGCCGTGTATCATAATGCTTGTTTGAATCATGACGACGGTCTGACTCCATACGTAATCATATTATTATCTGCATTATTTTAGGCTGCATCCTTCAGTGTGTTATTTTGTCAGTGTTTGGTCAGAGCAAATAAAACTTATGTGAAGAAACTGTTAATGAATGAAGGAACAACTTGAAGAGGACTTCTGTCCTTTTAATTCTAGATATGTCAACACTCAAATTTCAGCTATTTCAGCTTTAAAATTGTTCTTTGAGGCTATTACAGGTGTGCATGTTTTTTTAACCATCTCATTTTATGCATAAATCATATCAATAATTATGTTTAAAATAAGATTGTCGAATGAAGACACTTGCTGAAAGGCCCTGCAGAGCCCGTGTAGCCTGCTGCAGAGTGGTGTCGTATGTCGCCTGCTGTTGTCATTGGTCAGACAACCACTGACAAAAAGTGGGACGTTCCCGGAAAAAAACGCTAACCGGAAGGGAAGGCCAGAGCCCAAGAAGAAGAAGAAGGCGAAGAAGAAGATAGCTGTCGCCGATGAGACCAACCAAAGAAGAAAAAGTATTGTAAGTCAAACAACTTGTAATTATAGAATCCGGTGGACAAAAATAACACCGAGCGCGTATTGGCTTTTTTGTCGGTCAGCTGTTAACCGTTTTTGGACGTCTTAATTTTTGATAAACCGATCAGCTAAGCCCGGGTTCAGTCGAAATGTCCATCATACTGGATCGAGAGAGGCTACGAGCTTCTAGCACTGTGAGACCACATACAATGTCCTAAAAAACCTTGACATGGACATTGCTGAGAGACATATGATTTATGTTTGCGCCGGCAGCGAACACAGTAGCAAGACAGAGTCCTCGAGTTTGTCTAATGCCAAACAGCTGACGACACGGGGCCGAGAAAAGGAAAGTTGTCTATTGACGTTTTCGCCACTTGGCTATTGGTGCTAACCTAGCTAACGCCATCAGAATTCAAGTTTTCCTATAGCGGTAGTTACATGTCGTCGATTCTCGTGGAAAGCTAGTGCTAATGCTAGGCAAATGACGATGTAAATAGATGACATTAAGTCGGCACGACTAACGATATTAGTTGATGATATGTAAGTTATTGGTGGCAGTGGCTTATTTTAACCGGCTATCATAGCTAGCGTTATCTGTATCCAACCGTTACTGACCAATGTAGCTCCAGTGTAGATTTTCTTTTTATTTTAGCTACATTACTGTAGTCGGTACATTATTTTCATAGCAACAAAAGGCAAACCTGTCGAACGTTACTGCTCAGTAACGCTATTTAACGGTAGCCAAGTCGGTTTATCACTCCGCTTAAGGCAGTCACAACCAGGCAGAAGTGAACATTTGCACCCTCAAATTTTAGATGCAACTTAATCGTAACATAACTGATAACACTAGTAGCGTGGGGGCGCCAGTAGTTGTTGTCAGCCCACAAGTTAAGAGTTCTGTTTAACTGTCAATCCTCAAGTAGACACCCTTTAAAAAACTAAAACTGAAAACTCTCGTAATGTTCTCGTGGTTGTCGTGTTTGATGCATCTTTAGCATAACGCTGCATCAGTTAACAAGTTTGCCTTAAGGCTCTGACTTAGACCCTGATCTAAGGCAGTAAACTTCAGAAGGGTTCACAGTTGTTCATTCTCAGGCTCGAATATACCAACGAGCTCGTACTTTCAGCAGTGCTGTCACATTAACCGTCACATGAAGGTGTCATTACTGCTGATAGCGTTTGTTTTGTGATTCAGCTGGTTTATATTGTTGAGGTCATTATGTGTCTACACGTGTGTCACCTCACATCTGACGGCACATGTATTCACATAGGCGTGTATCTTAGTGGCTCCTTTTTATGACTTAACTAGGGGAACATAGTTTGAACCTTTGGGACAGAGAATGGATTTATAGTTACTTGCTTTGGCTCTTGTTGTGTTTATGGTGTTTGGACCTTGTCCTCCTAAAGTGGTGACACATCTTGACCAACCAGCCCTGATAAAAGGACTTTGTCCCCGATTCACTATCCATATTTGTGTTTGAGGTTATTAAAAAAACTCACCACTTTTCACACTCACACGCACACTGTGCTCTGTGTTTCTGCACTGTCTGAAGTTTCAAGTCTATTGAACTTCCAACTAGGCAGAGAGAGTAGTCTGCTTTAATTTCCAACAGTGTATTGTGAAGTGATTACTTAACTTTCCAATGGCGATGCCCTCACTTACATGTTTTTATATGTGCAGGAAGGATCCAGCTTTTGAAGACGTTGCTTTGGTCAGCAAAGCATGAAAGCAATAAATGATGTTTTATGTAGCTTGATGGTGTGAGATGCAGAAAGTGTGTAATACTGTGCTGATTCTCAAAACACTGTAATGATTTTATTTAAGAGCTTACATGCAGAGTTTGGTGACTGTGGCACATTTTGTGTTGTGTTTAATCCCTTGACTGTTGGATATCAGTACTGTAATCTGTCTAAAGCCATTTGACTCTTCCACTTCAAAGTAAAGAACGTCGACTGAGGCAGGAAGAAGTTATGCAAGTAGTGTAAACACAAAGAACTCAGGCCTATGAATCGATATGTCACTTTGCTTAGAACATCACAGTATAGTCTTGCTAATGCACAGCTATAGTAGAAAAGATTGTATGAAAGCCAGTTTTGACTTTCAGATTATCATGCACAAAGGAAGAATTTGCAAGAGAAGGTCTTCCTTGTCTTTTCACATGTCACATTTAGACATAGGAAAAGCTGCGCAAGACAAAACTGTAGTAATCTTTTATGGTGAGCAGTTATGTAACGCTGCACCTCCAGAGCCACTACATTTTTGTTTCAATTGATAAATGTTTTTAAACTTATGAGTTAGTTCAGAATTTTTTCTGTTATTTGACAGGGCAGTGCAGACTTTGCTTGGGCCACTGGATAACTATTTTCCTCCGTTTTGTAGTGAGCATTTTAGATGGAAGTCACGAGAAAGGGAAGTGCCGGTGATTTCCTATTGGTCTTGCTGTCCGCTAATGATGAGTATCCGTTTGCGTTTCCTGAGTTCTGTCACTGATTCCAAATTCCAAAGCCCTTCTTTGTTGGAAATGATCTGTAGAAGGGCTTTGGATCGAGCGCTCTTCCTGTTTCATTAGAAATCCCAAGGATTGTCCTGCTCATTTATCTTCGTTATGTTACGTACAAAAGGTTTTTTGCCAACAATGCGTGGGTCTTGAACCTATGGTTTCACTGTGAATGGAAATTTGCTACTTTTAGGCGAGGCTATTTGGCATAATAGACAAAATGAGGATAGTGGTGATGCACCCCTCATATCAGACACCAACAGTTCTTCTCAGACCCCACCCTTTAAATTAAGTGAGCAGCACAAGTCCCTGCTTGTTTCATGAAACTGGTGTTGTGACACATTGTTGGACTGCTGCTTAAAGGCTAATTATGTGTATTTTGTGTACTCAATAGCAACTTTCCTTGTGAAAAAAGTATTCTGTCTTAAATCTTAGATTGTATGGCCTGTAATGGAAAGAAAATCACCATGCATTTCTTTTCTTTTTTTTTATTTAATTGTTGCAAAAATGAGACTTTCATGTTGTCCATGGTGTGGTTGAAGAAAACAATCCAAACTTGGTCTAAATATTTGTTCCACAGCAGTTTGAGACTGACACTCGTCCACTGAAGAACACTGCGCTAAATATCATACAAAACACCATACAAACTACAGTACGGACTGCTTCTTTTCTGTAGAACTGAGATTCACAAAAACTCTGGGAACTTTTGTTTGCGGTACAATGAATGTTTTAACATGATTTACTGATACTGAGTATTACATCACTTTATTACTGTCAGTATCAATTTTGCGTTCTTTTTATTTTAGAGCTGCAGGAAGGGAATCATTTGACTGTGGGAGGCCACATCGCATGCCTTCATAGAGTGAATAAAAATTATTCATGGAGATTATCTGTTGTTTTCAGTTGTTGGTACAGGTTTTGACCCTGCCATAAATGAGTTTTTTTGTATCAGTGCTTACAGATATTAATTTATGCACACACTCTCATATTTAGGTTTTTTTTTCTTTTTGTTTGATGATCAGTGCACTGCAATCCCTGCTAAGTGCTTGGATATCCTGCTGGCAGCAGAGCATACAGGAGGCCATGATGAATATTTTACAGGCTCTCCCTCTAGTTTGCTCCTTCTTCCTGCCTTTTCTCCTCCCCCTTTTCTCTTACCCATGTCCCACTGTCTCTCCCTCTGACCCACTTCCCTGTGGAGGTCTTCAGAGCCCTTTATGGATGCCATCATAGCGTTTGTCTCAGGCTGCTTAAGATGTGAGCACATCTATGTCTGTGCAACAGAGAGCCACAGGTTGCAAGCTAGACAGCCACTCTTTTACATGGTTTCCTGTGCATTAGTGTAGTTGTTACTGTTTTGTCACAGTTTACTGCATCATCAGTTAGTGTGTGTAGAATTTGGTGCAGTAATAGTTTATTTTCCCCATTAATAGCTATTTCCTCCTGTCTGTTGCTAGCTAAACTTCAGCCGAGCATATATAATCTGTTTTTCTTCCTATCCACTACCCTATGAAACTAGCCCCACTAGCCACACTGTATTTGTAGCTGCAGCACAATAACTATGCTATTAAGAAACCTTATTCTGAAGTTGTACATGTTGTAACTGTGAATGTGCTATGAAGGTTTACAGGTTTGCAAGTGAAAACTTACATGCATGACTTTTTATATTTTGTCATTAACTGGATTCAAACTAATTATTCCCCAGATATTTAGCCTATATTATAGTTGTTTACGAGTCAGGATGTTTTGTAGGTCTGCTTCCACAAACTCCCTCCATTGCCTCTTCCTCCTTTTTGCCCTTTCTAGTGAAGACTGAACAGGTGAGGGCTCAGCTCTGCTGTCTGCAGGCAAATGAGTACAGACTGACTGTGACCCATTGAACAGAGTGCCTTTATTCTTTATTTGTCAAGGTTTCCCTCTTCCACGTCTTGTGATAGTTTTCGTGTGTTCATTAGTTAAACTGTCCAGCGAGACCTGCGGTGCATTGCTAATGTCTGCTGCAGTTGGATACAGGAGTACTGTAATGCACTCTGTTTATAAAATGAACGGATTTGGTAGCTTGCTGAAGTTCCTGATTAGCAAAATTCTGCAAAACATACTGGTAGACATGGATCTGCACAGTAGAAATAACTTCATATGGTGAATACAAGCATGCTAAGTATGCTGTCAAATGAAACATGCCATTTCCAAATATTTTATGGACAGAGCTGTGATCTCTTGTCACATGCTGAAGCTTAAGCCTGGCTCAGCAGCAGGTTGAGAAAAGGCCTTGCACAATCAGACGACAGGCTATCAGCAGCGGCGCCTTCACTTCAGTTCTTGATGTTTCCCTCCTCACTCAGGAAAAGTCTAACCTCCTCTTTGGTACACTATGTGTTTCTGCACTAAGTTGTCCCAGTGACAAAGCTGAGACTATCCCAAGTTTTTATGTGCTCAGCAGTAAAATGTGTTCTGCAATCTTCACTTCCTGCTTTGAGCTGAGTTGTGTTTCCTGTCCTTTGACCAAGCAGAAGCTGGCTGACCTCATGTGTATCAGCCGACTGAAAAAGGTTAGGGTTTCAGATAGGCAAAACAGTCTGACATCCCAGTATGCTGGTATCTGGTTAAGTTCCAAAGTTTATTTGTGAATTTGGGAAATTAGGCAGAATGAAATATTTCTTTTTGTACTGATTGTAGACTAAACAAGAATGAGTCCAATGCCACAACAAAGTGTGGTCACTGGAAGTTGCAGTATTTAAAAATATGTTTTGTGCAACTTCATTATAACACTATAGTCAGTCGCTGCTTAAAACTGTCACCAGACGTCTGTTTAGAGATGACTCACAGGAACAAATGTGTTGAACTTGTGTTTGGGGAAGGTGTTGGGGCAAAGCTTCATGCTAATTTCTATGGCTTATATGCTTGTTTCTCATTTCTTCAATTTTACTTTTGCATTTGTTTATTTATTTTTAAATAGTTTATTCACTGATGTGCACCATCAGTTGTCCAGAGCCACATCCTTTCATTTGTATCTTATTCAAAACTGAATGTATTTTATACCAAAGATATGTTTTATTTATTTAAAAAAACATTTCTTGCTGCTCTCTGTGCTGCGTGTACCTTAAAGCAGTTCTGCTGAACTAAAGCAAGAATAAAAACTCATTCTGTGATGTATAGTGATGTCACAAACCATGCACTGTCAGGACAACCTGTGGGAGCTTCACACAGGAGACAGTTTCAAGTAAGACAGCATTTGTTTATACTAAACATGGTTAAATAACATGCTGGGGCCGGAGGTTTTTGTGTCAACAGTGTAAAAACTTGGCTAAAACAAAAGCTTTAATGCTGATATATTTTGCAGTTAAACTATATTTTACTCGATTCATTACTCTTGGCAACTGCCAACAGGAACAAGAAAGAAATCTTCAGGTTTTAACTGATAATGTGGCTGTTTTCATGGGAAGCCTGTTTTCTGTTTGGAGTAGAGGTTAACATACTGAATGTGTTGTGTTTTCCAGGTCCCACTGGTGAGGTCTCCTCTTCCTCTGGCTCATCTGTTTGCCTGATCTGCCCCCCCCTTCCCCTTCCTGCTAGGTCAGCCTCACCCAGGCCTCACCAGCCCCTTCACCAATCCCAGGCCTAAAGTCATCCAGACTTCTTCACTCCTCACCCGACTTCTTCTCCCAGTGTTCAGCGCTGCGCTATGGCAGGGCGAGGTGGAACTGCACGGACCAACGGCACGGCAGCGGGCAGCAAGATCTGCCAGTTTAAGTTAGTGCTGTTGGGGGAATCAGCGGTGGGAAAGTCCAGCTTGGTTCTGCGCTTTGTCAAAGGCCAGTTCCACGAGTACCAGGAGAGCACCATCGGAGGTGAGGCTTTTGTGTCTGAGTCCCAGAATTGTCCCTGTTCTCTATCACAGCTGTACATCTCTTCAGCTGTGATCTACATCTCAGAGTCATCATTTCATACAAAGCATGCATGATGTTTAAAAGGCCATGATCAATATAAATCAGTACTTGCAGAGCAGGGTTATTACACGGCCTTTACACCTTTCTTGCCTGTGCATCACATTACTGTGCAGAATCTGTATTTTCGTGCTACGCTGCACTCACTCTTTTTCACTCTAAACTTTTGGACATAACCTGAATGTTGGAGCAGAGAAGAACATGTCGTTGCCAGTATAGAGGAAATGCAATCCTAAAATTTTCTGTTGCCAGAGCCTGTGCAGGTGAAGGAGTGGCAGAACCAGTTCTTTGCGGCTGATCGCCTTAGTCTACCATGAGCCACCAAGCTCTTCACACCTGGCAGTCATACTGGTATACTGTTTGTATACTGGTTTTTGCTGTGACGCATTAGTTTCTTAGTAGTTTTTTCACAATAAAGAACTGAAAATGATCAGACTTCTGATTGTCTTCTGTAAATACCAGTTCTGCTTCTGCAGCGGAGGAGTGAGGTTACTTGAAACAGGAAGGAATTGAGACAACAATGGGGGTTTCCTGGACCTCCGTTAGATCAGTGAAGCTGATCAAAGAGTGCTGTTAAGTTTGAAAGCAAAGCTGTGATAATGTGTCTGTAACTTTGACATTTTGCAAAGTGTCGAGCTCAATTGAGTCGGATTTTCTGCGTGGTCATTGCAGCCTGAGGACTTACAGTGGCACTCTGTGTTTTTACTCATTTCCTTAGCTTTACCCCCACCTTTCCTGCTGGTCTCCCACCACAGCCTCATGTTTGTGGTTTTGTAAGACAAATTTAAAACGTGACTAATTAGGTTAAGTTGCTTAGAATCTGAGGCCCAGGATGTGGCACTGCAACAATTAATTGATAAGTCGATCAAAAGAAAATTAGTTGACAACTATTTTGATAACATATTTGACCAACATATTTGCTGGTTGGAACTTCTTCAGTGTGAGGATTTGCTGTCTGTCGTTGTCCTTCATGGTTGCATATGAAGAGTCTTTCGCCTGTTAAAGAAGCATTTAGTGGTGACCCTTCAGGTTCTGGTAACTTGCAATGAGCTTTTTTCATTTTTATGGATAGTTTAAAAAGTAATCGGTTAATAGTGAAAATAATCAGCAGATGAATCGATAATGAAAATGATCACGAGCGGCAGCCCTTCCTGCTAACAAATAGTTTCTTTTTTGACATGGCTGTGAGTGATAAGACATTTCTCAGAGCCCAAGATGACTTTTTCGAATTGCTCTTATTGACGTAAAACCGTGTCATGTCTTTTTTTGTGTCGCGTTGCACCAACCGTTCCAGGTTTCCCTTTATCGTATGAGTAATGTGGCTTCAGGATGGTCAGTCAGTGCTTACACTCACCAGAGAGCCACAACGAGTCAGCATGTTTTCTGTTCTGCTGAGCTTGTGGTCAGCTGTACACCCGGTCAAAGATTACAAAGCTTGAGTTTTGCAAGTGAGTGCTCAGTTTCCTCTGCCGTGTGACAGTCGGCTGAGTAAGCGAGTCGTGTGCACTTGTGCCTCTTCTGTATGTGCTACAGAATGTTCTTAGTGCAAAGCTGACGTCTCTTTCTCCTTTGTGTACCTCCAGCGACTCTAATGCTGAATGAGCTCGCCCGTGTGGTCGATGTAGCGTCATACCTCCTGAATTAAATTTTCAAATCTGTCTTGTCTTTTAATGATTCCAGTGAGCATGTTCCTTTCCTCTTGTCTCATCTTAGTCTTAATCCCAACATTTCGAAGCTTAAATATTAAAATCCGTGCCTTTTCTGCTCTGATTTTTCGTTGCTCCCCAGCTGCCTTCCTCACACAGACGGTATGTCTGGATGACACAACGGTCAAGTTCGAGATCTGGGACACCGCAGGGCAGGAACGGTACCACAGCTTGGCACCCATGTACTACAGGGGAGCCCAGGCTGCCATCGTGGTCTATGACATCACCAACACAGTAAGTTACGTGGACGGTGATGAGGACATCAGCCAAGACGGTCAAAAGTCTTCCAGTTTGGGTTGATGATTTCTCACTGGAAGAGACTGCTATAGACCTTTGCTCTTTTTACTCTTACAGTCATATATAACATGTAAAGCTGAAAAGCACTGCGTCTCACGATTATCCATGCTGTGCTTTTGTTTTGTTTTTTTTGAAAAGGATACGTTCACACGTGCAAAGAATTGGGTGAAGGAGCTGCAGCGACAAGCCAGCCCGAATATTGTTATTGCACTGGCAGGAAACAAAGCGGATCTGTCCAACAAGAGAGCTGTAGATTTCCAGGTAAGGAGGAATTTTAACAGTCTGACACTGAAGTTAACAATTAAATTCTTGAATAAAATGAGTGCAAGCTTTCAGTTGGCTCGTTGCTGTGTTTTTGTCTTCAGGAAGCACAAGCGTATGCAGATGACAACAGTTTGCTCTTCATGGAAACTTCAGCCAAGACTGCCATGAATGTCAATGAGATTTTTATGGCGATTGGTAAGTGCCTCCGAGGGCCGTCAAGGACGCATTTTACTGCCGTCTACAGCTGTTTATTTTTTATTTTACAACAGTTTATTAATTGATTGGTCAATCAGCACAAAATGTTTCTGACGCTCTCTTGATAATCGATTAATGTTTAACTTTAGGGCTGCAACTAACAATAATTTTCCACTCAGCAACTAATCTGCTGATTATTTTGTCGCATTCACATTACTGTTATGCAACACAACAACAAATTCCCTCATCTTCTCTCCTCATCAATTTGCTTAAAAAATTGCTTTAAAGAAAGAAAAAGTGAAAAAGTTTCTCTGCTTTCTCAGTTGATCAGCTAATTGATGAATTGATGTCAGCTGTTTAAATCGCATAAAAAAAACCTTCCAAAGTCTCAAATGTGATAATTTGCTGTTTGCCGCTCTTGTGTTACAGTTAATTTTATGTTTTTTATTCAAATAAATCAAACCATTTGACGTTGAGGCTCTCGAAAATACTTCACTATTTTCTTAGGTTTTATAGACAAAACAATTAATAAATAATTGACCAAATAATCTATTGCCATGTCACCAGAGGACAGAATTCAATTAATTGTACTTCCTGACCCAAAACAGCCAAGAAGCTTCCTAAGAACGAGCCTCAGGGCGGAGCAGGCGGCGGTGGACGAGCCAGAGGCGGCGTGGACCTGCAGGAAGCCGCACCACAGGGCAGAAGTGGCCAGTGCTGTGGGGGCGGGAACTAACTAACCAACACAAAAGAGAGTCAGCTGATCCAACCAATCTACAGCTTCAATCAACCAGACCAGATATTAGCCAGCTGTCAAACATCGTCCCATTGGTCACACCAAACCACGGTTGGACCAACTACCCTACGAGCAACACGGCACCAATAAACTGTTTGGCAAACGAGTGGCCAGTAAACTGCCAGACCCCAGTGACGGTTCCAAGTGATGAATCAACCCACAGGCTTATTCATAGAATCATGTTTTAACTCCAGGACTTGCCAATCCATGACCTCTCTATTGATGATGGACGCTTGACGTCACCTTAGGGGAAGTAAAATGTCCCATTCATGGAGGAAAAAGAAGAAGAAGAAGAAAGATCTGTCATTACCAGTGGCTCTTAATAAGGCCATCTTGCTCACTTTTGTTTCTGTATTTGTGTAGAGGGAAAAAAATAATGCAACAAGAAGGAATATAAACAGGCTCATTGGTCCTGTCCTTTCTCTTCTGCCCCTGCTTTTCCATGCACCACTCATTTGTGAAGTATTTCCATCATGGTTTCATAACACTGTTTAAAAGCCCGGCCCAGGTGTTTGCAGGAATCCTTCACTTGCTGTCTTGTTCCTGGTTAGCTTCCGGGAAAAGATGAAGAGCAGAGGTTCGTAACGGATGGAACGAGAATGGACAGAAATTTCCTCCTTGATTGAGCTGTGTAGATTGAATTATTACATTGTCATTGTTATCACTATTATTAATACTGCAACTTCTTTTGACACAGGCTGTTCAGTATGATTTTAAAGCCTAGACTTTAAGGTTTCACAGTCATCCATCTATGCTATCAAACCATATACAGTAAATAGTACTTTAATAACAATGTCACCCACTAGTAATTTAAGCATTAATGTAATGTTTTTGAAATCATGAGTGTACAATTACAAATACATCAAGTAAGATTTGTTTCCTTGACCAAAATCACAACTGTGTATTGACAACATTGCTGTATTTGTATCAGACTTTTCAAGTTTATAATCAATCAGTAGTCACTGTCAAAAAAATATTTTCCCAATCTCTACATGAGGATTTGTTAACCTTAATAATTTCGTTGTTTTTTTTTTTTAATGTCTTAATTTTTTTCTGAAGATCTATGGTATTAAATGCACTGGTTCTGCCTCATCATCTTTGTGAATTGAGATGTTATCCATCAGCTTCCTTTACTTTTTATTTTCTCTCTTTTTGTTTTTACTGTTCATATCAGGGAGGGTTTGCTTTCAAAGGCGTTGTCGTCCTGTTAATGGCATCAACAACTAGCACAACAGTACCTGAACAGCAGGCACCGCTGCTAGGTGGGGGTGGTGGGGTTATGGGTAGAGAAAGAAGGAAAGAAAAAATGTAATTTTACCAATAAACAAGGGGAAGTTATCTTTTTTGTATGCTTCTTTAATCGTTTCACCTCATCCAAATATTAAGGACTCACTCTTTATGACAAGTTACCACTAATAGTGAATTTCTTTTAATATTTTGTAATTAACCCATCCTAGCTCGACATTGTCCTATCTAAGTCTAAACATTCAAGTCAATTGATCATATTTATACTTTGGCAGTGTGAAAACAGTTAGGATTTGTAAATATTTAATAATAATAATAATAATGTATAAACGTGATACTTTTTTTAAATAATGTCCTTAAAATACATTAACCATCATCCTCACAATATACGAAGGTGTTGCCTTCAAGTGCACTTATTATGCTGGTGCCTTTGAAGGTCATCTGTGAAAGAAAGACTGCAGTGTTTATCCTATTCTGTCTAAGTAAGTGAGGTATTATTTATTACAGGACTACTAAGGTGATGTGAGGCTTCATTTTATTTGAGAACAGCGTTTACTTTGTTGACGCACATAAGTAGCATAACTGCAAACATCCTTGGCAATACAACATTAAAAATAATATCTGAAATAATAACGGCGTTGTACCCTCTTAAAATTTATAGTCGGAGCTTTAGTCTAACAACGGCCATTGATAAAATAGTGCGGTAATTTTACGATGACTTTAAAGTTTAAGGGTGTTTCACGGGGACACGTTATTTTAAAAGTAAAAAACGGAAATGACAGGATATTATTATGTTTGTATTAACGCTAGTTTGATTCATTTAATGATGTGTTGCAGTTCATTACTGTGGCCACTGGAGGGCACATGGACCGAGACAGCCAGCGGCATCAGCAGCCTTGTATTACATGGCATAAATTGATATTACATAGACGGTAATCAGGTCTGTCTACACTGGCGATCATAAATCAACCAACTGCTCAATCTATGCAACGCCAAATTTACAAAATTTACCTGTGAACACCTTTCAACATAACCAGGAGTGTAGTTGCGAATATGACCACTAGAGGGCACTGAACGCTCTTGAGGACAACTGTCAACTTCAAGAGCATCAAGGCAGACATAAAAGCATAATAGAATAATATCCGGTAATGACATTCAAAATAAAAATTTACTAGGTAGGTAGTTAGGGGATACGTGTATATAGAAGCAGTGATAATTTTAATTAGGATGATTACGATAAAAGTAGATGTATATATTTCATCGTCTCGCGTAATTTATGAATGCTGAATCAAATAACTGATGTGATGCTGTTATATTTCTGTTGTGAACAGTTGCTACAGTATCGAAAAGTGTGCTTCAGTGACAATGACTTGTGAAGGCTCCTTGCGTGCTTTATTTGTGCTCTAAACATCGGTGCTATAACGTAACAATTTAAATATTGCTGCGGTCCTCTTAAGAGGAATTTTACCGAGAGCACTTGAAGGCAGCATACGAGCTAAAAGGGAGCAGCGGAAGAGCCGAGCAGCGTGGATATGTCGGACCCGGCGGCGCAGGCCTTGCAACCCCGGCTTCTCCAAGCCCAGTCTACTGGGTCAGCTGGGTCTAGTACTGCTGCAGCAGGCTCGGGGTCAGGAAATAGCGACCCGGCCAGACCAGGACTTAGCCAGCAACAGCGTGCAAGCCAGAAGAAAGCCCAAGTCCGAGCTTTCCCACGGGCGAAAAAGCTTGAGAAACTTGGCGTATTCTCCGCATGCAAGGTAGCTAGCGTTGCTAGCCAAAGTTCACCACAACAAAGCACTCTTCGGTACTGTTAGCTTTAGTCTACGTGGGGCAGCGAACGTTAGCCCAGTCAAAACACCACAAACAAAAACATTAACAACCAGAGTAGCAACCGAACGTATTTATTAATTTTAGTCGCTAGCTAGCTCTCTAGCCACTCGTATTGGTCACATGAAATCTCTGAAGATGCGTGTGTTATTAGCTTGTCTAAGTTGTTAACTGTTAACCGTTAGTCATTCAGCGATGTACAAAAGCAGCAGCTGAGTCACTGTGTAAAGTCGTTTATTCAGTGTTCAGTATTGTTTCCTTTTATTCCCAGGCTATTGACACATGCAAGTGCAATGGATGGAAAAATCCAAATCCACCATCAGCCCCACGTATGGACCTGCAACAGCAAGCAGCCAGCCTGAGCGAGCCGTGCCGCAGCTGTGGACATGCTCTGGGTACAAACTAGGCAACACTCCGGAACACCCTGATCCTCTATCCAATAGCAAATAGAGATATATTCTTAGGGACTTGCAGTTTGACTTAGCCTAACGTATGTCTTATTTAATGCCTTGCTTCCAGCTGATCATGTGTCCCATTTGGAGAACGTGTCTGAGGATGAGATTAACAGGCTGCTGGGGATGGTGGTGGACGTGGAGAACCTGTTTATGTCTGTACATAAAGAGGAGGACACTGACACCAAACAGGTCTACTTCTACCTTTTCAAGGTAAGCGAATGTGTATCTCACATCTGCATAACAGTAAAATAGACCACTAACGGCAAGTCCACATGCATGTTCTTTTGTACTAATTTTTACTCGGTTTCCCTTAGTTGCTGAGGAAATGCATCCTGCAGATGAGCCAGCCCGTTGTCGAGGGATCTCTTGGAAGTCCACCGTTTGAAAAACCCAACATCGAGCAGGTGAACCTGAAATGAAAAACATCTGTAGGTCGTGTCTTGATGTTAGCTTTAAAAGTAACAGGCTTCTAGGCGACCTGTCCCTAAAGACGAGCCTGCCTCTTTTTCATGAGCTTTTGCTTCTCTTTTTCTCCACAGGGGGTTTTGAATTTTGTTCAGTATAAGTTCAGCCATCTGGCACCAAAGGAAAGACAGACCATGTTTGAGCTGTCAAAGATGTTCCTCCTGTGCCTAAATTACTGGAAGCTGGAGACACCAACGCAGTACCGCCAGCGCACGCAGAAGGACGATGGGACCGCATACAAAGTGGACTACACCAGGTGTGTGTGGATGTGCTGTTATTAATGAAAGTAGGAAGGTGCTTTTACTTGTCATATTTCTCAGTTGGATCGTAATGTCAGTCCGTACAATCACAGTGTTTTTCCTCTCTGACTCCCAGGTGGCTGTGCTACTGCCACGTCCCCCAGAGCAACGACAGCCTGCCGCGCTATGAAACCACCCACGTGTTCGGCCGCAGTTTGCTCAAGTCCATCTTCACCGTGACCCGACGGCAGCTCCTGGAGAAGTTCAGAGTGGAGAAGGACAAACTGCTACCAGAGAAACGTACACTCATCCTCACACATTTTCCCAAGTAAGGGCAAAAAATTAGGAAAACATCTAACCATCATTGTCGTCACAGGTTTTTGCACCTGTACCGTTTAATCCAGTCAGTCTGATATTATGGGTACAGCTTCCCGCTAACATTTGTCTGAAATAACATTTTACTTCATCAGGTTCTTGTCTATGCTGGAGGAGGAAATCTATGGCGAGAATTCACCGATCTGGGAGGCTGACTTCACCATGCCGGCCTCGGACAGCACGCAGCTCGGACATCAGACAGGTGATGCGGGTGTATGAACTTATTGTCATTTAGCTCTAATGTGTTTTATAGCTGGAAGAGACCAGAAAAGTATATCAAACAGATTTTGGACTGAATTCCCAGTAACTGCAAGAAATATTTGGTTCCGTGTTCATGTCAGTGAAGTTAAGTAACAACTGATTCAAGTCCAATGTGTGAATTATGCCGCTCCTATTCTTCGACTACTCTTATGCAATAAAGGGTCATATCATGTGAGTTATTTGTATGGCGCTGGGCAGTCCATTTTAATCCAATGAATCACTTTTTTTTGTAGTGTAAGAATGTCCATTAAAATATGACAGACATGTCAAGCTTTATTTGAAAAAACTCAAAGCTTTGAATGTTAAAAGTGACCTTTGGTAGAGCACTAATAAATATATATGGATGGGTATGACGGTGAATACACTGTGTGTGTTTATACAAAAAATATCAAAGCTGGGTCCATGGTATCCTTGTGTGTCTCCACTGCAGTGATCAGTCCTGCTGCAGTGTCCGGCTCCCCGGCTCTGCCTAAGGGCCTGAGCAGCATCTCCTCTCTGGGCAGCATGGACTCTGGAGGTGCAGAGCCCATCACAGGTCTGTGAGCACTGCTCAGCTTCTATGATTCTCCGTTGCCTCTCTACCAGGGCCTCGGTAGCTACAGTGGCTAACATATCCCTCTGAAAGGATCATTGTCAGTTAAGTCATGTCACTGTCTGTTCAGGAGAGAAGCGTAAAATTCCAGAGGCGTTGACCCTGGAGGATGCCAAGCGGATCCGTGTGATGGGCGACATTCCTATGGAGCTGGTCAATGAAGTCATGATGACAATCACTGACCCCGCTGCTATGCTCGGTCCAGAGGTATGTCAAGTCTTCTCAGGTGATTTGTAAGGGTAGAGGATTTAGCCTGCAGTGCTCACAGTTTATATTAACATTCCTAGACTAACCTGCTGACGCCAAACGCTGCCCGTGATGAGACTGCCAGGTTGGAGGAGAGGCGGGGAATCATAGAGTTTCACGTCATTGGAAACTCGCTTTCCCAAAAGTCCAACAAGAAGATCCTCATGTGGCTGGTTGGCCTGCAGAACGTCTTCTCTCATCAGTTACCTCGCATGCCCAAAGAGTACATCACACGACTCGTGTTCGACCCGTAAGTAAACGTTTTCCTACCACAGGTCATCGTACGCCTGCGCGCTGTGCTGATTTCTCCCAACTTTCACAGGAAGCACAAGACCCTCGCCCTTATCAAAGATGGCCGTGTCATCGGTGGCATCTGTTTCAGGATGTTTCCCACTCAGGGCTTCACAGAGATCGTCTTCTGTGCCGTCACATCCAATGAGCAAGTAAAGGTACGTGCTAACCTTTTATTCTCTCGATGGTCGTGGCGAACCAAATGGACCAGTCATTCATTCTTTTGCAGTAGCTTTTTTGCACCTTTTTGCGTCCATGATGGCCTGGAGTCAGTCTTACCAAACATCTTCAAGTTGGAGGGAGTAGATATCAGGGGCATATCAATCCTAACATAACGTCTTAACATCAGAGTTTTTGGTGTAATGGAATGCCTAAGCGGAAAGCACGTCAGCAGAGTTTTACACTTGTTCATTTCACAGACATCTGACACTACAGGCTGTGTGACGTTTTGCTGGTAATAAAGGCATGGAAATGCAACTCTGTAAATGTATATTTAGGCTTCAAATCTATTTTCTTCTGTTTAACATGCATAATCATTTACAGTGAACCAAAACACACTCCTCATACAACAACACAGACCAAATGAAATAAATAAAGCAGATTTTCAGGTCATCTGTGAAATACCTGGTAAAACTGGTTGATTGTGTTTTCGAAGTGTTCCCGAGGCCATGTCTCAATATCCTTTCATACAGTCGTGTGTTTGGCAAAGTTTCTTGTATGAGCAGTGTACAACTTTCCTGATCTGTCATTGCCCCTGTCCCAACTTGTTTGAATCGTGTGGCTGAAAAAGCTTATTTTTACAACAGTCAGTGAAGTTAATGAGATTGAACATTTTGTCTTTTTTCATTGAGCATATGTTTCACTCATCATGCCAACTTTTTTGGATTCAGCTGTATCAAATTCAGATACAATACTGAAGTCGAATTATTTTGTTTCATGTATGAAATGAATTGATTAAAAGAAAAACAATTAGGAACATTTAGGAGGAATCTGTACAGTATCACAATGATGGCAACTACCAGCTTTTCCTTAAGTACTTTTTTTTTATTATTATTTTGATTTCTGTAATGATTTCTACTTGGTGTGAAGCCTCAGCTCTTCTGCACTGATATTTCCAGGTTCAAAAACAGCACATTAACTGCGACAAGCGTAATAAAATGTTTGTTGGTCTTTGCTAAAGACAGAAATAGCAGTACAATGAAGCTAGTCTACCATAGCTTTTTAAGAGACTGTCTTTTCTCTTTTTAAGGGCTACGGTACCCACCTGATGAACCACCTGAAGGAGTATCACATCAAACACAGCATCCTGTATTTCCTCACTTATGCCGACGAGTACGCCATTGGCTACTTCAAGAAGCAGGTAGTGCAGGCGTGACCTGTGCATTAGCTGTGCCCCAGTTCTTTCTCTCCATGCTTTCCATCAGTAATTTGTTCTTTCCTTGCAGGGCTTTTCCAAAGACATCAAAGTGCCGAAGAGTCGATACCTGGGATACATCAAAGACTACGAAGGAGCGACCCTCATGGAGTGTGAGCTGAACCCGAGAATCCCCTACACCGAGCTCTCTCATATCATTAAAAGACAGAAGGAGGTATGTGAGGCGGTGAAATCCTCTTCTGACCAAAGTGAAACATGTTTTCTGCTGCAAATACCACGTAAATCTGTAATGTCACTTTAGATTATTAAGAAGCTGATTGAGAGGAAACAGAG